>NC_139828.1:19830731-20400221 GCF_963691815.1 Echiichthys vipera | reverse complement strand
TTTTTTTAATTTCATCACATCAACCTGCTAATTTATTATTCGTAGTCGTAGTGATGTTAGGTGGTTAGTTATGAGGAATTGTAGTAAACTCCACCCCATTCATTTGAGAAATATCCCTTCTACTGAGCAATTATTAATTAATTTACCATAAGACCTGAAAGAAAGAGGTTAATTTAAAAATAAAGAAATCATAAAATATGTAATGTTTCCTTTAAATTGAATAAATTCATAGATTGCAAGTTGCTTGCTCATTGTGCACATGTATGTGTATGCATGTGTGGAAGCATATGCCAGTTCTCTTACTGTCTTTGTTCCGATTTGTGTGTGTGTGTTTGTGTGTACGTGTGTGTGTGTGTGTGTGTGTGTGTGTGTGTACAGTTCAGACTGCAGCACATCAAAAGAAAGTGGGAGATTTTCATAACTATTTTTTTTCTTTGTAGTTCTTTAATTGCGTCCCCATGGCTTTCTTTCCCTGGACAGAATCTTAAACAAAACATTCTTTTTTGTGAGAAGAAAACCCAACTTTTTATTTATTTATTTATTTCAACAACAGACAAGTGTCAGGGTCGTTATTTGGGAGGGGGTTTTATGCTCTAAGTGAAAATTTAGACAAGAATACTCTAAATATATATTCAATTTTGTGAGTAGCCTTTTTTTCTTTCATTTTACCTTTTTTAATTTACTCAATAGTACATATAACATTGTCAGTCAGGCTCTAAGCTTTTGTCATGGTTTTTTTTGTTGTTGTTAACTAGAAGTGGAAGTTAAGGATATGTCCAATAATTAATTAACAGCCGGTTTCATATGTTGCATGGTCTGACTGATTATATGAGCACTTTGTATAGAAATATTGCTTGTTGTCATGCACAACATGAAGTGTTTTTTTATATATAAAGTTGAGTTTTTTTAATAGAGCTATAGTACAGTAGCTGCAGGTTCCTTAATTTCTTACAAAGACATTGAGAGGTGTTTATGTTTTTGTCAAGTTCGCCATCATTATCTTCTTTCACATTGTGTGGGTGTAAATCTAATACAGTACCTGCGTGTTCTGTATTCACATGCACAGGAGTATGATATTAGTCAGGGTCCTGGGAATGATACCACTGTAGGCGACACTCTGCACTGTCTGTGTCCGTGTGTACACATGCAGGGACTCACACACACACTTTCACACAGATGCCTGGTGTCACCTACAGTGGTATCATCCCTTACAGTCGGGCAGGGATCATCATTGCACCTGCTAATTACCATCTCCAGCTGGAGAGTTAAATGGAGATCTGTTCTATGTCTGACCTTTGACCCCATGCTCTTTATGTGACGCACTTCAAACCCTGTTTGGGGCTGGCTGGGCTGGGCCTTAATGAGGCCCCATGTCTGCCCTCTGTGGGCTGTGCGCCTTGGATGCCCCACTTTCATCACTGACTATCTTCCCTTGATGTAAATTGAAAAGATCACAGCTATGGGGAGAAGACCTGTACTGGAAAGGCCTCTCTGCATAGATTATGAATATCATAACTCAACAGTTTTTTTCCCTCCTCTCTCCCAACCACCCACTCCCCTCCATCCTCCTGCCACCCCTTCCCTGTACAATGCTATAGTTCTAATTGGACCCAATGGGGGACTCTCTGCCTTTGATCTCATCACCGCCACTGTGACTTTACACTAAAAAATGTCACTGCCAAATAGGGTTATCACCTGTAGAGCCTGGCCTTCCTCTGATGCTTGTACGCATCTCGTTAGCTTCACTCAAACTTTAGGAGTTAATTAGCTTGACAGAGCCATTACCGTGGAGGCATACCTGATGATTGCGGCGTAGGCGCCATATTCAATATCCAATTACTAAACACACATTTATTTTTTGTGTCCGATATGCAAAGGAGCGCACTGCAAGGCTGTGCCTCCTTTTTCTGGTATTTGTCATGCACTTATAATATATTTGTTATATGCGACAATTTAATTAATTACCACATGCCTTATTTTAACCGTGAATCAATGTAAATTAAACTTTGAACTTATCGCTTTGTCGTCACCCTTTTTTTTTCTGGATAATGAAACACAAGTGATTGTGTCCCCACCTCATTAAAAAGTGTTTGCCACTGCAGTGCTCTCACCCGTTCAAAGCTACTGTACAGAACTCTGTGTGCAGAGTAAACTCCGCTGCTATCCCGTCTTCTCTGACAGTCTTTGGGGTATGCCTCCCCCACTTAGACTGACATAGTGTTCGCTTTGATTTCCTCCACCCCCCCACCCCCTGTAAAAAAGACAGTTTTATGATTTGCAAGGATGAAAAAAAACCCGGTGAAAACGCATATAAACATGAAATATTAATTCCAGAAAAGGCTTTACATAAACATAAAAGCATTTAGCACAATGAGTGAATATGGAGATGACACTTGTTAATTTAACCGTGATAAACTTCCTGTTTGATGCCTGGGAGCATTTGCAATGGCAGCACGGGGACGTTGTGGAGAGTGAGAAAGCCCAGGGGAGAGGAATCCACGCTGTTCGTTTTGTCTTTGTCCCAGTTTAAGACTGCCATTCTCTCTGTGTCTTGCTTTCTCTCCTTCTCCCTCAGCCTCTGTTTCTTTCTGCCTGTCCTGTGTATGAGCTATGCTAACACTTTGCTTCTCCTCCCTGAAGTTTTCCAGATAGGCTAATTGGAGACGCCAGACCACTATATCCCTCTAACGCTGCAGCAACACAGCATGATATATTTGGCCACCTCTGATTGATGTAGATCTGATCAAAATTGTATCATATTACAGAAGAACTGGGGTAATTTAATGGCAGACACAACCTCAAAATTTTTACTTCTTTCATCTCCTCTTCCTTCTCTTCCTGCCCACAACTACTGCTATAACCAGTGGCAGCATTAAAACTAATAATATTGATCTGTAGAAGTAGTTGTAAATCTTCTCTGCTGCTTTACAGATACTGTATCGACAAACCAGACAATTAAGACATGAATATCTGACAAAAACACACAAAAAACTGAATGAGGAACCACCAAATCTTGCACTATATAAAGTGGTGATTGAACTGGGGAAATAGGCAGTGCAGGAAGACAGCTAACCAAAAATGTTAATTTGCTCTGTTTGTTTCACACACTTTTATCAGTTCTGCATGCGCTGTCAGTTTTCTCGCCCAATATTCAGACAGCAGCGTGGTAAACTAAAAAGGTGGAACATCCTTACCTGAAGTGCTTTGGCTCTATCTGCCCTGGTGTAGTGCCCATGAGCAAGACACCAAATCCTTACCAGCCACAGGCTTAGTTCTGTCTTACCAAAATTGTAATCTAGACCTCCTTTGCAAACCAATCGAACATTGTGCTTTTGTGCTAAGATGGCACAGCCCACACAGAGAGCTGCAGTCCCTCGCTATGTCTGCCTCCTCCTCACTCTGCCACAGCGCAGTCAGACAACCGCTGAGCAGGTGAGGAGAGCCTCTTGACAACTTCCTCCCAGACTCCCCAGGGCCCGATGGCCAGGGTGAATCTTTTGTCATCCTAAAACAAGCTCGGGCCTGCTGCTCCTCCACTCTCGCCTGGAGTCCTGGAGACAGAGCCAGGAGAGGGAGAAATAATTAAAGACATTTTTATGTCAAGAGTTCCTTTCTAGAGGGAGTCTGGGAGAGCCAACAGGGGAGGGGAAAACAGGAGGACTGGAAAGAAAGAGAAGAAAATTAAGAAATGGTGTGAGAAGTGAAAAAGCAAGAAGGTGATGGGGGGGGGGGGGGGGGTGGCAGCATGGAGAGAGAGGGTGAGAGAGTAAGAGCAAAGATGCGAGTTTCTATTTCCTCTCTGTTGCCCCCCCATCCTCTGCTCAATTAGCAAAGCAGCAGGTGCTCCCAGCAGCACAACAGATAAGCTTAGAGGAAAGGCTGAAGCTTTTCCCTTTCATTCCTTTCCTTTTCGAGATGACCTGCAAATGTGATACTTCACACCCAGAATGGGCTAGCTGCTTCCTCCACCAATTTCAGAGGTGATAATTTAACTTTTTCCCCTCCATCTCCCCCTTTCCGCCCTCCCACCTCTCTCTCCCTTTCCCTCACTTTCTGTCACTCTCACTTTCTCTCCCACATTCTCTCCTTATGTTTTTCCATCAGGTGTCCTCTCTGAAGAGCAAGCTGAAGAAGCAGTCGACAGCAACAGGAAGTGGTGTGGCAAGGGCCTTCCTGAGAGCGCAGGCCGCTCTATTTGGATCCTACCGAGATGCCCTCAGATATAAACCTGTGAGGATCCAGTTTTCATTAATCACTGCCAGTCACCTTAAAGCAATTCTTACCTTTCTTGTATCTCACAGCGATTCCCTCCAAAGTCCCACCCTCTTCCCCCTGCCTGACCTCTGGTGTTCCCCCGAAACGTGCGCTGAGAGAAATGCTGCGTTTGAGTGCCATGGGAAGTCCGAAGTTTCGGAGCTCCAACTAGGCAAAGTGCACTAAGAGGCTTTCAAAGTGGAACCTCCTAATACCGAATTCTGGGGAGATCACCTACCCCAAATTCGCTAAAAGAAGTTCCACTTTGACAGGCATTCCCATGGAACTTGAATACATCCAGTGTTCGAGTTAACCTTGTTTAAAGGGTCTTTTCACCCAAATATACAAAAAAAATGTTCACTTTCCTCTAGTGGTATCCAGCCATACAGGGAGGTTCGGTTTTAATAATCCAAGTAAGGGGTGGAGCGGTTTACCGAAAAAATCTGTCCCGTTCGGTACGCATGCCAGGGTTCAGTACACGTGTGTACCGTTCGGTTTATGAGGTGCAACGTAGCGTAAGCCTTCATGACCGCTGTCCTTTCTAGAATCCGTCTCAGCGCTATGTCTCAGCGGCGCGCTGGGAGACTTCCTCCATGCGCTCCCTGTAGGCACACAGCCACAATGCTATGCACGCTCTCGCTACGCTCTCGCTACGCTCTTCTTCGTGGGTTTCTGAATCCTCTTGGCAACAGCTCGCTAAGCTCCGCTCTGTTATTGTTCTCAATCGTTTCTGTCTGGTTAAATTTGTGGTTAAATCACCACATCGTCTCTTTCTACTCTGAAAAAAAGAAAAGTTGACACAGAAAACCGTCAGTTCACCAGATAAGTTTTTGTTTCTGTCTCTGTGAAGCCTGTTTTTATAGCCCCTCATTTTGGATCATTTTCGTCAACCGGCCTCAATTCCAAATGAATTGAATAGCCCTGATGTAGCCTATTTCAGTCAGTTCAGGGATTGCTGTTTGTGCATATTTTAGTGAAAGAAAACCTATTTTCTTCATTTTTTCTAAGATTTGATAATGTAAAAGTGTTTATATTCTTACCTAAAAGGCAAACAATTGTTTACCTTTTTGCCAACAAAATATATAAACGCGTAAATGCAGCAATGTCTCTCCTACTGTTTCAAAATCTCACTTCACTTTCATTTCAGATTGTTACAGTAATCCCTAAGCAAGCTGCCTGCTTATTTCAGTTTTTGCATGATTGCATGACATGTCCTTAAGAATATCTGATTCAATTTTAAATCTATTAGGCTTTAGATCTGATACATGGTATTTTTAGAATCTAAAAGAAACAGAAAAAAACAACCGAACCGAACCGAAAAACCGTGACTGCAAAACCGTGATATGAACCGAACAGTGGATTTTGTGAACCGTTTTACCCCTAATCCAAGTATTGACATAAACATCCTCAATACAATGGAGTAAGCGGAAGTGTGTTTGTGGTTGTCACAGCATCATCTCCACCTTACTCCGGTGGATAATCACAGAATGCTCTGTGTTTTTATAAAAGACTAATTCTGTAATTATCTTAGGACCTCAAATGAAATGCCATTTGCATCTATTGTACTGAGGTGGCAGCAGAAACCTCAGACAGATATCTCAAAACCTAAAACCAAAAATATCTGCATCCCAGGGGAAATGGGAAGTTTTATTTTTGTATTTTGGCAGAACTGAACATTTAAACTAATTTCAGACCTGTCTGTACTGCACAGCAAAAAGACGTATTAGTGATTTTCCATTTCCCTATATTTTGAAACAATGATCATGCTGGATTGCATATAAAATCACAAACACTTAATGATTAAATATTAACTATCAAGGCCACACATTTCATTTTCATTCAGATGCAAAAATATAAACAGACGTGAATATAATATATTTGCACTAGTGCGCAGCAGCGATCTCAGTTTGGGTGAGGTGAGTCAGGTTAGACTGGGGTAGTTTTGACTGAAGGTAAAAGGTGTGTTTTCAGCTGGAGCGCAGAGCTATGGTGGGCCTGTCTGAGGCAGTAAAATGTCAGAGGAGCTGAAAAGAGTCAGGACGTTCCCTTTGAAGATCCCTTTTAGACACCTTTGGTGTTTTACTCTCCTTTACTAAGCTCCCCTAACATTTCTTTTCTGGATCTTTTCTGCTTATCAAGTCTGAGTCAGAGCAGAGCAAACTACAGCATGTCCTGTTTGTCAAATAGCGAAGTCTTTGTTCCTTTGGCTTTGAGATTAATTGGACTTTGTGGACTCCCGGAGTCAAGATGCTACATTATTGATGCTGTCTCTCTTTTCTCTGTATACAGACAGTATACGAATGAACTGCCTCCCCTCTGACACAAGCACTGAGACTCAGTGTATGCGTGTGTTAGTGCATGTGTGAACACAACATGCAGTCATTTCTCACTTCATTCACACTGTTTTTTCTCTTTTCGACAGGATCTGTATCAAACCCATGGAGTTAGCATACATGCACACACATAAGCATGCAAAAATTGAACATCAGCTTTCACAAAGATGCTGATGATACTCCCTGCGTTCTGATATTTGTGGATTATCGCTCTGCTAGAGATTGTTCTGAGCTGAAGAAAAGCTCTTCGCAGACAGATCTGAGCTGTGCGCTGTAATTCACAGGCCCATATGCCTCAACAGAAGAAGGGGTGTGGATGTTTGGTTGGAGTCTTGCTGAGTTGTAAATGAAACAATACAGGAAAATGATAATGAGTTGAAAAGCAATCAGCTGATTCGAACAGCATTTCTTAGGTCATCAATTTCAGCTCACGCTGATGCTTCCCCCGGTGCTTCTCACCAGCTCAGAGTAGCACACGTGTGTCTGGCAAAAAGAACCTAAAATAACAATTCAAATTAGTTTTCACCTGGGGTGGTGGAACTTATTCCATCGGTGTGTGTGCTCCATACTATTTAGGGGCAGAAGTAGCTAAAGTTCTACCTAAGTGAGCATGTACAGTAACCCGTTCACATCATCCAACCAGGTGTGAAGACACTGGGTCGGGGTGCCATCACATGTTTAAAAGTAGTTGAGACTGTTTTAGACAGAAAATCTTACACATGGCATATTCTAGTGTATAAACAGTCGATATAATATGTTCACATACAGCAGGAGTCCTGCACGAGAACATGCTGGTCTATGTCAAGGTGCAATTTGTTTTTGAAAAGGATCATTTTGTAACATATAGTTATAACATGAAAGGAGTTGTACTCAACATTAAGAACATTAATGTAACAGAAAACAACTGTTTGCTATCCAAAGATATAGTGCGTCCTGAGTAGAGAATGAAGTCACTCTTCCTCTGTGTGTGTGTTCTAGTCTGAGTTTTCTGTTGTTTGTTCTGATAGCTGGTCTGGCCGCGCATGCATGTTAGTGCATTATGACAGTGACAAAACGTCGGCATTTCCCGTATTGGGGAACGATCTGTGAGAGCCGTGTGGAGGCAATCCCAAGCCACTGTTTCTTCAATATATTGAGTAGAGCTCCTTTTTTACTAATGGCCCCTGCCCAGACTACAGATGAAAATATGTCTGGTACAATTCATGTATTGTGCATTGTCCCTGCTAAATAAATAAATAAATAATATAATATAAGTGGTGTAAATACACATTTCAAAACCGCTGTATAAATAACAGCTTTATGCCTCTTTGCTGACAGCCGTGGTCAGTACTCTATGTCCATATGCCTGCCTCATTCTAGTGAAAGTGATGTCTAAGGAATCCCCGGTGGGAAATGTCTTCAAATTTTGCACAGATGTCCACTGGGACTCAAAGACGAACTGATTAGATTCAAGTTCACTGTGACCTCACAAAATGCATTTTTGGCCATAACTCAAGAATTCTTTCACCATTTATGACAACATTTCAAACAGATGTCTAATTGGATGAAATTATAAAGTGATAAAATTTTATATCCAAAAGGTCAAAGGTCAACTTCACTGTGACATCATAATGTTTCTGGTCATTATTCAACACCATAACTCAGGAACAGAAGGGGAGACATTTGGTCAGACACTGAAGTGGTGACACTAATCTTGAAACTGTGATGTCTGTATTGATCTTCTGTGCTGCTGGGTTCAAGATCTGTATGAAGCACCAATGTTTCACCAAAAAATACACTTAATACCTTTCATTAAATTCCTCAAAAGGCATACAACAGCAAGGCTATAATTATAGTTATTATTATTACTATTATTATTATCATTAACAACAACAAATTATTATTATTTTATTTATGGTAGCCTTTCCAGTCACCCAGGACACTTTGCAAAACCAGATAAGATAATAGATCATCCACAATAAAAGGTAACGTCCTTATCGCTATTATGATTATTCAGTAATAAAACACATACTGTACAGTTACACAATTTTACATCTTACAACTTACAACTTACATCCAACATGAAACATGGACATGCAGAAAAACAAAATAAAAAGCATAAAAAGTGTGTTTTGCCTAAAATTGAAGCGTGAAACAGGATCAAACCCCTAAAAGCTTGAACTACTGTGATCACCATCTAAATAGTCCCCACATATCCGAACATTCATCCACAGAGAACTGCCCACTTGTTCTGGCACGTTGAACAAATCTGCTACAGGATGAGTTTCTTTTTTATATAATTGTTTCTATATAATGAATTCTATAATGCTTACGATCTCTTACATACAGTAAGTCAATGTCAGGCTAATAAGAAACACAGATAAACTTGTAGCTGTCTTCGTAGATGTCCTTTCTATGCCCGAATAATATTTCATCAATTCTTTTCATGTCTGTTAAGTAACATAAAGGAGCTTCTGTTTCATTCACGTTTTTTAGAATTACTTTCTTATGAACAACATGAATTTCAGACTCACACAGTCCAGTGTGTGCGTGTGATACATACTGTAAATTATGTTGTAAAATCAAGCGACAACCTCTGGGGCGGAAAAATGAGGCTGGCTCAAAAGCGAGTCAATCCCCATAGACCTCCATGTTATAATGCCTAACTTTACAGTAGAAATAAAAATGTTTACAGCCTGGTACAAAAACAGCCTGGTCTCACCATTCATGAATGATCATGTATTTTCATATGGCTTGCCTGTTTAAATCATATTAAGTCTTAAAGTTCTGTATAATTAAGGGCGTGGCTGCTTTGAGTGACGGGTGGGTGCCATCGCAGGTGGCTAGTTCAGCATCCAGGCTTCTCCAGCTCCAACCACGCTCAACCTCTTTGCCCATTTTTGGATAAGCCAGGAGCAGGCAGAGTCAGGCACAGGGCTTCACAACTTCAGCATCCTAGGGCGAAAACTGTGGCCGCCAAAGGCTGGGGACATTCTCGTGAGGCGATCGACGCTCTGCATTTACTGTAAAATGGCCCTTTCCCTTAAGCAAGTCACTCAACCCTTACCTGTTGTGATAACGTGTTAAGAGTCTCTTTTCATGCCGTCACACTTCCGGTCCAGCTTCATGTTGATTCTTTGGATAAACTTTCTTTCACTAAATCTTTATTGGCTACATAGTTAGCTGTCGGTCTCAGCATGCTACGAAGTTATGTTAGCTGCACTATGGTCAGAGGCTCTTGCAGCCAGATGGAAACTGCAAAGCTGATTAAACTCCAACAAGCTACTTTCAACTCCGCTTTTATGAGAGAATACGCCTTAAAAACTTTTAGTGATGTAAGTGGAGCAGTATTCCTGTGATGTAATTTGGGCCACTGGTATCATCCGCCCATTCTCGAAAAATGGGGTTAGTCTCCGGTGTTGTTAAGTTGTTTTTATGTGCCACACTGTGCTTGTAGCCTGGAACAGACAAAGCACATTGTTTTACACCAGTAGAATTTAGAGCATCATAGAAATATGTGAAAATTATGTTAATTATGAGAACACATGAATTGGAAATGACTGTAGGGCTGCGTGTGATTGGCCTGCAGTGGTTCTGTTGTCATCCTCTGTGTCTATAGCTCAAAGGCCATCAGACATGATGTAAGAAATAGTAATAATGTGATAATGTGTTCATGTGCAATACTGGGGAGTTTACTGGGACATTGTCTTCTGGTCCGGGGGAGACTCTGTTTTCAGGCCCACTTAGCTCACTAATGAAGTAATCTGTTGAAATACCCCTTGTAATTTGAAGACTTTTAACAGTGCATAATAGGGTATACAATAGGGTATAGGCGGTATACTGGTTTCACAGTACTGATACCCTGTAAAATATCTGAGACGGTTATCGTATGACAGTGTCATACCATCGCAACCCTAGTGCTAAATGATCATGATCATCTTAGTGCTGACACTTGATAAAGAGCATTGTTTAGATTAGATTAGATTAGGCTAATTTCTGAACTACGTTAACATGGTGAAAAACAGATTGTTGGAAAGGAAATTGAGGCAAAATTAATAGTATTCAGTATTCATTTTTATTTTTGCCAACAATAACATCTCTGTGTACTCTGCAGGGGGAGCCAATCACTTTCTGTGAGGAGAGCTTTGTGAGCCATCGATCAAGCACCATGAAAAACTTCCTGTCCATGGCCGTCAACCTGCAGCTCTTCAAACAGGTGTGTGTGTGTGTGTGTGTGTGTGTGTGTGTGTGTGTGTGTGTGTGTGTGTGTGTGTGTGTGTGTGTGTGTGTGTGTGTGTGTGTGTGTGTGTGTGTGTGTGTGTGTGTGTGTGTGTGTGTGTGTGTGTGTGTGTGTGTGTGTGTGTGTGTGTGTGTGTGTGTGTGTGTGTGTGTGTGTGTGTGTGTGTGTGTGTGTGTGTGTGTGTGTGTGTGTGTGCTCCCCCATTAAATACAAATTAATCCGGCGACAGAAAATGTTTCAATTCTAGACACTATCATATTTAAGTATAAATAAAAACAGAGCCTTTACTCATCTTCAGATCATAGTTTATATATGTATAATCTACCTTCACTGTGGGTACAGTGACAAATGTTTATCTCCATCTTGTAAGTTATAGGTAAGCACAAATCAAAAAAGACGATTACTCTGTTCTCTCTCCTCAATGTCGGTTTATTTTTGAGCTCTTTATTGAGAATATGTTTCTATTTAGAGTCTTCATATGTACAGATGTCTCTCAGCACCATGTGCGATCAGCAAATTGTGAATTGGTTAAAGTTAGCATTTGGTATCTTGACAGTTCAGTTGCTCAGAGTGAGGAGAGATGGAGAACAGCAAGGCCTAGGATTATAGATGGTTATCTAACCCGAGAAACAGTTTACTGTGCTTATCTCTCAACACACTTATGGCATGTTTTAATGTTTGCTCAATTTTGCATGGTGTACAAACAAAACCATGATAAGTCAGGCCTGTTAATTGTGTATTTTACTATACAAAACCATACTTGATGGTCGTATTCCACCTTTGACATATATGCAAACTGTAAAAACAAAAAATGAAGCCTAGATTTTTGTTGAATATACACCACTTGTAGATACAGTATTATCAGCTCCTATGTGTTCATTATGTGCAGCGTGTTTGTGTGAGCAGGTATCCTTTATTCATGTGTGGTTACATCAGTTTCCCTTAAAATCACTCATGTATACTTGATATGTTCTCCACTCCCGCCCCCCACCCCAAGTCCCTTCAGCAATACTAAACTTAGCCGAACCAGAGTCGAGTGGAGAGACACCTCTGGCTCGGAAGAAAATTTCCTCTCGCCCCTTGAATTTTTCTTTGTGCTCTATGACCCGTGATAGTAGTATGATTTACCCCCGAGAGTAGCAGCACAGCGGCCCTCAATCAGCCTTTTGTTTCGCTGGACACTCTGCCCCATCTATAATTTTCCCAGGCAGAGCAGATAGCGAGCAGCAGTTCAAAGCATCCTCCCAGGCTGGCTCCTGCCTCAGCGGTAGCATTGGGAAACAGGCCCTTATCTTCTCCTCCTCCTATCCAACACGGGGGATGGGGTGAGCTTATCTCCTCCACTCCTCTTTCGGCTAAAGTGAGAGAGGCCAGCGGTCCGCCCGAGCTCTGCTCTGGCCATGACCTACATCCGCTCGCAAACACACAAACAGTACTCAACTTGCGTGGCCACACACATGCACACATTCATTTTTATAGACATGAATACACACTGAGACTAGAGATACTGCTGCTTCTGTGCCTGGGTTTGCAATGGATTGTTTTTATATTAATTCTTATATATATAAGGTCTTTTGTATCTTTATCCACCGATAGTGCAGCAATATTTATCTTCATTATCTGCATATCACACATTATTTATAGGCTTGTAAGTAGGACTGTTGTCTAATTAAAAAAACTGAATATCATTTGACCATATATTGAGTAATAAACTCTGTATTAAAATGTTACAATAAGGTCAGGGATTAACCGTTTACAGTGGCACTTTTAAAAATGATTATTAATTTCATTATTTGTGTTTGTTTTCCTGCTAAAGTTAACAGTCTGTGCTTTATTTCCCAGGGGTATTGTTGACAGAGGATAGGGTAAACAAACAGGTTGGGTTGCTCAGTTATCAAGCAACCAATCATTGTGTCTAGACTGAAACAAAATGTCTTATACAATATATTCAATTACATAAAACATCTATTCGCTTGCACACAATGGCCTTTTAAAGTGTGGGATTTGTCACTGTCGCCTATAATGGGTCAAACTTGAGCCAAATTCAAACCATATTGTCAGAATCGGTCGACCTCAGCACACGTTACACACACGCGGTGAAGCACACGCGCTTAATGGCGAGGTGTTACCTGAGCTTGAGGTGTTACCATTTCAGCAGGAAATTGCTTTTCTACAGGTAATTTTGTTTTCATTCCTTGTAAAGCAGCTTCACAAGTAATTTCAGTTTTATAGAGGGAACAGCGTTGAATTGTCCATGCAAATTCAGCAAAATAGTAGTAATACTTTGGAAGCTAAAGGGCCTGGCGGACAGAGAAACTATTGTGTGCTGTCATATGTCATTAAAGGCCATCAATTACTTTCAATGCCCTTATTAAAATGTATTATTATAGCATAACTTACTTTAAGATGTTGGACAAGAACTGCTTCTCAATAGTAAAATATAATGCATTTGTGTTGCGTGCATAGGGGACAAAAAGTAGTAACAATAGTCCTTTTATTGTGTGCCTCTATGAAATATCAACACCGAGCCAACCCTAAAATAAATATACACATAGACACCTCTTAAAATGTCACAGTTTCACCTTCTAACACACTTCTGTTCTGTTCCTGTTTCCTGTGTGCTCGATCCAGCAGCCCATCTCTGCTTAGAACAGAACAAGTGGGAGAAGTCTTCTAAAAGAATGCGTGGGGAAAGGCTGTCGACATTAACCTGCTTCCTATCAACCATCCCCAGCTCCTACACACACACGCGCACGCACGCACAAACAAATTGTCGTGTGTGTGTGTGTGTGTGTGGGTCTGTGTGTGTGTGTGTGTGTGTGTGTGTGTGGTACTAGCAGAGACTGATTAAATGAAGTCTCTTCCTCTTATTGACAAAACTAAGCCGTCCACAGTTTTATTGAGTCTGTAGGGGGACTTGTAGTCTGATAATTTACTGCCAGGAGCCTTTGTAGACAATGTGCGTCCCATCAATCAATAATCATCCGTCATTCTCAGAATGTATGAATGCAATAGCTGAGCCATTTATCGAAAGGGTTCGAAGGTGTGTCCTTTCAAAACCAAATGATCTGATTTAAAAGCCAATCGTGTAGTTCTTCCGTCCACTTCATATCACAGTGGTTACAGTAAAGCTGTAAAACAACATTTTATTGAAACCAATTGGAGTGATGAATAGCTGCCACCTCCATGTCCAAGCAGAGTGCTTTAAAATGCATCGCTTCTAATGGCTCCAAAAACTCTCTTACTGTACAGAATAATTTCATAAATTTTGAACATATTCCTTGAAAATGCAAGTCTTTTCTACAAGACATTGGGGTCTTCACATCCTATTTGAAGTATTCTAATGTGTGTGTCTGTGGCACGTTTGAGAGTTACAACTTGTAAAGAGATATTTTGGCTTAAAAATAGTTATATTTTGCGATACTGATGTTTGGTTGACTTGAACCACTTGCTTTCCAGACCTCCTTCCTTTTGGCCAAATTTGGTGGCGAGCTATAAACCCAAATCCAACCTTCAAAATCCTCCCGTCAGAAACCTGTGACATGATTTCCGCCATATCCCTGAGTATCTACAGTTTATGGGCTAAAATTCCAGGTTTAAAAAACGAGTTACATTTCCTTTGGCTCTCTGTGTATATCTCTGTAAATGAACCCCTGTGGAGTCCTAATCCCAACTTCTGGCTCCACAATTCCAGAGTTTAAATAAATCTAGACCACTGTGACCGACCCGTGAGTGAGTCATTGTGCTGGTAGCCAGATGGAATAACTCTCCCTGTCCACGGTCCGCAGCTATAGCAGCAACAGGAAACAAGATGACATGTAGACATGAAGACATGGAGCAGGATTCAATCTCCAAGTGTGGAGCTCACATGAATGTTAATTGGGTCAAGTTGTTTTATGTGTTTTATGGAATAACACATATTGGAAAAGTGCAAATACTTGGAAAAAAAAGAAAAGGGTATTTAAAAGCTTGCGTTTTGTTTTAACGGAGCTCCTGATATGGTTCCAGCCTAAATTACGTCCTGTCTCTTTGAGGGAGGTTTTTTTTGTCTCTCTCAAAACAAAGAAAATGAGCCCTTGTGTTGTGTTCTTGGTTGTGTACATGCACAGGTGCATAAGCAAGCGTTGGTGTGTGTGTGTGTGTGTGTGTGTGTGTGTGTGTGTGTGTGTGTGTGTGTGTGTGTGTGTGTGTGTGTGTGTGTGTGTGTGTGTGTGTGTGTGTGTGTGTGTGTGTGTGTGTGTGTGTGTGTGTGTGTGTGTGTGTGTGTGTGTGTGTGTGTGTGTGTGTGTGTGTGTGTGTGTGTGTGTGTGTGTGTGTGTGTGTGTGTGTGTGTGCCATTGTTGAGTAATGTCCAATTAAGACCCACAGTGAGGCAGGTAATCTGGCCCGGGTGTGTGGAGGGAGATGAGGGGAAGATAAGTGGAGGCTTTGGCTAGGTGATGATTTGGGTTGATTATCTGCACTAATTGGGCCAGCCAAGTAGCAGAGCAGTGGTTGAAACCTGCAGTCTCACCTCTCATTAAAATGATCTAATGATGAGTCTCTGGCTCTTCTGACCAGAGGAGCGGGTGGCCGTGTTGGTCGCTAGTTAGCACGATGTCCCTGAGGACACGCGCCCTAAAACAATCTACACTGTTGTTACACTTTGGACACAGTCACAGAGGTGAGAGGAGGATTACTACAGTTATTGTCTGACAATATGTTGCTGTCAAATATTAAAAAGAGAAGTATTCCATATTTTTTTTGTTCTTGAATATATAAAAGTTGATTACAATCACCAGTCAAAATAGATTTTAGCTTTAAATAAAAAATGCGCTCTCTCCCTCTCCCTCTCCCTCTCCCTCTCTCTCTCTCTCTCCCTCTCCCTCTCCCTCTCTCTCTCTCTCTCTCTCTCTCTCTTTCTCTCTCTCTCTCTCATTATATATATATATATATATATATATATATATGTATATACATATATATATATATATATATATATGTATATGTATATACATATATATTACTTATCTTTATCTGCTTTTTCTAAATCACACATTTACACAAATAAACCAAAAAGATGTTTTAGTTTAAGGTTGATAAACACAAAAGTTCCCACAAGACTTCCCACATTTTGAAAAGGAAAGAAAAGTACTAAAATACAGCTGTTTGTTTATTTTTTATTTTTATGGTTACACCAAAAACGTGCCAAGATAAGGATTTCCCTGGGAAGCATTATTTCCACACAGAGATCTGCTGATATTATAAGTGATGGGACAGGAAACTAACAGGAACTTTGGGGTCAGTGTGGTGGGGTTTAGCTAATAGAAAACAGTGCACCATATGTGTGACTGAGTGATCTACATTCACAAAATTGTTGTTCAGATTTCCTTCATGTAAAGTATTTAGAAACATCATATAGAGTTCGATTTGCATAAACTACAATACAACTGTCAGTCGCATAACTGAGCCTGTAAACTGCTTAGAGGAGGCACTGCAACTCTTATAAGGATAAGAAATGTGTTAAAAACTGTTAATGACATAATTTAGTTTTTTCTTTTTCCTTCCTTTCTCATCCCTGTTTTTTATTTGGTCTTGGTTTGTGACAACTAGAGATTTCTCACGCTTTCATTTCTAAAGAATGCTGTTATTTTTTTATTGTGTTAATCACAAATGTTGAGGTATGCGTGTGTCAATGAACATGAGTTTGCTCATGAAATGTGTAGCTGTCTTGGCTGTTAGGTCCATATTTATGAGATGGAGTTTTTATGCACTCCATGTTACAAAGGGAGGAAATGAAACTTCCTCATGTCTCAGACAGTGTGCAGCATGTAGTCTGCTGCCCTAATCCCTCACCTGCTTCACATTACCAAATCCCTATTACCTGCAACCCACCTAATCTTGGGATGTAGTTTCTGTCAGGTAGGATTAATAACATCCCACTGTGGCCTGAGTGTTTGAATCTGTGTGTATGTGTTTTGTATCTGTTTAAGTGTGTCTACTCACCCCCATCCCCCTACCCTCCTTTAATAAGCACGTTGTAATTTACGGTTGCAGTTCATCGACGGACGGCTGGCAAAATTGAACGCAGGCCGCGGCTTCTCCGACGTGTTTGAAGAAGAGATCACAGAGGGGGGCTTCTGTGGAAGTGAGTAGTGCTAGACCTGTCTTATCAATTAGCCACATATATTCATTTGCCATATTTCATGCAGAAGGCTGCAGTTATTGTTTTTAAGTGGGATATAAGACCAGCAAACAAAACAAGAAGAAATCCTTAAAGTTATCAGAGCCTTTCACAATGTAAAATGCATCTCTCCCTCTCTCTCGAAACTCTAAAACAACTGGATGTACAAAAAGTCTTTTAAAACAATAATGAACTGATTCGAAGTTTGGTAATAATAAAGTATACTATAGCATCCTTGTAAACGTTTTAAAACATGTTCATTTTCAAACATTTCTCGGCCTGAACTACTAGGCTTTCTTATGAACCTGCGACCACGTAAAGTGTTTTAAAAACAGCAACTTTATGCCTCATTGGTAGAGTGATTGGTAGACATTAAACAAATCTAACTGACATTTTGACTGTCATTTGTTGTAAAATATTTTATTGTCACTGATAAAAAAATGTTACTTGTAAATCTGATTGAATGTGACATAAGAAGATTGACAAAATAATTAATAATGTTTTGGCATGATTGAGCGTTATTACATGTGAAGACTGTGCTCGACACATCAGAAGTTTGAAATCCAACAGGAGCGCTCAGACAAATTATATCGTCTTGATCACAACACTTCAGGTTTAAGTTGTATTTACATGACAAGGGAAAAAAAGGAAAGGGAAACCAGATGTTGCGGCTAAAATATCTCTCATATTATTGGGCTTATCAATTCTGATCCTGACCCAAATCCACACTGTCGTCTGTAATTCTGCTCTCCGACAAGAATCTCCTCCTTAAAACAGTCCTCCATTCTGCCCTCACAAGTCCTTAATACTATATCCAGTTACTAATACTAATTATTATATTCGATGGTAATTATTATTACCATTAAATGAAAAATACCAGTATTACAGTTTTTATCACCCACATTACCTGACATTGTTACTGTTTGTTCAATATAGAAACTGTTTTGTCTACATTTTTTAAGTGTGTCTAGCTATGAAACTGTGTCACAGTGTAATAGACATAGTTACCTTTGCTTCGCAATGTTAATTAACTGCAATTTCCCAACTTGGGATCAATGAAGCCTTTCTATTCTATAATAGAATGTTATCGAGTGCAAAATGATTAATTCATATCCTGTTTTATACATCCCTGCAGGTAATTCAAGGTCTTACCAGCAATGGATGCACACTGTAAAGGTATCCACAGAATGTCCTGCATATCATACCTAAATGCTTTTATCTGTGGCTTTTTTTATGTTTTACTCATTTCATTCCCAGGTTTATATTTAATTGAAAGTGTGATTGACACAACTCAGTGTTTGAAGTTCTGATGTTGCCTTTGGAATGAAGGGGGCTGCCTGAATGTACAGATCCAGCTTGAGTGCAGTTTTGGTGTGTGAAGCGGCGCGTGCAGCAGGACAGTGGAGACAGACAGACAGGGAGGGAGACAGAAGTGATTTGACGTGACAAGACGTCCTCCGACATGACATGTTGATCTGGCAGCAAACACAGGCGTTACTCCGCTGAACCGAGCCAAGAACATAGATCTCTCCCTCCTTCTTCATCTCCTGTCTCTCTCTCTTCCACTCCTTTTCTTCCCCTATCTATCTCTCTTTATCTTCCTCTCTCTCTCTTTTCATCTCTGTCACAGCCCCAACCCCCACCCCCCCTCTCACTGAGTATCTCGCCCTCCCTCTCTCCCCACGCCGTCAGCTAAGGCTGAATTAGTTCTCTAGAGTGCTCTTCAAAGGTTTGTTAAAGTTCACATTTCCTGACTGACAGGGATCTATAAGAGGGGCCTTCACCTCGGCCTCTCTCCTTCTTTCCCTCTACCGACTTCTGAAACGCTGTCTGCCATTTACTCTGTTTAGCCGTTTAGCCGATGCTTTGTGCTTACACTAAAGACCAAACAGAGAAAAAGAGTGAGACGCCAAAGGAGAGATGCGGAAACTCTATGAGAGAGCAAAGAAAATGGGCACAGGGAGACATTGGATGCCACAATGTCAGTCTACAGAACTCAAAGTAGAAATCAATCACGCACAGTCCCATCCACTGCTGTTTTAGGCTGCTTCTAAATAAAAACCTCCTGAAAGCTTTGATTTTATCATGGCTCAGTGACATGATCCTTTGCTTTGTGTCATACTGAGGTCACATTACAATACTATTTACAGCTGCACAGGGAGCTTGTGCTTGATAATGAAAATGTGTCCTTTGTGACTACTGTGGGTGTCGTATGATACGGTAGAAATAATGCTCATGATATTGATAAGGATACTGTACATCGCGGTATAACAAACGCATTCAGACATCCCTATAAAATAATCAAACTGATTGCCGAAGCATTTCAGCTCGCTGAGTCACTCATGCTGTAATTTGAAAGAATGATCATGGTATGATTGCATGCTGTGCACATAATATGAATATTTAATAGATTCAAATAAATTTCAGCCAAAGTGCCTCTAAGTAACTTACTAATCATTTTTCTGTGTCTATTACAGAGAGGAGGAGCACTCATCAACACAGCTGTGACTAAAGTACGTACTTCTGCAAAAGGGTCAAATTAACGTAGCCTAATGTTTTCTTCTACATGTACCAAACTTGAAACATCATGTCCTTAAGATTCCACTGAAATAGACCTTAGGTGACATTTTGCAGGTTGTTATGTGAAAATTAATCAGCTAGGATATAATTTGCCTGTTTTGGAATTGACAGTGGAAGGAATAGGAGAGTCAGAGCAGTCTGTTTGATGAGCAGTAGCGTGTCGTTATGTGCTGTACAATAGGTGGTCAGGGTGCCCTTTCATGTTATCGCCTCTTGTTAGTGTGCGAGGCTCTCTTATCCAGCCTTTTGTCTCTGTGTTTTTGCCACAGGGATCAAAGAATTTCTTGATGTTACATGAAACCAGAACAGAATGTTAATGCAACATGTTTTGATTAGTTGTGTGTGTGTGTGCGTGTGCGTGTGCGTGTGCGTGTGCGTGTGCGTGTGTGTGTGTGTGTGTGTTTTCTCCTCTTAGGCCAAGAGTCATGCCAAGAGGGGCATCCGGGACTTTAAGGGCAGACTTAAAGCAAGGGTGAGCAGCATGGACCTTAACACCTCACACTCACGCGCTCGTAGAAACATGCATGCACACACAATTCTGTTCAGAGGCACACAGATACAGTAGACGCATACACCCCCCCTCATAGAAACAGACAGGAAGGCTGCTTTACATAGCGCATGTGATTCCGATGTCGGGGCCCTTTTAATGACTGTTGAAGCCTGCTTAGCGCTTTGTTCAGGGCTCTACATTTTTAACCAACGCCCCTCTGGCTATGGCCTGTCATGTCATCCAAGCCCCGGCCCCTCTTTCTCTTTTATTGTCTGCATATTTCATCAGTGACTCTGTGATTTCCTCAAAGCTAATGTAACGAGGTGTATGTTTCCATAAGCCTGATGGATTTGATAAGGCAATAGCAGTTTGATCTGTCAATGGGGAAACTGAGCAGAGAGGGCACTGATGATGAACACGAGTGTGCACTGTGCGCACAAACACACCCAGCAGAGGCAAATAGAGGTGTTGAAATCTATTTGATTTGAAGTTAAACAGATTTCCTGTGCATTCATAAATTGATTCCTAAATACACAAATGAATTTCTTTGACTTTCTCAGGGTCAGACTTAATCTGCAGTGCATTTATGTTGCTGCCAGCCACAGATGTGTTCACAGGGACCCCGATACACAAACATATTGAAATTATACTCATCAGTGGTGGTTACCTTGAATATAATTGTTGTAACCTTGTATGTTATTGTAATTATTTTTGAACTGATTCTGGCATCATTTCATTTATACTGTACAGTTGTTTACCTCTTTTTGCACTGTTTTTTTTTTTTACTTTTACTTCTTGCTGTTGTCTTTGTTTTGTTTTGTTTTTAGTGTATACATCTACCCTATGTGCCCTTGAATTGCCCCTTGGGAACAAAGTTTCTTGAATTGAATTGGATTGAGAACGTTTTAAAGGATAAGGCTTGCAATATTCAATATACAGTATCCTCTGTTGTAAAAAAAAATCCCATGAAAAGACCAAAACCAACAACACGTTTCTTCTTCTCCCGATGTTTTTCCGACTTTAATACCACGTTTGTGGCTCTGAGACTCTACCTCATTTGTTCCTACTGAAGACTTCAATCTTTAAAGACGAGAAGAGTACATACCATCAGTTTTAAAAGGCCTCATTGATCTACTATAGCATCCAGGCACTACTTTTTAGCAAATGTTACCGATGCATTTCTGAGGGACTATTTGGAGGCTTTTATTTTTGACTACAGTGCTCATGTTCATCATTATAAAGGAATATGATCACTTAGGGCTGAGTGATATGGCCAAAAAAATAACTTATTTCATATCTTGATAATGATATATATCACAATATTGCATGTTTTCTGGTAATTCCATAAATAAATAGTCTATATGAAATCACCACATGGCATAGCATATTTTTGTATGCTCCCATGTGAAATAAATACTTAATAAATTAAAGTGCTGAGTATTTTATTAAGAACTTTAATGCAAAATGAACATAAAGTGCAAGGCTTAGAATGAGGTTAATATTGCTGTAACACAATTCGACTGCTAGTTCGACAATAGGGATAGAAACAATATAGACAAATATATACAATTGACATTTTGATTATATATATTGTAACATGGCCCAGTCCTAATGTCACCAAATGCAGAGGGCTCATTTGATGTGTTTAATAGTTTTTGGACACTTTGGATCATTGACACACATGAATAAGCAGTATCAGGCTTTAGATACACAATACCTGTTAGTTGAATCAGTAAACCATTTTATGGGATTTGTTGACAGTAAGAAAACTAAAGATTATCACCGGAATGATCCTTTAACTTTTACAAATGTCACTGAGAAACCATCAAGCATAATTGCTTAGCTTCAGTAATCTCTTTTATTCTTTCGCTTGAAATGGATCAACTAAAATCTAGGGAGAAACCCATAGAATGTGTGTTTGTCACTTTAGTTCATTAACAACTCGAACCATCTAAGATAACCATCCGTTGTTTCTCTCTCAGGAGGAAGAAGAAGAGGGGATGATGGTCTGCGCGGGGTCTCCCACCAGCACCAAGAGTCTGTCTCCAAGGAGACTGCAGAAGATGAGACGGGTATGACACACACGCACGTGCACACACAAACACACACACACACACACACACACACACACACACACACACATTAGTAAATTAGTTTACTACATGTACACTGAGCTCGGTTTTCACTTGACCAACATGGATGCAGTCTTTCCATTCCCACTTTTTTTTCTCCATCTCCATCTCATTCTCCTCTTCTCCCCCTTCTTTCTCCATCTTGTATCAGCTCTTGGAAGTATAGTAGTTTGTCAGAGCGCCAAATGTAATGATAAGCATTTTCTTCTTACAACGCACTCATGTTGTACATTCAGTATTTTTCTCTGAGCAGCACGGACAGTAGAAGCAACTCATCTGCTGGTCAGCATTTCCTCTGAAGAATTTGCTTGTGCACCATAAGTGGATTTTTTTTTCTTTGTTGTGTGCAGAGCTGGCATGCAATGTGCACATGCGCGCTTGCAAAATACACATTCATCAATAAATGTATCAAGAGAGATAAAAATGTTAGAAAATGACAAGACACTGTAGTGTAAATGAAAACGTGCACATGCAGTTCTTGGTGTTGAAAAGTTTAGTTTCATGTAATTAAAAATGCACACTACTGTACGGTATTAAACACGTGCATACAGCCTCAGGTTTCTAGTTATATCTCCCACCTTATATCTACACATCTGTACTCCCAGCTGGAGCTTTTCCACTCATTATTGCTGAATGAAAAAACGCCAAATGGACTCCCGATTCTGTCTAAAATAAAAACACACAAAAAAGAAAACATGCCTGAATGCACACACTGACATTTCGGTCACAGTCATGTAAGAGTGTGATTAGGAGAGGTTGTGCTGTCTCTAATTAGCGCTGTGTTTCCAGTGTGTGTGATGAGGCTGGAAAGTCGTAGCGCAGAGGAAGGTGTGACGGCCGGGGAGAGGAGAGGAACGGCAATTAGGGCTTTTCTAAAGGCCTCCTTGGTCACCCTCCCCCTAGCTATTGCACACACAAAGACTGGCCGACCTAGCACACACAAATTAACAGTTAACATGCAATTGATGTGCACACACACCCACAAACACGCATATACAACGCATTCAGGATATATACACTCTCACACCCCTGTCCCTGCTATTGAGGCCTGTTCATTGCCACAGTAACGGGTCCCTGGAGACCACTGGAAGAGGGACACACTGGATAGCATGTCCCACAGCACTGGTTTTGTGTGTTTGTGTTTATATATATATATATATATATATATATATATATATATATATATATATATATATATAAACAATTTCTCAGCAGTCATACACAATGCTCTGCCCATTTTTCTCTTTTGCCTTTTTTTGGCATCACTTATACTTCATAACCCAGGTCTGTTAGTATATTACCCTGATCCCTACACATTAAAGACATAAAATCCAGCAGGAGAGTGCACTCTGACATCCCTCCATTCAATTTTTTTTTCTTGTCAGCTGAAAGTAAAACTGAGAAAATTGAGAAGCCAAGAATGCCTTGTTAATTTACGGCCTGACAGTGTGCATTAACCCCTGAGAGATTGAAACTCTTCAAAACAGTACATTTTTACTGGCTCTTTCAATTTGTTGTTGTTTTTCCAGGATAATCACATTAGCTTGGTTTATGTCTTTATATAGGTATTACTTAGAAACTCAAAATAGAAGCTGAATAAGTTTTTTTTTTACAAAGTTTTCTGTCCAGTTCAGGAAGAGTGTCTTTTTGTTTATAAAATACCACTGGCAGGTGCATAATGAAATAAAGACTCTTTTTAGGTTCCTCATGGATTTTTTTTCTTAAGTAGTTACACCCTATCCTAGCCATTTATTTACTTTCAGCTGACTGTTTAAAGCACACCATATTTACATTTCAGTTAGTTCAAAAGAATGTTGGAGGAAAATATACCCATTCTTCTTACTCTCTTATCTCTCTGTCTCTAGTCTTTCTATGTTTTGTATTTTTTTTTCATATGAAATCTTGATACTGTGCTCTGCCCACAACTTGTGTCTTGACCAGGTGTTCCTTGCATGAGAAATTGCTCTCAGTGGGACTAACCTGGTTAAATAAAGGTTGAGTAAAATGAAAAATAGAAAGCATACCTTTATCTTTGTACCTCCCTTACCTCTTACCTCTCATGCCCACACAAAGAAACCTACAGCAGTATTCCGAACTCCTCATTATTTAAACTGTGTCCAACTGAGGTCATGTATTTGTCCATACAATCTCAGTTTTCAGTTAAAATATTATTTTCCTAAAATAAAAAATGTTACTTTTCTTGAATTGACATTGTACCCCCTTTATATCAGTCAGGGTAGACTAGGGCTGCAGCTGACGATTATTTTAATTATCACTGAATCTGCCAATCATTTTCAAGATTAACCATTTAGTTAGAAAATGACAAATGTCCTTCCCAGTTTCAAAGTTTTAAATGTCTTGTTTTGTCTAAAACCCACATTTAAGAGGCTGGAAACAGCACTTTTTGCCATATTTGCATTAAAATTTCTTTAATGATTTATCAATTATCAGAAAAGTGTGGTAGTATTCTTCTGTTGATCGAATCGCTCTAGAGTAGACTAATTATTAGAAACACCTCTTGGTATAACACAGTGCAATCCAATTCAGCACCACAGAAAACATCAAAATGGCCATCATCTTCAAGTCCAACAAACACTGAACATTTTAACCTAATAAAATACAGTGTAGACTGCTTTTATTACAATTAATATTAATATATCAGTATTTATTTTTGCCTGTATCCTCCAGTAGATATATTCCAAACCAACTCCCTATGTCCTTTCCATGAATCCATACCTCTGACCAAGTGACCAACAAAGGCTCATTCACCTGCTAAATCTAAATTCAGAAACACGTTGTCATCTGGTTCTCCAAAAATGTGATCTGATTAAAGACATTCCATCTTTCTGTATGAAAGAAACAGCCTGATGCATTTTTATCATTTTTTGCGAACCCCTCCATGTCTGTCCTTGAAATGAAATGAATGATCCTGGAGGAGCTTGTTTTAATTAATCATAGCAAAAAATAATCAGAGTTATGAAAATCATATTCTATTTGATCAGCCAACACATGTACCAAAGTGAAAGTGCTGCTGTCATTTGCGTACATATTTCAGCTGTATCTGGCAATGTGGGTGATTCACAGTGTTTGGTGAGCCTGTTGATTAAGAATGTAGGAGTAATCCTTTCGTTTGACAAAAACAAGACTGAATTGGACCGCTGACTTCTCCTCTGATACAACAAACGACAACCATTGTTCTGGCTACTGTGCTGTAAGCATCTGCAAACAGAAAGTGTGTCTGTACCTCAGCGCTTTTGTACATGAGCATGTTTTTAAATTGTGTGTACTGTGTGTACACATGCATGCATTTAGCAGTTTGTCTCAGGTTTGGAGACAACAGAATGACAGCTGTTAAGTGAGCACAAAAGAGTGTAGAGGTTGGGACAGTGTTATGGACAATGACAGCCAGCAGGCTTGTGGCCGGGCTCAGCCCCAGGCTCTGGACTCATCACCTGGTGAGGCAGGAGAGATGCCAGCCCAGAAAACACCACATCGCCTAGGGTGGAGGGGGAAACGGGAACTGACAAAGATGTAAAACAGAGGAACAAAGTCACAGGGATCGTGTGTGTGTGTGTGTGTGTGTGTGTGTGTGTGTGTGTGTGTGTGTGTGTGTGTGTGTGTGTGTGTGTGTGTGTGTGTGTGTGTGTGTGTGTGTGTGTGTGTGTGTGTGTGTGTGTGTGTGTGTGTGTGTGTGTGTGTGTGTGTGTGTGTGTGTGTGTGTGTGTGTGTGTGTGTGTGTGTGTGTGTGTGTGTGTGTGTGTGTGTGTGTATGTGTGTGTGTGTGTACGCACACCATGAGTGGCAGACAGCTCATATGTTCATGGGCAGCAGACACATATGTGCACTGTACACATGACTTGTGAAGTGTCTGTGTTGTAACAGGGGGGTTAGGATTTCACTATCATTCGTCTCGGAGTTCAATCATGCTTATAATAATATGTATTTTTAGTACAGTATCACTTAACTTGAAATATTGCTCATAAAGCATTGTGTTCAGCATGTGATTGAAAAGGCTAATGAAAGCAATACTTTCTGGGTAAACTGAATAGCTAATAACTATTTCAGAGCCTATTCATTTACTGTGGATTATAGATAATACAGTTTGTGTATATAATAATTCATTATAATGACATTTGTGATGTAATTGTAAATGGAAAATAGCTCAGATATGCTCATAATATTCTTTGTAAGATTAATAGTGTGGATAAATATTGTTAGATGAATAGTGCATTACAGTGAACTTTAAGCTCAGTGGCTCTGTCCATAGCTGTGTGTCTACATGGTTATTTGTATGTGTTTCTAGTCTCCACTACATTTAGTTTCTCCCCACTTCAGAGACCTGGCTGGCTTCCTCGATGAATCCAAAGTGCCATCTCCTGGCACCTTCAAAGTACTGCACTGCACCTATTCACAGAAAGCGACTATGAGTTGAGTTTAGTCTAACAGAATGAGAATAATGCACAGTTTCCTTCTTTTATACGGCTCTTTTTTTAAGCGAAAGGGAAATGGGCTTTCAGCAACAGCCAGTTGGACAAGCGAGCAGTGGATCTTGCCTCAAACGTTGTTTTGTGAGTGAGCGGCTCTTAAACAGACTTGGCCGTACTTCTGCAAAGGCTCTGCCTCTCCCCAAGGTTTGTTTGCATTTTACCAGCATCTCTTTACATACACTGCCAAGCTGTGAGATCAGTGCCCACTCCATATGAAATACCATATGAAATGTATAATGTAAGACCGACTATTAAAGTCCGCTAGCGTTTGGCCCGGTCACAGAGAGGCAGACTTGTTTCGCATAACCGTTCATGCAGGGAATGAAGGGAAGAGGAGTGGAAAGTTTGTTGCTTCAAATGCAGCTACTAAAATGGATAGTGATGACTGCTTTCCCCTCATAACCACGGAAATAAGATATAATTTGTTATCTCAAATCTGAGATTGATTTCATACCTCGGCTTATTGCATTTGCAAGGCCAGGGTGTAAAGGATCAGAGTCAAGGATACGTTAGTCGTGTGTACAGTTTTACCCTCATTTACCCACAATCCATAAAGGCTTTAAAGTACATGTGTATGTTTTTCTTTTATGTCTCAAGCGTAAATTAGAGGTAATCAGGATTATGTTACTTCTTTAGCCAGGTGCTCAGGAACTCACATCAAAGTAAAAAAGAAAAAGATTAGAAAATAATGTAAAATAATAATTATGTAATGTTTCCCTTAGGGTCTGTCAAATCTTGTTCTTGATTTAAGAAACTCCAAAATACTGGATTGAGCTAGTTTTACCGAAACTACCTGACAATTTTTTATTATTTTCATGACTTCTTCCCCTCTCCTGTATCTCCTCCTCCCACCTCGTTTGCTCCCTGCGATCTCTGTACAGTCTCACCTGTGGCGGCTGTGGTGGAGAGGAAGGGAAGAGACATCTGTCACTGACAGCAGAGTGATGGAGGGAGAAAACAGGAGACAGGGAGGCACGGAGGGGAGAATCACTTTTTCATTTTCACCTTTCAGCTTCACATTAGCCGACAGCGAGAAGCTAATGAAGGAGCAGTATGATAATCTGTTGTTCTGCTATTTCATGCATTTCCACTGTCCTGTCAGGCCTCGGGATGTATGGGGCAGGATGGTGGCAGAGCTGTCACAGTTTTAACACGGGACCTGTTTGGGTGGGAATATCTCATTGTGAATGTCTACATCTGAAGAGTCGCTCTATATTTTTGTTGTTGTTATTTTACATCTAATTTTAGATCTCAGATTTAACCGATGCTGTTGATTCTGACAGCTGACAAAAGCATACTTTGTATCCCACATCACCAGTGAAATGAAGGCAATATGTTAGCCGTTTAAAACCAGCTCCTTTTATCGTAAAATGCTTGGTTGTTGTAAATAGTTTAATCTTAACTGCTGCACTTAAGGGTCACAGTGAAGAGAGGGAATGACAAATTGATAAAGCCGAGAAGTGAGGTACTATCCATTTACTGCTCCCTGTGGAACTTCCTTTTGTGGACAGCACCAAAGCTGTAATAGAGATCACAGGGCCTGGCTTCATGACCTGTGTCTGGTTGTGTTTGGGTTCACCTTGCTTTAATAAACACCTAGATACAGAGAGAGGCCCTGCTTCCCTGAAACACAGCTCTCATGCACAAATTGCGCACTCTAAATAATTGCGTGCACCGTGAATATACAGTGCATGTGTGTTAGTAGTGTCTGCATGTAACTTTCTGTCCGAACCTCCCCAAGTGTCTCACAGGTGCATCTCCGCCTTGACTGACTGGCATGTCGGCCCAGCCCCAGATTTACTGCCCTGACACAGGAATCCATTAAAGGCTGTTTAGGGATCCCAGGCCTGAGCCCCTCTGAAATTTCTTTCATTATAGCTCCAAGCTACCATGGAAGGGGAGCGGCCTGGCCAATCAGCGGTGCCACCACATGTGTTCGTGTTTAGCCCGATGGCTGAGAGACTTAAGTGGCTACTGCACACATCTCCTCCGCTGACTTTTATGGAGAAAATGGCACTTTAACTCTTTGTGTTTTTTTGTAATAGGGTGCGTATGTGACTGAGTGTGTGTATATGTGGGTGTGTATGTCTTCCCTGGCCGAACACAGACCCTAAATGAGGCCAGGCCAGCCACACGTTACATTCCGCCTGTCTGGCTGGCACCGCGTCTGTTAATCAAGACCGGCTTGGGTCACGGTTCCAATACTGCCCCCCCTCCCCCATTCCCATCATTCTTTGGGGCTTTGAGGAATCTTTCCTCACCTCTCAATACTTCCTTCCTTCCTTTTTTTTTTTAAATTAATTCCCCTCCTCCCCTTTCTATTCTTCACATTTGTGTCTCTGATTTCCCCATCTACCACAACCACAACACGAGCACACAAACACTGCAGTCCTCACTTCTTAAACACCCTGTGCTCTGCTCACTTTTAGGGTCGTAAAGAGCCTTTTTTTCTCAGCTTTTGGGCTTTGATAATGTGGCTTATGTGAGTTTACAGAGAAAAATGCAGAGAAGTCGGAGAGGTGGAGCTAAGCTGGTGTGAAAAAAAAAAAACACAGGGAAAACATCGCAGTGCCCCCTATTGCTAACTTTACTGTATGAATGCTTGTTTGTGTGAAGACAAACAAGAGACTCAAGGACAATTTGAGATATTACCAAAAAAAATAGATGCAGGAACACCTCCTGCATCTATTTTTTATGTTAGCAGTTAAATGGGCAAAATGCGAAAGAGTGTAAATTAGATAGCACCAGATAGTGTTAACATAAGCGAACATGCAGGGAGAGGGGAACATGTGCGTCGTAGTGGAAGGCATGTTAATAAGTGGCCTGGGGCAGATTCAGGCTCCCATGGGGAGAGTCCTGCCCTGCTCTGTGAAGCTTCTGTCTCTTCTTTAACCCGCCCATTAAATATGGTACACAGGTGGCTTATTAAACCCACTGTGTCAGACTACTACAGTACACACTGATCATTCAACACTCTGCAATGACAAATACAATCACATGCACTGGTGACATAATGATTTATGTAGTTACCCCCATTTCAACTCACAATGCGTACGTAGCTTTTGGTTCCAACATAAGTGTGGTGAAATACTGCAGGGGATTTTTAAAGATTTGTTATCCCAAGACCCAAATTTAACAAATTTAGTTTGAACCCTAAGGGTCCAGGCTCATTAAAACAAACTCCTGTCTTATGGGGACCCATCAGACACAAACCTGCATCTTTTCTCTATCAGGTCCTATGTCATAGTGTTATGAAAATCTGTACCTCAGCACAACACCATATACTGTCTAGATTTAAGCTGAGAACCCCCCCCCCCCAGGGTTCACTTTTATTGTTTTATTACATTATGTTTTCATTAACAGCAAAACTTCAACAAATATCCTATGAGCATGGGTCCTCGAGATCTCGGTTATGGACTTGATGATGATGAGCTGGACAGTGCGAGCAAGTAAGTACTCCTGTTTTTATTATCACAACGTTTTGGCTTTGGTGCAATTTTGATGCTGTTTCAAATATGTCACGTATGTCGAGATATGACCTTTTTGCCCGCTCACTGATTCATTTTATCAAGAAAAAGTTGAAAGCAGGTTGAAAGTCAATCCTTTTTTAATCATGATAATACTGCCCCCAAGTGGACACATTTACCAACAGTGTAAGTTGACAGAAAGTCACTCATACTGTATCTACTTTTCAAAGGAACTGGTAATCACAATGTAATAATACATTATATATGTTGAAAATGTCCACTATAAATTAGGATTTGATGCTCTCTAAAAACACTTATCTTTTGAAACAATACTTAAGACACTTTTAACTCCTCCTGTCTCTGTCTCAGGATCTCCTCAGAGGACAGCGGGGACGTCCCTTCGTACAACGAGGAAAGCGACGACTCCTACTCACTAGAACTTGACGTCGACTCCTCCCGCTCAGGCCAGATGAACTTGCTGGAGGAAATCCTGGACTCTCTTTCCACCACAACGATGGAGCAAGGCAAACTCAGTGCTGCCAAAAGCCTGGACTTCTTCAGGTCCATGGATGATTTAGACTACAAGGCCCCGGTACGCAAGAGAGATGGAGGAAGATTATGTTATGTGAAGGCCTGTCGTCATGTTCAAGTTCAGGAGAAGGAGGAGGGCAGAGAGATTCAACAGAAAGAGTTTATGTTGATAAATAATATCCAGATTTGTAATGGATTGAGGATAGATTGGTATCACTCTTGTGTTATCCAAGTTAACTTATTTGACTTTCTCTGATCCCAAACTGTTCTTTTTACTACAGGTACCAATAACTTCCTCTCAAAAAGTATCTTATTAGCCTCCAATACTGATGTGTTGCACATTGTTTTCATTATTGCCATCCATATTTACAATGTACTATTTGAATGAATATTTTAGGCAATTCTCAAGGTGCCAGAATGGGACACAGAACAGAACGCGGTAATAATCCAAAAAACATGTGAAATCTGCGGCCTCATGATCACTGTACAACAGAAAATAGTGTGTCAAGTGTAGTGGCATACATTTATTCAAAGTAACTTTTACTTTATATTATTCAGACCACGTCACTAACCTTTCGGGCTTTATAGTGGTGGAATGTTAATAGTTTACTGAGTCATCATGCTTTCTTTACAACCAAGCATGCTAGTTCCTTTTCTTAATAAGGACATGATCATGATATGATGACTTCTACCGTGTTACACTCAGTGCCAACCTCATTTTAACAGTGTGCATGACGCTGGCATAAAGATATACAAGAAATGCCTCACCCGCAAATGTGCTGACTCTATTTCTCTGTTCTATTCATGTTCTTCTGTCCCGTTCCAAGTACTTGTCTGGATGTGTCTGCTTTTTCACAATGGATCTCCTCATAAAGGCATTTGTTTAATGGTATTTCCTTGTTTCCTCTGTACCAGAGCAAGCCCACGCCTTCCAGCGAATCTACACCTGCAGATGAGAGCTGTTGTGGCGGAGGCGAGGATCAGAGTGGCTGGAATATGGGCCAGGATGACAGCGCGGTCCACGGAAAACATCTCCCCCCGTCCCCACGCAGACAGCCCAACAAGAGCAGCCTGAAGGTGTCAAAGAAACCTGTGACAGCTCCTGCAGTGCCCATCATCACAGCTTTGCCCCCAGCCCAGGAGGCGGACTTCTCCAGGTCACATCAACTCAACTCTCACCCTCACCCTCTACCTCCAGGTCGACAACCAGGAGACCGCTTCTCCTACTCGCCCTCAATGTACCATAGAGTTACACCTACATTGCCATCTCCCACGCTCTCTCACACCTACAGTTCTCCAGCATCCGTTTTTCACCCAAACTATTCTCCTGTACCAGCGGGTCGGTCTCGGACCATCTCAGACCCCCAAGGCAGCACAGAGCCTCCTCAGGCCCAGAACCACACTGCTTCCACCAGCATCCTGAGGAGGAAGGTGCTGTCCAAGGAGACAGTGAGGCACTACCAGGAAAAGGCCCTCCAGAAGCACAGCAGCAAGGGCCACCAGGAGGGTCAGGGGAGCCCGTCGAGGCACAACCAGTCAGCTAGGCAGGTCCCGTGGGAGAAAGAGGCGTCCAAGGAGGGGCTCCTGGGGTCCGACCCGTGCCCGGGTCATGGTAAAGGCTTGGGGGCAGCCGCGGTGAAGGATCAAGGCCTCCTCGAGGAGATTGAGTCCATGTGCTCAGCCCTCCAAACCAGCCTGCAGCTGTCACAGGTTCACTGCAACAACAGTCACCACCAGGTCCAGAGCAACGCCACAGACGAGTCGTAGGGACGTCAAAGACTCAGTGTCTGTAAAATGCCATAAATCCTACTGAAATCTAGTCACTGTAATTCTTCTATTACAACAGGCCAAGGTCTCAGAGAACATGATCCTTTTTTTATCTCAACACTCAGCTATTAGAAAACATTATTGATTTGATGTCGTGCAGGCAAGTTAGAATAATCTCACTATAGTGGCGGAATTTATTTTCACTTCCAAAATAAGTACCTGTCCTCTGCGAGAATTGGGTCTTCTGATAAAAGTGAAAACGAGATGGTAGTTTCTAAAGTTTTGATTTCTTACAACAAGTGAGTTATCTCGTGAACTGGGAGAGCGGCGCTTCACAACCACAAACAGAGGCCGTAGTATCGAGATTGTTGTGTGTTTTTGAGGTTTTTCACTTGTTTTAAATAAATACAACTTTAGAAACTCATTCACAAAGTTACAAAAACATCAGAGTTAATAAGAAGGTGATTTTTTTTGGAGTGTTTTTACTGCTCGTCATAATCTGCAATCATCTCAATTAAATTGTTGCTTTTAAAAAAACATTCTCAGTGTAACGCCAGAGAAGATCTATGAATTACATGTAATGTCAAATATAGTGGCTAAGTGGCCAACCGGCAATGGAGGAATTTTCCATTTTCACTTAAAGTAATTTAAAAAAGGCTCAGCACTTTGTGAGGATTAAGAAGGGATGATATCTCCTCAATTCCTAATTATGTATTTAACCATCTATCTATCTATCACTGTGTTCCAAACATTTCACATGATCAAGTTAAATCTGCACTTTTAGATTTACAAATTGTACTCAGTCTTGACCACCTGGTACTAAAAATCATTTTAGAAAAAATGGCAAAATGAATTATCCAGACGCAAAGTCTATTTGGGCTTTTGAAACTAATTATACACTGTGTAACATAGATGTTTTTTATCACCATGCCTTAAATGGACATGTGATTTGTTTTTGATACTCTGGTGTCTTAATCCATAGATACCATACAGGTACTTTGTATTCAGAACCTCTGATACTCTCAGATCTTAAATGCAACAGTCAGTAGTATTTAAACAGCACTGTATTCCTCCAGATTATTGGATTAGTTAATATATATGATGTGCTTTAAGCTGCTGTTTTTAAAAAGCATTCCAGATAGTGAGATGTGCACATAGAAACCTCTTTGTCTCTCTCCTCTTCCTGTGTTCCTCAGGACACCTCTGTCACTCTGAAGAGAAGCAAATACATTCAGAAGTTAAAGTGGACCATCTGAAAATGCCACTGTCAATGCTCCATGTCCTTTTTTCCTTTCTCTTCCGCCGCTGTCATCACTCTTATTCTCAATTTTCTGCCTTGTAGTCCTTTGAGCACATCTGACTTACACTCTGACTTACATGTTGCAGAGCTGTTTGGAGTGGATGTGGAAAAGATGAACTTTCAAGGGAAAAGGCTGGTGATATTCTATGTTTTCTTATTGTGAACAAAACAATGCATTGTGCACCCATCCCCAAACACTTTTCTTCCTACTGAAAATATACAAAAAAACATGGGTCACAAATATATAGTCTTGTAAGTTCCTACACCACCTGGGAACTAGTTTAGCAAGTGTTACTCAAACTGGAGTAAACAGTGCATTTGTTGGGGACAGATTTCATAAACATACAATATCATCAGACTGAAAACATAACTCAGTCTTGGACGTTGTCCGTCTCCCTTTCTTTGCTCACAGGAGGAAATGCAATCTCTGTCCTTCTAGGTTAGAGTCCCACACTGTAATGTAACACAGTGGTCGATTGATTGTACTGTAATGAAGCAATACGGTTCTCCTCAGAGAGTAGCTACATGGATGTAATGTGTACAGAGTCTAAAGTATTGCTATAACAGACTCTCCTGTGGAGAGAAAAACGCTGCGTCCAGAGATTGTGGGTTCTCATCGTTCTCTGCGTCGCCACAAACCTGGAGAAAAGAAGAAAGCTTTTCCGCGCTCTTGTGTTGGAATTATTACATTTATGGTTCGTTGTTCTTATGATTTATGCCAGACGCCAGTCGGTGTGGCAGTTTAATAGCAGCTATTTCTCCGCTTTTTGAGTGCTGCTCTGCGTTAACGATTTGCTCATAAAGTCTTTGGCGTGCTTCTAAAAGCCCAGGAATCAATCCTAGTAATTCCAAAAAGGAGGGCATAAAACAGACTCAAGAACAAACTCTGCGCTGGCCTTATTCATTGTAAACACTTTAAAAAAAACCAACTTATTTACTATGCAAATATTTAAAATGATCAAATAAAAGGTCAGTTTTCTTTAACAGTAATTACATTATAATGCACGATTCTACTTGAAGAATAATCACAATCTAGTTTCTCGTGGGTGTAAGCCTCATGTGTCCCTCAATGAATAAATATGAAAGTTTATTTAACTGCGTGTGAGCTTAGGTGAGTCTATGGCCGAGCGGTGTGTACAGTATGGCGTGCCTTATACAGTTAAAAAAAAAGTACCGCCCAGTATAATTAGAACAAGGTACAGTATTATGGAAAAGAAGACGAATGCAATGTTTTCAGACCACCTTAAATCGCATTAAGGAACATTATGATATTTATACGGTAAACAGACCTGAAATGAACTTGGGGTACTCGCATTATATTTTTTTTATATAGCTGTTTTGCTTTTCAGTTTCGGCTGCAGTCCAGCTGGAGATACTCAGTGTTTTTTTTTTCTTTGCTGCGGTGGTCGGTGTGAATTCTCCTGCCTGCGTTTAATAGAAGATCTTTGAATTTCTCTGGGTTTTTGTAAATTAGGTTCTTTCTTTGATTGTGTTATGAGGTGATTCCTTGTATAGTTTGTGTTCTTTTGTTTCATTTTTTCAAACGCACTCCTGAGTTTACTGCATTTAAAGACGTTTCTCAGAGGAGTTTCTCTAGTTCTTTTCATATTGATGAAAAATTATTTTCAACTAAATAGACGTGTATTTTTGCTGGCTTGAGTTTATTTTACATGGATAATATATGATTGGTGTTCTATGTTGTAAAAAAAAAAAGACACCTAATATTTGAATGTTTTAGATTTTATTTTTGGAAGAAAAAATGAGAGAATATTAGCAAATGTCTCATGTAGCCATTTATGTTAAAAAGCATTTGACACCTAATCAAAATAAGCAGACTGGCGCTTGCTTGTACACAGTACAATGCTAATTGTGTATCTGCATGTTTGTACCTATGTATGTTTTGTATGCTATGCTTTAGTTTTTTTGTTTAGTTTTGTGATCTATTCCGTTGGTATTCATTATTTTTTTCAGTATTTAGTGCGTCCATCAAATCGAGAATGATGAAGATAACATTTGGTCCGCACACTCATTCTGCCTTGGGTTAAATGTCATCTGCCTTGCATTTTAATGTAAAAGAAAAGATTTCTACTCTGGTTACTGTAAACCTACCGTGTAAAAGTCTGTGGGAATATATCATTTAGTAACAAAGAAATGATTGTCAAGGGGATTTGCATTTCAATGCCTGCAGGCGTGTAAATTAATCAGTAAGTATATAATTGTCCTGCAATTACAAACTTGGAGTGAGTTGGTGACAGATGATGTAGCAGCGTTAACTGAGAGGTGCTCAACCTTCAAATATATTAACATCACTTCTCCTTAACCACACATTCAAAAATATTTTCAGTGTAGTGACAATTTTGGACGAGTAACAGTGAGCAACTTTTTTTCCCATCTCTTTTTTTGAGTATTGTAATGATGATCTTCGGTATCCCATTTACTGATTTTCTGATTCTGTGCACACTCGCATGTTCTCATTACAGAGAAAACTGTCTTAAACAACTGAGGTCAATCTAATGTGCTATTGGTGAGTAACTTGGTACAACTGCACACAATGTATGCACTGTGAACTGAAAATAAATTATACTGTTTCATGCTTATGCAACTCTGGACTCATTTTTTATACCAAACTGTATGTAAGGGCGGTATATTGTGTATTCACAGTGAACACAGTACATACAAAGAGAGTGCTGGTTCAATTAATAATGTAGTGTTGTTTGGTGTGTGAATACTGGTGTGTTGGCTTGTTGATTATGGCAAAGTAAAAATACTTATCATCTCTTAGCACAACACTGCTCCTAAATAGACCCATAATATCTTGTCGACATAAAATAAATGAACACAGCTCATTTTATTCGTACAATTGCCAACAATTAAAGGAACAAATTAAATTCACAGTTTAAGACACAATAAACAAAAATCATCATTACAGTACATTCACACGCCACAGACACGACAGTTCTTGTTTCTGACAACATACAAGTCAGCCTAGAAGAAACTAAGAAACTATTCCCCACTAGTGCAACTTATGCTGAAACCTGACTCTTTAAGCACTTAATGATGTAAGGCAGAGCTGCAGTATGCAAAGACATATAGTCATGTAATACACAAATAAGTTGAAAGGTGTTTTCCAGTAATAAATATACACAAATGGAAGTTCAAGAATTATGAGTAAAAGTCGGGTGATAGTCTATATTTTTCTTATTGTCAATAAATGCCATGAAAAGACCAAAATAAACACTGAATTAATCATTTATTTTGATTATTACACTGTCCTCCTGTAGTAAATACGAATTTGAGCACCAAATGAGTATTAATCCGCAGCTGAAAATAGTCCCAAACAAATGCATTATTATATACTCTTGCTTTAGGAAATTACTGACTCTTTTTTCTCTTTCCATCTTTCTTTTTTTTAAGATTTATGTCTTCTTATATCTGAGTTTTTTAGAGACGGACTAACACATTGTTGGTTTTGAACATTTTATGGAAGTTGCTGACAATATGAAAAATACAGAATAATGCCATCTTTGTCATTTAAATGAGGAATCAGCTGACTCATTCTGCTCGTTTCCAGGCTTTAAGATGATGTGTTTGTGTGTCCCAAATTTAGATTTTCCTTCAAGCGCTCACCGGTTCATCAATCCATACAAATATGGATCAGATGCAAAGATGAGACAGACTCGATACGTTCTGAACTCAAATCTTTGCATGTAGATAGATGGAGGTTCTGCTGGGTGGTGCAAAACATTGCAGGTAGATGGATGAAGCACTGGGGTATGGGATGACACAAGAGTCTTCCAGCATGTAAAGAAAGACAGCTGTACTGTAATTTAAAACGAAGGTACTGTGAGGGGGGAGATCATGTTCACATGCAGGCTGCAGATATTGTCTAAGTTATACATCTGTTATCAGCATCAGCTCCTTCATCACAGTAACCACGTTACCTCCCTGCATGGAAACACAGTCCCCCTGCCTGCATCTCAAATGAGTCTCTCCATAGGGGGCGGCTGGGTGATGCTCCACATCTCCACCCGCGATCCCTCCTTCTCCTGCCGGCTGGGGCTGTAGGTGCCGTGGGTGGCGCGGCGATTTAGTGCCACCACCAGGCTGACGGAGGTGAGAATGAGAACCAGTAGCAGGACGACGGACGCCAGACTGATGGACAGTAAGAGGTCAGAGGTCAAACCCTCAGAGGTCAACTGGAGGGAAAGAGACAGAAACATTTACTTTTTTTTGTTGAAGAAGCCCATTTACATGATCCAGTGTTTATTTCTGTCTCTTTGTCACGCTCACACACTCTCACACACACGCATCTCCTCTCCTCACTGCTTTGCACTACACCAGGCGCTCCACACGAGCTGCCAAAGTGCTGATGGATGTGTTTCCCGGCTCAGCAGGTGGGTTGTGACCACCAGGAGCCTCAAGTTGCCTCGGACTGAAACCTCCCTCCGTCTGCTGCCTCTCTCGCAGCTTGGCAAGGGCCAGTGCTAGCCCCAGCATCACCACTATCGCCAAGCCAACCAGACACGGTGCCAGCACAGCAGCCACCCGCGAGCTGTATGGAGCACGCGCCGTCTGTGGAGGATCACACACACACACACACACACAAGACGCTGCCTGATGATGCCATTAGCATATACACCACCAGAAACACAATCACACACCAAAAATAGCTCATACAGACACACGCACATGATTCTTTTCTATCAGCAAGAAAAGCTGCTTCACATTAAGCATTTTAATTTTAAAAGTAAGTTTTGAAACCTGCTAAGATTAATATTTAACTTACAACCCTGCAGCCCTTTGATCATCTCACACAGAGAAGCAGGTTCACTACCAACCAGAAACACAATCACCCTGCATGCAAACACAGATTTCTGACCTCGCAAGTCAAACCCAGTGATTTTTTAAACATTCATTAACCAGCAGCAGGAGACAGAGCAGCAGATGCACTTACATCAGTAGTTCTGGTCGGTGTGATAGTCGTGACACTCTGAGTGGCTGCTACAAGGTTACCAATGGCAACAACAGCTGTAAGTATCACTCCGTTACACAAATTTTTTTGGCTGACACCATCTTCATAACTAAAGCCTCTAACAGAACTTGTCAGGTTACGCAAGACTATGAGAAAAAAAATCTCAGTCAGCAAACTTTACACTGAGCAATCAACATGGAAACATAATTCTTATATAAAAAAATAATACCAACCACTCATATCCTGAGGCAAAAAATAACTTATGAGCTCATGCTCGACGCTGTAGACATTACACTTTCTTTCCCTTGCTACAGGTTTCTTTGTTGACTTCTGGAAAGTGCTTACCTGTCATTGCAGCACAGTTGGCTGTCAGAGCAAGTGTGACACAAGCGAGCCGGAGCAGCCTGCAGCCAGGACCCGCCATCAGTCACTGACTGCCACACACACACAGACACGGAAATGTCTAACTAACCAGTCTCTAAGGTACAAGGCAAGGCCACCCTGAAGCCTCAGCAGAGCACACACACACACACACACACACACACACACACACACACACACACACACACACACACACGGAGACGGCAGCAATGCTTCCCTGCTGTCAGCACTATCAACCTGCTCTGTGTGTGTGTGTGTGTGTGTGTGTGTGTGTGTGTGTGTGTGTGTGTGTGTGTGTGTGTGTGTGTGTGTGTGTGTGTGTGTGTGTGTGTGTGTGTGTGTGTGTGTGTGTGTGTGTGTGTGTGTGTGTGTGCCTGCCAGATAAGCTGCCCTCATACGTTTCTGAAGCAGACCGAACTTCTGTGAATGCCACCAGCTCTCTGCTGAAACTGCACTTCAGTGCCAGATGCTTCTTTTTTTTTGTGCTGGCGAGGCACATTTCTCCTTCTCCGCTTCTCTCGCTCTCTCAAAGGATGGCCACATCAGCGCCGACACTGAAAAACTACTTCCAATTTCCTTCCCCTCATTCCTCAACATTAGGGCTACCTGTGCTTGGGACACACACACACACACACACACACACACACACACACACACACACATGCACACACAGATGGATGCTTCATTGATCGACACAAGCTCTTGTGTGGCCCCTCAGACAGGATAGGTTTAAGGATAGGTAATTTTCAAGCCTGGCTTAAAACAAGATTCAGGCTGCAATCAACCCTCCTGTTCATCCTAGCTTTAGAATAAACCATACTAATGTGCTTCCAGTGTAAGTGATGGGGAACAATATCTACAGTCCTCGTTCCTTGTGAAAATGCATTTAAAAGCCTATCCGAAACTAATATGAGGCTGTGCAAGTTTATTAAATCGAGGCCTTTTCTGACAAAAATCTCTCTTCTTACTATTATCCCTCAACATCAGCTCAACAAGAAAACACCAAGAGGGAGTGTTGTGTTAGTGCGCATGTGTAGCTCAGTAAGCGGGATGGCAGAGAGATCAGCCTTAGTGTCGTGGCAGTATCGCCATTATTTTTGAATTTGTGAGTGAAGAGGACAAGAACGTCACAGTAAAGTGCAAACTGTGCCTGAGGAATGAGCGTCTGAAAGCTGCAAAGACCTCTACTTCACATTTGAAAAAGCCACCTGCAAGCCAAGTGCAACTCCACAACACTGGTGGTGAGGCCCATAGAGGAGGAGAATGATGCTGGCTCTGCGGCTCTGACATATTTTTGGTTAGGCAAAAGTACTCTAATGAGTTGGAGCATTGTCATGTAAACCAGCAGCACACAAATGTATATGGACAGAAGTGTCCAAACCCTGTAGCACTGAGCGTTGGTTCTGTGTGTCTATGAACTTGTGCTATTCTGGGATCTACTCATGCTACATCTTGTTAAGAGAGATCAAGTCTATGTTTGGGGTCACGGTAAGCCACCTGGCTATGGCCTCTGCTCCTTTACTCACACACTGATATACAGTTGGGAAATCAGTGAACAAATTTGTACGGCAGTTCACCTTCAACCGAAGTCTGTCTAAAGCAGAACATGGAGGAAATGAAAATTGAAAGGAAAGCAAAATGTGTGTTGACGGAAGTGAAAAAAACAGTTGAGGGAGATGAAAGAGGACAGAAGACAGACAAAGGCTGATGAGATTTGTTTTATTTGACAACAACAAAGACAGAGACAGAGACTGGATTTAAACAGAGACAGGACATGAGGACAAAGTATGATGTAGGACAGACAGACAGACAGACAAACGAGAAGTTATTGTCATACATGAATCATAGAGCGTGATGTCAGCACGAGGCTCAAGAGACAGACAATCAAGTCCATGAGGAACAGACGATGATTTAGAGCGTTATGAAATGTTGACCATAACAGCATGGTGAATGTTGATAGGTGCTGTTCAAGCGGAGCCACAGGGAATTTTAGGATTAAAATATCTTTTCCTCACTTGGGAAGATTTAGAGAGTGAAACTTCTTCTTTGGCTACAAAACAGCACATAGCAGTCAGTCAGTCAGTCAGTCAGGCACCACAGTGCTCTGAACGCACATCAAGAACAAAGTGAGACATCTTGTCGTCTTCTAGCCCCTCTAGGTGCCTTTGGAACTACAACACTGGTTTTGATAGTTCACACATTCATCCGTATTGAGCTCCCAAAACCCAGCTCAGACTAGACTGACGGGATATCTTCAACAAGAAACATTATAAATAACACATATTCTATAATGTTCCATTGAAAAGTGCTTCACAGAATGAGGACTATCCTTCCATTTAATCCGCAGCTATACTGCACAGTTCAGTGTTTATTTGACTAATCGATTAGTTGATTAATTGTCATCAACATTTATAGATTCACTTCATTAAAATCAATCTCATTAGATGGGATTCATATGATTTCTCATTGAATTTCTTTAAGTTTAAGACTATTTGTTAGTCAAAGCAAAGCCGTTGGAATGTGTTACTACGGGCCCTGAGAACATTTGTAGATTAAACGACTAGTCAAGTAAGAAAGACAACATTCAACAATATTAATTAATCTACAGGCTCGATTTTAATTAAAGTTGGTGGAAGTGTGTAGCAGGGGCCAAAGAAGAACCCCAGACATTTTTTTGAGTGTATACAAACCACAGGGAGGATACACTAACATTGCGAGTTTGGGCATGGAGTGCCCTTCTAGTTGCATCTGTGATCTACTTAAATAAATAAATAAAGTGATAATAAATGATTATACTGAATAAGGTGCTTCTGATGACCAACGTATAATTTTAAGGCACAGAAACAGCTCAGTGGTACCGTTAACCTGACGTCAAACTAGAGAAAGCCCTAATGTGTGCGGTGTGCTGTCATAAATAGCTGATCCCCTGTGCTTTGTATGGGAAACCAGCATTCATTCTCTTTTATGATCAATCAAACTCTGCATCCACTTTCTCAAACAGTCCCAAAGACAAGTGCAGACACACACACGCACACACACGTTCAGTCATCATCATTTCCTCCCATCCAGTCCACCTCTGGCTCGTCGTCTAGCCTGAGGATTAGATAGGAGAGCAGCTGGAAAAGGTTCTGCCACAGCAGCACGGCCACGTAAAAGTAAATGTCGCTTACGTCCGTCTGGCACGTGTCTCCGGCGTAGCTCATGTCGCACACACACATGAACCTGTTGATGAGGTTGCGGCAGTAGCCTCCGTTCAGACAGGGGTTGGACTTGCACTCGTCCACCTCCTGCTCACACCTACAGACACAGAATCCCAGTCGAGTCAGACACTTATGTCTTATAGCAAATATTTATAGCACTGTTCCCGCGTTAATTAACTAGTGATGAAATGGTTACCAGTTTAATGATAAACCGTGGTAAAATACCTGACAGTTAGTATTATTGTTTTGTTTTGTTTGATTACCACACTTTGAAAAACTCACAGTCAATACTGTCCCATTTGTTTTGCATCATTGAAAACATGGTGGTTATATTGGTTTTTATAAGACTGCTAAGGGAAACTTGATCGAAGATTGTCACTTTTATTTATTTTTTTTTTTTTTATCTCAATATAAAACTTGGTGTGTTTCAGTCCCTTTTGAACATTTTCAGCAAATTTCAACAATACCGCAATATTACTTATAACCGCCCATGATCATTTTGGTCACCATAACCGTGATTAAGAAATGGCCATACCGTTTCATCTCTATAAAAAACATGCACAGAAAATGTAGTTAAGTAAATAATCTTAGTAGAGTGAATAATCCAAAACTATATCACACAGGGGAGGATGTTTGGGATAGTGGAAGAAGCTGCTGCAGCAAAACAATGGCACCCAAAATCAGAGTAATCGGAATACAATTGGATATTACTAGTCATCCAGTGACTGTTAATGTTAATGAAACAGCTGATGCCAACCAGCTAATGTAAGTAGTAGTAGCCATGTAGTAATGTAGTCTCTGGGTTGTTGGTATTTCTTTAAACTAATCAAAATCGTTTTGGGCGGAGCTAAGCCCCGAATGCAGCAACGGTGCCCCTGCAAAAAAGATTGCGGAGAAACAGTAGAGGCTTTATCTCTACTGCCTGAACTAATGTTCTGTAGATAAATCAGGGGATGAAAGGTAATATTTAATAATAATTAACATCTTTTTCTTTCCTACCTGTGTCCAGTGAAGCCAGCTGGACAGTCACAGGATAGGTCTCGGTCAGTGCAGTTGCCTCCATTGAAGCAGGTGTAGTTTCTGGTGTCATCGCCGCACACAGAAACAGGCAGCTTAGGCCGTCTGGTAGGAGACAGTCAGACATAAGAGGTAAAAACATGTGTTGTTTGTGTATCATTTAAAGCCATGGTATTAGATGTATTGAGGCGTTCAGAAGGTCATGTGCAGCAGAGTTGACGTCTTTACGTCTGAAGCAGAAGGAGCAGCCGGGCGGGAGCTGTATTGTTCCAGCAGCTCCCCACAGGGGAAACACAAAGGCTTAAGAGGGGACCGGGATAATAAGATTAAAGACCATTGACAACTGTTCACCGGCAGGATGTCAAGTCACATGTACACTTATGAAAGAGCCAACCATTTATTTCTCTTTGGCCACTATAACCTTCTGATTGCCTGAAGCACAGCATTTCTGTTCCAAAACGTTATTTATCTGATTCAACAACAGTTTTCAAAATACTGACTTTTTTTAGTTAGGAAAGCGTACCTTTTTTGTCGGTGAAGTTTTAATTTAGATCCCAGGAATCATTTTTGAACCACAGCTGTCACTCATTTGGAACAGTGGGTATCTCATTTTTAGACAAGCAATGTCACAAGGAGCGTTAATATTAGCTTTGCTTGGCATTTTGTTGCACACAGTCGAATAAAAAAAACAGGAGCTGTCGTACATGACATTTGAGAGATGAACATCTAACAGGAAACAAATAGAACACCTGAGAAATAGAAAGAAAGAAAAAAATAAACTTACACATTTTTGACAACAATGTACCACGGAATTTCTTCAATGCGTTCACTGGAGAGGAACAGAAAGAAAGTCGGGGAGGGAGGGGAGGTTAGAAAGAGACACAAACAACAGATGCAAACAAAAAGACGTAATTTTGATGAAAACTTTACAACGTAGATGTTCCCAGTAAAGGGAGATGTGCAGCTTGTCTTAGCGAGACACTTGCAAAGGGTTTTCCTTGTGCAAAAGAGGCGAAATGCAAGAGGATGTGTGTTTACAAGATAAATGCTCGGAGGCGTTCCCCTGCTGGTTCTCCGAGGCAAACGGTAGATGACAGGGGAAAGAAACTGGCGCTGTACCAGAGAGCCTTGTGTAGTGAGACCTCAGAGACTGAGGCCTTTTCTGGCTGACACTAGAATAGAAATGCAGCATCTGAGACGCTCACTCCAGGCGTGGTTGAAATGCTGAACAGAGGCAGCGATGTGGAGACATTTACATTGAAGGATTTTGTTTGTGTTGCAGTGCGGCCCCTTGTTTGTGCAATTTAGAGCATTTATTTGTGTATTTTGTATTTCCTAAATAACTCAATTCTGAAAAACGTTCACGGAGCCAAATTCTCTCCTGCTGTTGTTCTATATTTTCCACAAGCCTTTTGCACTCACCAGAAAGCCACTATTCTACCCTATTTTATTCTATTCTCTTGTCATGCTTTTCTGTTGATCCAGCAAACACCTGAACTTACTTGCAAAGGGGTCCAGTGTAGTTCTCAGGGCAGAGGCAGGCGTACCTGTCCGGCCCATGCAGACAGGTGCCTCCATGGGCACACAGGTGTTTTTCACACATATCCACCTCCTCATCACAGTCCACACCTGCGTAGCCAAACTCACAGGTGCACTCGTAGGTCCGCCCGTTGACGCTGCAGTTGCCGTGGACGCAGGGACTGGATGCGCAAGTATTGGTGAAGAAGTCGCAGCGTCGCCCGGCCCAGCCCGCGGCACAGCTGCAGTTGTACGTGTTGAAGAGGTCCTGGCACTCCCCCCCATTCAGGCAGGGGTTGGGCTCACACACGGGGGTCCCACCGCAGCCAAGAAGCGGTGTTTGCAGTGATGTCTGGATGAACTGCTCCTCTTGCAGGCGTGGGAGGTTCACGTCAGAGGATCTCAAGTAAGGCAGGGCAATGCCACCCAGCTCTACTGTGCCCAGGCACCCAGTCAGGGACCACCCAGCATCAGGGCTCAGGCCCCCTAAGAAGATATCCACCCCCTGCCTGAGGAAGTTCAGGTTACCTCCTTGGCTCCTGGAAGTGCTGGCTTCCTCTATTTCTTCATCCAGCACCAGAGTCCACCGGGAAGTTTGTGCCCATGGCGCTGCCATGAACAGGTGGACGCTGTGCCACTCACCATCGCTAACACTTGTCCTGCTGCTGAGGCTGACCGTAGACACGCCCTGCTCTCCCTCCTCCCCCGCCTCCTCCTCCTTCTCCTCCTTCTTCTCCTCCTCCTCCTCCTCCTCACTGTCGTCTCCAGCGGTGCTCTGAAGCTCCATGAAGAGGAAACCACCCTGGATGGAGAGTGTGACGAAAGCTGAGCCCTTCTCTGCATGGAGTATAGCTGTGTTACGCTTTCGTGTGCGTATATTTAGGGAGAGGTTTGTTAGATTGCGAGATATGTAACCGTTTCCCCGGTAAGACAACACAGTGCTGTTATTCAGGAAAGTTGCATTGGAGTAACCTAGGAGATTAGAAAAAAAACAGATAAAACTCACTTTGTTGCATCATTAACACTCCAGTTGGATACTTGTTTTTGATAATGTACTGGCTTTATGGAGGAGAACACAACAATGACATTAGGCAAGAGCACTGATTTCTGATCTGAAGATTACAAAAACATTATTAACATTATTACAGCATGGCGTTTGCCCGTTTGATTACACTGTAATCATTTTAGGAAAGTACAGTAGATGGGGTCATCTATTAATAGCAGGTATCCTTAGTACTGAACACAGGGGTGGCTTACAGGACGGGAAACACAGAAAATCATCACTAATCTGAGCACAAAAAAAAGGATAAGCTGGCCTCAGGCCAATCCTGCTTTACGGAGCACGTAGACGGTACTATGTGGGCAGATTAGGGCCAGTATATTACCAGGCATGTTGTATCACTCGGTTACATAGTGGCCAATTAAGTCAATAATGGCCAATTCCAAGAAGAAGGTCAAAGATTAGGCAACATACATAACCTCAGAGCTAAACAACTCTATGTCTGGGTTTAAGGGCTTTTATGTAACTAAGGCAACAAACTTTACCTCTAATGACATGGGACAAAAGTGAGCTCAGTATTTTATTGACATGATTTTTGAGAAATCCAACCTCATTGCTAGCATTCTGTGACTGGTAAAAAGATCCATCTTAATGAGATGAAAATGTAATTAAACCTTTCACTTCCAGATTATGATTATTACATCACATTTTTCTAACACGACCCATACATGATAAAGTAATATTACTACATGATCACCTAGTAAAACAGCTACTACTAATCTATGGCACGAACAACATTTTCAACCCTTATAGAAGGACATTTTATTACATGCTAACAAGTTATAACATAATCTGACAGTTATTTTACAATCAGGTGCTAGACCATATTCTAAACTCTGGTTAAAGGTTTCTCATAACTCATATTCTTTTTAAACACCTAGACCAGGAGTAGGCAATTCCGGTCCTGGAGAGCCACTGTCCTGCATGTTTTAGGTTTCTCCCTACCCTAACACACCTGAGTCTAACAATAATCAAACTGTGACAAGCATCAGCTCTTGAGTGGCTCTCCAGGACCGGAATTGCCTACCCCTGACCTAGACTCCACTGGATATGATGCTAAATCGTGTGGTTTGCAAATTATCTCAGTGGTGGAACACAGTGTTACCAAAGATGTGCCGCAGGGTTCTATTCTAGGTCCATTTTTTATTTACACTTAGTTATAAATTAATTAGGTGTAAATTATAGAAATTGTTCTATTTAACTCCAACACCAATTTATATGTAACAGCACCCTCTGCTGAGATTGGGAAAGTGGCTCTTAAATGCTATGCTCCTCCCTTCCCATCAATTTAAAGCCCTTCTGTCTGACATACAGCAGTGTGAATGCATGTATTTTCTCTGAATTGTTGTCGTCCCTTATGTTGATGTTCTTATTCTTATTATTAGGCATATGCACTGAAAGGACTTGGTCTTGGCTCTGAACATTTTTTTAAGGGAGATATAGTAATATATTATATTATTGGTCTGAAAATGGCCTTGAGTCTTGCAGTTCAACCTTCACTTGCTTCTTAAAATTAATGACTTAACAGCACTTTGTTGGTTTCAAAACACATCTGCTGGTGTCTGCTGAACTCTTGGATGACACTTACATTCATATCCCTGGTTCAGCATCCTGCACTCTGAGTCTGTGGGGCAAGGGGACAGCTCGCACCACTTGACGTCTTCACAATGCCGTCCTGATGTCCTGGGAGGGCAAGTACAGGTGAAGTCATCCCACATGGAGTAGCACATGCCGCCATTTAGACAAGGGTTCGTCTGAGGATGAGACATTGATACAGGGACTTACTGTCACTGAATACTGTTTGATTTCCTTGCACTAAATATGAGATGTAACTATATTGTAATTAAATGCTTTCATAGTCATTAGTGAGGGAGACACTGTCAGAAAAGGCTGGGACAAAAAAGTCAACAAATATCAATGGAAGGAAACGAAAGCTTTTTTACTGACAATGCAGGTGTTGTCCCCAGAGCATCCAGCTGTCACATTTTCCATGAGCTCCAGAGGATACGATCTAACTGAGGCGTCCAACCCAAAGAACTGCAGCCTTGTGTTGTTGATCCTAAGGTCTTGGATACAGCCTTTAAAGTATCCACCAAACACTGAAGTCGTCCAACTGTCCAACAGACCTCCCACATACACAGTGTCTCCTGCTTGGACACTGACCATCATCACTTCAACATCACCTTGTTTCTGAGCTGCTACATACAGCGCCATACGACCGTTCACCACCTCTACACTAACATAGTGGACTTCCCCATCGTCAATCACGCTCTCCGCCTTCAGGCTCTTAGAGTTATTGAGCTGAACTGTGACCTTGCCTTCCTCCAGCCACAAGTGCAGGTACTGGCTGCTGTTATTGGCCAGCGCCAGGAGGAGTCCATAGTGCCTCCGCGTGCGCAGGAAGAGGGAGATGGAGAGGTCGTAACCCAGATCGTCTGTGACCGTGAATACGGCATAACTCTGAGAGTCCTCATTCCCAAAGCGTGCGGTCACGTGTTCTGCAAAAGGGGAAAAGGTGAATAAGAAAAAAAAATTGTTTGAGGTAAAAGACTTGAACTAGCAAAGTGACTTGGAAAACATCTTCAAATCTTTTCAGCTGGGCCCGCATGCATCTTTAAAAGGGTTTTATAATTCAGAGGCTGTCATTTATTTGCAGTAGTGAAAACAAGAAGGTCGAAGAAAAAAAAATTGTAATCAAGTAAAGACTGGAGTGCTATACTGTAACCTAATGTCCACCAAGTACAAAAAGAGCTGACTTTTAATACAATTTATTATATTTTATTTTCAGTGAAAGGGTATAAAATTAGACTTTTTTTCTCATCCGTGCTGACTGAGCATAGAAACAAATGATTTACTATTAAAGATCATTATGATAGGTTTGTGTTTTTGCAGAACTAACTAACTGAAGGAAAAGGCACAAGAAGAGGAAATTTTAGCAGCCACCAGCCCTCATGTTCTGTGTGTTCTGTGTCCACTGTCAGCACTTTCCACTGTGGGTTAGTCACCTTATAGGACGGGCGGAACGTCGAGAACGCACAAAACTAAAGCAGAGAGGACTCATGGTGTCTGACAGGTCATATAAAAAACTTACGAAAGCTCAAAAGTGTATGTGCTTGGATATTTCTGAGTGTGCACATTTGTGTGCATGTGAGTAATTGTGTGCGATCAGTAATCTGCTTTAATAGACTCAAGAGGCTATAGATATCCTCTGTGGAGAAACTGAACTGAACTGTTCAACACTAACAGGGGAAAATTGAGCCACAAATTAATTCCTAGTGTACTTACCGTAATTTTGTTTCTAATGTATTTATCACAGTATTTGACTCTCTACTGTTTGCTTGCATGTTCTATGTTTTTCCAAAATAGAATCCCTTATATCCTTAATCCAGTGCGTCAGATAAGAGGATCTCTGTCTCCGCCCGGTACTGTGGCTTTTGATTGGCCCCATCTCTAACCCTTTATCTTTTGCTACACATTAGCACCTGAGGATGTTATCTAATTAACCACATTTTGTGAGAAACACCTGGTACTCCTTCCTCCACTCTCAAATAATTAGAATAGCTTCAAGAGTCTCATATCTGATTTTGGTGATTAGCTATCCCAAACTTTTCCTTACATTTTTTGTTTGTGTGTATGTAAAAAGAAAATATCTAGTTTGACGGAACTAGAAGATTTTTGAAAAACCAAGAATCTCTTATTTTTATACACTGCTGCAGCCAGTCGACTTAAGGTTGTCAAAAGTAGTGATACTTCCAATACTTTTCAATGTCACGATTCAAAATGATGCATTATACACATTCGACAGTATCGAAGGAATCAAAGCTATAAAGAAAAGCAGACATGGTATGGAGCGATAATAATTTCCAAAAGAAATCTGCCTCGCAATGATTTTTTTTTAGATTTGTTCTTGAATGGGCTTAAAAAAATGAATATTTTACCCAATAGAATAAGTGTATTAATTATCTGAGGGCAATTTTCACCCAAAACCCCCAACATAGTGTTTAAAAGTGTAAATTTATAGTATATATTAAGTGGCCTTAGCCCAGATAAAGTACCACAACATAACAAGGAATGGGAGAGAATTTTCTCTAGTGAAGACTGAGACTATATACAAATATAGATACGCTTTACCTGCCATATATATATTTAAGTTTGTAAATGTACTGTCAACCTACTTATTTGAATTATTGAAGGGAACCTACTATTTATTTTATCTTTTTTATGTCTTTATATATACGGTATATATTTATTCATTTATTTATTTTGACCAATCTTTGTTGTTGTTGTTTTTGTGTGATGTTGCATTTCCCTTGTCAGGGTCATCATACTGTGATGTATATTGTGTGTATTATCTGATTAAACAAAAAAGAAAATCTACTGTGTGTTGGTATGTGTACAGGGCTTTTTCTGAACCAGCACCGTGTTTAGGATGTTAATAAAGAAGAATTTGAAAAAAAATCCTATTTTGTGTGCCATGGACTATGTTTTTGCCGTGGTATCGTATCGTACTATAGTGTTGAAGTTAAACATTCTGGTATTGTAACAACCTTAATTTGACTGTCCAATTTCACCACCTGTTGAAGTCTATTATTTCACAGCTGTAAACATACCCTCCTCACAGTCCTGCCCCTCATAAGGCCTCGGACATCGGCACTGGTAGCTCTGCCACAGGTTGACACACTGTCCTCTGTTCTGACAGGGCACGTCCAGGCAGCGGTCCCTGTGGCTGCAGCCAGGGGACACGTTAACAGCAGAGTCACTCAGCCATTCCTCAGGGACTATGAGCTGCCAGTCCACAAACACATCCCGCATACAGCCAATGAATGCTGGAAGTAGAGAGTCCTCACTGGGGCCATTCGTGTCCTGAAGTGCTCCTCCAATAAAAGTGTTCTGAGGAGATGCCACCAGCCTGGCCAGTGTGCTATGGACCGGGGCGACCTTGTGGCACGACTGGCTCCCACAGCTCCCAGCATCATCCAACAGTGTCAGACTGATCACCCAGCTCCTGAGCACAACCTCGACAGAATGCCACTCTCCATCTGTGACATTGTGTGGAAGCTCCTGGACCTGGCTCGGGCTTTCTGCTTCAGTCCCAGCAGAGGCCTCCTTCCTCAATGTGAGCAGAAGCTGCCCTTCGTCAAGCTCCAGTCTCACCAACAGACCACCGCTGTTCCGTTGGAACAGCAACCCTCTGGGCAGAGTAGTCTTGAAGCTAAGGGTGATGTTGCAGGACACTACGTCATCAACCAAGGGACTCTGCAGCAGCAGGTAGCCTCTGCGTTCAAAGGAGAAGGTAGTGGGGGTCTTACAGAGGGGTCCAGTGTGCCCCGGTGAGCAGAAACAGGTGTATCCGTGAGTCTCATCCAACAGGAAGGGAGAACAGGAGCCTTGGTTCTGGCATTCATGTCCCTCACAGCCCACCAGCCTCACATCACAGTTTACACCTCCATAGAGGACGCCATCCTGACTCTGTTTGTGGCAGTGGCAAATATAGCCTCCAACATGGCTCTCACACCTGCCCCCATTCTGGCAGGGACTGGGGTCACACTGGTTTATTACCTCCTGGCAGAGGGAACCTGTTAGCAGAATAAAACAATAAAGTCAAATCAAGACACAAACCCTCTTTAATTTTGTTACTGCTGCCATTAAACAACTTAAAAACATTGTATATGTTAATTAGTTTAGTGTTTTTGTAAGCAATAGAATGGAAATGCTGCCGTTTACTGCAAACGAGTCACAGTCATACACTTATACCGACTATATTAAGGGGGGAAGGTTCATTATATTTTTTTTCTCCCATTTTCTTCGATGGCTTGTTAAAGCTTGTTCTTATGTGTATCATGGTTCCTGTTTTTCTCTCGATTCCTTGGTGCTTTGGATACACATGCCAAGTCAAGGTCGCCCCACCTGAAGCCAAACTGTCAGGTGTTAACCCAAATTATCTACGCTTGTGGTGTGTTTTACACTCTACACCGTGCTTTATCCTCTTAATTATTATTGTTATTCTGTTATTCGTATTTGTCTCCAGAAATCTTTGCATTTATGCTACAGATGCTATCATCATTTGAAATTTGTACTGTAAACAAATGAAAATAAATGAATGCAATGAGTAAGTTCTTTGTCAAATGGAGCATCAACTATACTGTAAAATACTGCAACAACATGAGGTGTATTAAATTTATATTGAAAGAAAAAAATCACAGATTAAATTCCTATATGTAATAATCTGCTATATTTAAACAAAAATGCCTTCTGATGTTACCTGTTCCAAGCAATAAAATCCCCCAAATCCATGGTGCAGGTGTCCACATCATGTCGTCACTATTTCCCTCAGGATAGCCCCAAACTTGTCTGACTGCAACATATTAGTTTGTGTCTACATGCCATAACAGTGGAGGTCTGCTCCTTGTCCACTTCTCTACGACAACGCAGGGGCTAATTTGCTTCAGTCAGGAGACCAGCAAAGCCAGATCCTGGGGATTAAACTAATGCTATTTGGCCACCTTACTGAGTCAGGGCCCCAGTGGCTGGCAGAGAGTCAATTTTTAGAACACAACTCTCAGCAGGCAACAGCTCACAGTCTTACTTACATTTTTAGATCAAGTCTTGTGTAAGCGAGAAAACAAGAACTTTCTGCTTTCACAACTGTATAACCATCATTCAAACCTGTGTAAAACATAATGAATTCTGTTAAGTTCGTCAGAATAAAATGACCTGTTGTTCCGAGAGGACAGCTGCAGATGTAGCCTGCAGCCTGTTGCTGGTCATACTGCTCAGGCAGCAGAGGCTCGCTGCCATACAGAGCCTGCCACGACCTCTCAATGCAGCGGCCTCCATGCGCGCAGGGATTGCTGCCACACTCGTTGATGTCAATATCACACTGGCTTCCCGCAAACCCTGGAATGGGACAGTGTTTCTGATGGGAATATTGTTTAAGATTGACAGCCCATATGACATCCTATGTAGATTAAGTAAAAGATTTAGAGTAATTTGTTTATATGCAGCTTCATGCAGCTTGAGTGCTTACTCTTGTATTTCACTTGATTCAATTATTTTTAGCACATGTTCAAAAGTAACAACGATACATTGAAGAGACATTAAGTTAAAAAGACAGGGAAACCCAGAAAGCCCACACAAGACTTGGCATGTTGGGTTCTCTACATTTATTCAACAATATATGACATAAAGAATAAAAATCAGTCTATAAAACGTCTATCAGACTTTAATCTCATTCTCTGTTTGCAAATGAATTTCTCTCTCCTTATCTCTCACTCTGATCTCCATTAACAGGTCTGTTTCTCTTACCTAACTAAAGAAAGTGCTTCATGTACCTGGCCAGCATTCACAGCTGTAGTTACCCTGGTTGTCCTGGCAGATGGCGCTGTTGAAGCAGGGTTCAGAGAGGCAGGGTGGTAGCGGTGTCTCGCAGAGTTTGCCAGTGAAGGCTGTGTGAGAGCAGTCACAGCTGTAGCTGAGACAAACAAGGATTCAGAAATCACACAAATGTATTTACAGTGTTTCCTTCAGGCTGTGTTTACAGGTTCAACATTTAAATCTATTAGGATTCTGTGCTATACAAAACGATTTTGCTTTTCTAAACTTGGCAAGAGCTACAATTTCTTAATTTCAGCGAGTAGATCTGGGCCACTTACTCATTCACCTCGTCTATACACACAGCACCATTTTGGCATGGCTTCTCTTGGCACTCATCAATGTTTATTTCACATTGGTGTCCCTGGAAACCGGGCAGGCAGGTGCAAGTGAAGCCACCGCTGTAGTCATGGCAACTGCCACCACTGAGACATGGCTGTGATTGACACTCATCAATCTGGACCTCACAAGTGGCCCCTGTGAACATCAAAGCAGGACAGATGTCAGAGGGCGAGAGAGCCTGCTGTATAGACTGAGGGCAAGGGGCAAAGATGAAAAAAGCTTTCATGTGTACTGGCTGTGATCATGTGTGGATTGCTCTATTATCTCACAGCAAGGCTTCTGCAGCTTTTTGCAACTCTAAAAACAGTATAATGTATACAATATATATATCCTTAAAGGTATCCCTGCACTTATATTTTTTATTATCTCTACGCAATATAAGCTTAAAGATGGTGAGAATGAAAGTTTAATGTAAATACATACAATTAGCGGGACGTGATTTAAACTGTCTAAATGCACAATAGGTGACACTTGAGTAACTGAATTTGTTTTACCTGTCAAAATCAAATTTCAAATTCAAATATCAATCATTTACAATTTAGGTTTGAAACATAAAATAAGATGAAATAAAAAGATACGATCCAGACATAGTTATGGTGGGTTGAATTTTTCAAAGTTACCCTTCACTACTGCAGAAGACATTCACACATTCACACTGTAATTTTCTCATTTGAAATGACTAGATTCCATAATCATCTTATTACAATGACTTCTGTTGTTTTAGGATTGAAATTATGTAGTTTTACTCTTAAGCTGCTCTTGGGAGACCCAACCCCGTCATTTCCACTCACCAGTGAACCCAGGAGAACACAGACAGGAGAACATGCCCACTCCGTCCACACATGTGGCTCCATTCCTGCATGGCTGTGAAACACACTCATTCACATTTATCTGACAGTGAGCACCCTGAAACCCTGGCACACAGAAGCACGAGTAGCCGTCCCCGCGGGTTCTGCATATCGCCCTGTTTTGGCAGGGGTTCGGAAAGCACTGGTCCACTGTCGAAGGCAGTCTGTCAGGAGATGCCCCTATGAACGGATCACATTCAGAAATATCACAGAACATCATTGTTCTTGGTACTTGTGTTAGTCCTGGAAAAAACAATAGTTTGTTACAACTACAAGTGTATTGTGATTTAGGATAAAATGGACATCTGGTTGTATCTACATGACTGCAAAAATGGCCTTTTATATATTATATTAAATGTTAGATTAGGGAAATTGTTCCCTATCAGCAGGCCAAACTCCAGCAGAAGCTGTGTGACAACATGGAGAATAGAGTCCAAACAACTCCTCGTGTGCCTCAATTGTTTGCATTAATGAACATCGATCGAGCAGACATGTTCTCGATCGCCATTTAGTTTGATCATGTCTGGTATTTCTGCTGCGATTTGATTTCAACAATCTAGCAGCTGTCAGTACAAAGACTTTAAATTTAAGGGCCTCTCAAGGCGTCAAGGCTGGCTGCCATGGTAACCAATTCCACTGTTTTCCTTCAGCATTCATTCTATTTCCATGATGAGCGCATTCGACCGAAGGTTTGAGGCATTTACTCTTTTACACATGGTGTGTTTTAACCAGCATACATTAAGGCCACGCTGCCAGAGCTCTGGATTTAGGTCTCATTTCAGTCAGCACATACTATACATACTAATTAAAGGATCAGCATGTAATCCTTCCAAGTGACAACAATTAAAAAGGAATCATGCTCACACTATGTAGGACTTAATCATGCGTGTCTTAAAGGTTCAATATGTAACTTTTTTACATGTATTAATCACTTTGTTTCTTATTCTAAATATGTGCTGTTTTTACCTGTTTCTCTTCTTATTTATTTTTTCCCCCTCTTCTTTTGCTTGCTTGCTAATTCAATTTTTTATTTAATGTTGTAGGTCTATTTTTGCTTAGTAGCCCACTTTTTCTTTCTTCTTTACAGTTTTTGATTATATATTTTTACAAATATATCAGAGTAATGATGAGAAAGGTCAACAGAGCAAAAGCAACAGGATGCTGAGGGCAGTTCGCTTAACCTGTGTGATTAATAACAAGTATTTTAAGATAGAACCTTACATAGAAACATTGTTTTCTATTTAAAGACTTCAGAGAACTGTCCATGTTAGTCACTCAAGTAACCCATTTTACTCCAATTTTTGTTGTTAATTTACATTTTTTTTCTCATCTCATCATAGACGAGGCACGACTGCACCATATCTTTCATAATAAAACAAATCGAATGAGATTCTTTTACTGCGCTTGATAATTAAATAGTCCACATAATCCGAACTTTAAAGAAGAGTTCATGACTTCACTATACATGCAAACTGCACCAGATTTCTCTTGTAAAAGAAGACAATCTCATCTCATCTCATCTCATCTTCATCCGCTTATTCGGGGTCGGGTCACGGAAGACAATGTGTTTATTAATTATGACTAGCTTTATAAACTAGTAGCTGATGCTGTTGATTTGCTTCAATTTTTTCAATTTTGGGATGCCTCATGGTCGCTATTTATCTTTGATGTTTTTTTGCATATGCCAGAGCTGTAGGGGACAGGTCTCAAGGTTCAGTAGACATGATACATGATTTGAGAGTCATTAAGAGTAAAGAAACAAGAACATATTCACATTTCAGCAGATGGTATCAGAGAATTTGACTTAATAAGAACTAAAATGATTATCAAAATAGTTACTTTCTTAGTTGGCAACTAACTGATGCATCACTGTAGCTCTTATCTAAAAGGTTGAAGAGTTTCACAGTGACGTGAAAACCAAACTTAGTGAGAACCTCAGTCCTATGATGATGCATTGCTTATTTCGTCACTTTTCATGACTCTCAAATCATAAATCATGTCTACCTTGACACCTGCCCCTTACAGCTCTTAAATATGCAAAAAAAAAAAACATCAAAGAAATAGTGACCATGAGGCATCTCAAAATTGCCATACTGCAGGCAGAACAAATGGGACAAGCTCAGAGGCAATGATCCTTGTAATCCAAGGAATGTGCATGTTGGGCCACAGAGGCATGGTGCCACATAAAAGAGGCTTCAAATCAGCTGAACGAGTGTTGCCTCTATTAGATGAGGCGTTTTTGCATGATGATGGCAAGAAAGATACAACATTATTATGCAGCTGGGGGCCACAAATGTAGCCACATTGATATGAAAAGAGATATTCCAAGAATAAACCTCACAGATGATAATTGCGCACAGTAATCATGCTTCAAGAGCACAATCAGTCTGAGTGCAGACCACGAAGACGTAGAAGAGAGCAATTACACTTGGTTCTCCATCTTCACCAACTCAGGCGCCAATCCTCTATCACTGGCAGAGGTCAATAAATATCGCAGACAGTTGGGCAGAGTTCTTCAGGAGCAGCTTATATATGTCTAGACTTGGACTTGAAGGTATCGGCCGAGCCCCGGGGGTGTCATGGAGATCATGGTGATGCTCTGGCCATATGCCTATGTTACCTCTACGAGGATGAACCATCAAATTCAGACCAGATTAGAGGCATGTGGCAGCAGTTTATGTTCCGCCTGCAAAAACACAGACTCTTACGACTGGGGAGAAACACTAATAAAAAAAACAATATAATTTTTTTTTAGTAAACTGTGACAGGTGGTGTCTGTTGTAAGATTTGCTATTTACTGAATCCACTGGTCTTTTAGTATTCCCCCGAGGCAGAATTCAACAAGCCTGTTGCCTATTTGAGACACAGCTCCAGCCAACCACACATCCCCTCCCACAGCTTGTAAGGCTTTTTTCAAATGCAAATTACATCCAAAGGTCTTTGTTTGGCCCTATCTGGAGGCCCTCCAATGGCACATGTGGGGCACCTGACAGATGCATGTCGCTGGTTTATCTGTCTGTTTGTTTCAGTGGTGATAAGAAGACACGTTATCGTTGGGTGTTAGAGCCACAGAGACATATAGTGCCTCCCCTCCAGACCATCACTTATCCACACACTTCCAACCCCCCCAATCCTCGGACCCCTCATGGGTCACTATGCAACCCCCCCCCCCCCCCCCCCCCCCATTGTTAGATTTCTTTTTGTCCTTAGAAAATGTGTAGAAATCACAAACGGCAATGATGCCAACTCTCATAGTCTTAATTCATATTCCAAGCATGGACTGGTTAAAATGCAAGCCAATTCCAAGATGCAAATTTAAAACACAGAAGTGCGTATCAATCTGTACGCTGTTTGACTTTATTCCAAGGTCGAAGGAAACTTCTAATAATGGTTTAAATAAAACAAACATGTTTTGAAATAGTGGTGTAGGCCTACTTCCAGATTTGAGAAAATGTAGGCTATGTATCCTTAATGGGGAACTGATGGGATGCAACACCAACTCATTTTGTGGCAAAATGCAAAAAAGCCTATTGAGAACCATGGAATATATGATGATTATTCAGCACAGGATCACATCAAACAAGAAGCCTAATCATGTTAAACACTCAGTTAAAACAGAAACCCAGGAGCCACGAGAGAAGAAGAAGCAGTCACTTACCACCTATCACAAACAGTGATGGGATGAGAATTGTGCATGCAAGTAATTTAAAATTATGATAGCGAATTAAATCCATAATCGTGACAGGGAATCATCCTGATCGTTGTGTTGAAGTCTTGTCATGCACGGATCTCTCTGCTCCTGCTCCTGCGACTCATCTGTTGTCAACTCCAGATCCACTTGATGCACACTTCTCTTCTTGATGGAGCACCATCAAGAGCCTCCATCACACATGCAATTTTAAAAAAAGACCACAGCGTGGCGTTCAGCGGGATACACACACCCTCCCTCCCTTTGCACAGCCGGGCAGTGACGGATTATAATGGGAGGGAGTTACCGCAATCTGACTGCACAGACACAGCTGATGTTTAGGAATGGTGTTTAACATTAAGTAAACCGAGCTAAATGTAGCCTATATGTTATTTAACTAGGCTACACTAAAACATCTAGGCTAAAATATCATGATATGATATAATATTCTTGTAATAACAATCAGTAAAGATACTGAGCCACACTGGATAGAAAACAGAAATCCAACTGACCGAATTAAACCAAAATGGAATTATTTATGTTTTGTTTACAGATTTATATTGATATAAAGTATTCAGACTTTAATGCCAGACATGATTAAACGCCTTAAATAGGATTTGCGTTTGTCTTCAACATGACATTGTCCTGTAGACTAGTTTAGATATGATCTAATCCATTAGGACTCCAGTTTTCATTTATTCTTCTTTATTTCGATCATTTAAAAAAACAAATAAAAAACAAGTGGGACACGACATAAAAACCCAAAACATGCAAAACCAAAAATATTTAAAAAGTGTCATAAAACATATTTATAGGTAGCCTAAATGGATCATACGTCCGAAAAGGAGCAGGAGGAAGCAAAAGCACTAGCCTAAATTCAAGTTCATGAAAATATAATACGTTTAAATGTATTGTTTTTTTAATCTTTTCTGTACTGATAACAAAACAAAGGATACATACAGGTAGCCCACATGTTCCCTCCTGCAACAAGCTTCAGTGTCCACGGAAGGCGCTTGGGTGTTTCCATGGCAACGCGTCCAGGAAGTTGAACTTCAGGGGAGGAAGGAAAGGGACGGTTTTTTTTTCTTTCTTTTTGGGGGGGCAGGTAAGTAAAACGAGTTTATCGCCCACATTACTTTATCAGAGATTCGTCATTTGAGTGCATAAACATTACTGTAACATCTGTACCGTGAGTCCAGGATGTCTGCGTCCACCAGAGCCACTTCAGCGCCGAGTTCACCGAGGCCGGAGCTCCTGGACACAAGAGGTGACGTTAGTGTACAGACAGTGGGGGAGGATAGGTTAGCTACAGTGCTCTCAGCGTGCAGGTGGATAATAAACAAAGTAAACATTAGCTCATGTTTGGATAACGTTACACATACTGTAACGGCGCACATTCGCTCTCACACATACAGTCAGTTAGATACATACAACAGTGCAGCTATACAAGTCACACCTTTCCCCTCGAACTAACACAAATAGCATATTTTCCCTCATCATATAACGTTATCACAACAGTAGTTTTAAACAATGCAGATGGAAGTTAAAGTTATAGGAATATATGATTTGTAGATACTTGTTTTTTGTGTCATTTTTTTTAAAATTAGAAAGACTATATTCTTGAGATAGACTAAGAGGCTAAACAATAAATCACACTTTGTTTGAAATAAGAAGCACAGATTACCCAAATACTCTTCTATCCAACTGGAACAAAAGTATTCCGAACTGACGCACAATACCCAATGTGATAAACCAAACAAATATGGGAAGCCTGAAGCGTCATTCATTTGCATGATGCAAGAAAAATATGGACATTTAGTATGAGCTAGGGTTGCACCATATGAGGAAATATTACAATTGTGATATGATTCACAATGTTGGAGGAAATTATCATTTTTGCAACATTATTCTCATTTTCATTTGAAAATTATGATTATCATGGTGATTTTTTTTTTCTGGGATGTACCAAACAAGGATTTTCTCTTTAGTCTGTAGAATACAAATTGTAGGCCGGGACATCTCTGCAGCACCTCAATAAATACAATACAATATAACTCAATACAACACTACAAAACCACTCAGAATGATATTTTGAAACACATTTTGCCTTTAACAATTATTTTGTCTCCCTGCAGTTTGGATATTGCGCTAAATCTGCAATAAATTTAGCAACATTAATCCATCAGACACATACATTGACATACCACCCCCTCATACAAACGTCAGGGTCTGAGTTATACACCTTCTGATCTGTTTTATGTTTTTTTTTTTTGTTTTTTTCTCAGTGGCAGAACTGAATTTTCAAGTCCCAGCAGAGACCAGGAATACACAGCCTCCTTGTATCAACAACCACATCATCCCAGATGAACTGCTGGTCAACCTCACCTCCACTGTCTGCAGCAGGAGCACACTTGGGCACACTGCACACCATCGGCACTGCAAGGTACATTCAATCCTCTTTTATATCTTAGTGTTATTTCTATGTGGGGGTTTACAACAGTGATCCTAAGATAACTTTGTATACAGGGCTGTGGAATCAGACGGCCGGATGCAGTCTGGCATCACCCACTCGGACGCAAGAAGTACAAATTCTTTCTGGAGCAGCCAACGTCTCTGACTGGGGCTGGCAGGTCAGCTAGACCAACGACAACATAAACAATGTTCTGTATCAGTAATTCATTACAGCAACATATTTATGTATGTTTAGTCTGATACTAATACAGTACTGGGTTAGTACAAACCCATTAGCATTTTTATTACTGGACAGTGGACACTAAAGTCAAAGTGAATGCTTGTTTTATCTTTTCTGTTTGCATGTTGTCCATACAGGGATATTTCCTTCCTGTGTGATGCTATGGTAACCCAGAGCAAGACAGCACCCCTCCCGCCACTGACTGACAGGAGTGGCATTGGAGACACACAGGTTAGCAGTCTCAGCTGACCTGTTTTGACTTTCTGGCCTTTTAATCCTTTATGTCTCATGAAGACATAAAGGATACCATGCGGATTCAACCCACATTATGTCAGTAAATATTACAGTAAGGGTCTATTACAATATTACAGTAACTTCTAAGTTTGTTTAAAAGTTTAGAGAGAAACACTAAAAGATTTCCATATTCAGTAGTAGAAGGTTTTATAGTTCATCTATACATGTACACAAGGTCCGGTGATAATCACAGACACTCTGTCTTCCAGAACTTTAACGTCTCAGAGAGTCTGATCCCAGAAGAATATCACATTGTGAAAAACAAAGGTCTGCGGAGCCTTGAATTCTTTGAGGAGTGAGTCTGCTTCATTATGTTCACCCACTTTATTCATGTTAATTGTGCACCCTCATATTAGCATTGGAATTACAATTTTCTGTCAACTCTCATGTTGCTTCTCTCCCTCAGTGCGTTCACAGTGCAGCTGCAGGATGATGAGCAGAAGCTACGGGTCTTCCCTTCGCTGTGAGTTCAAAAATACAAATTTGTCAAGTTTACAGATACAGTCGAGTAGTCTTCACTGGAAGATTTTGTGGTCTGAATTAATAATGGTACAGCCTAATAGTGAGAAGTAATAGTGCTGTGTACCTTTAGGTAGAAAAAGTACTGATAAGATAAGGCATGCGTGTTTTCTGTGGGTCCAGGAGGCCCAGTGGCAGACTTGAAGTGGTCCAGCTGATGAGGATGATGGACGACATGTTGGAGAAGGCCGGAGTGGATCAGCAGAGTGAGGAGCTGACAGAGCTCTCCGAGGTAGGCAGACAGAAGCAGAAAGCGACTGACACGAGTGCTGCGCTGCCTTCATGTACGTTGGGGCTGTTTTTATACAGATGTAGATATTTATGTGACTAACTTCCTGCCTCATCAAAAGCACAATGTGCAGTGTACTGTTAGTGTGTTACTTTCATCTGGCAACATTCCTGTCATAACCACAACATATTAAGAAATGTGTACAGGGAGTTGTCTAGAGGTATAGTCATCTATTCATATTAAAAACAGTGTAAATGAAATGTCTTACAGATGGAGGGGCTGCTGGAGCTGGTGCAGGTTGAGCAGAACATATACAATATTGTTTTTCATGAACTGATCAGGCAAGTCAGCGTGGGCTGTGCTGAGAGAGGACAGCTGCTTGCCAAACTCAGGTTAGGAGCCATTACATTAGGAAAGCATCTAATGATAAAACCTCACCAATTGTTGAGGGAGGATCATTAGCCTTAAAACCAGATTATATGTGTAAATAAGAACTCGTAAAATAAAGCATGATTCTGAAACGCTTGTCTTTTTTTGTAACCTCAAGTTGATTCTGAAACCTATTTTGACAGATACCTTGGGGGAAATTTGGTATTTGCAGAAAATATTTTCCAGTAATGACCCCAGGAAGCCTTTTTTCTCATAACTCTTGTGTTTGTGTGTCCAGACAGCGCTACCAGTCCCTGCTTGAGCGAATCCCCAGCCGTCTGAAGGCTCTGCACACTGAGGCAGTGGCGCAGCGGGCTCTGGACCGCAGGCTCACTGAGGAGATCCAACGCATCAAGACATCCATCCAGCAGCTCAACACGTACGTAGGTCAGGTGTCATGGCTAATGGGTCATGATGATTGCAAATACTGTGTGCTGCTAAGCACTGGAATACTATAGTGATTCTTTTTATTAGAGGAAATACAAGAGATGAAAATAATAGCACTCATTACAATGTATGAATATGAGAGAAGTGTGATTTTCTGATTTCTCGGCATGTGTGTTAATGGATGTGCGACCTCTTCACAGGGAACTGTCCAGAATCAGAGCCCATGATGCCTTTGTTTCCCAGCAGGCGGAGCGTGCTCACCAGCAGCTGGCTGGGGTGCTCGAACAGACTGACACCAACTCAGAGTCAGTCTCTTGTACACATTTTCATCAAGTTGATGCATTCCAAAATACCCCAGTTATCTGGTCCGTATGAGTCAATATAATTGTCTCTTGATCAAAATTACAAAAACTACTTATTCATCGACTATATACAAGATATTGTTATCAGAGTATCCCTGCTGTCATATACACAGCAGTGGTTACTGTATCATTACTTTGTAATTATTACTTAAAAAATTGAATTTCAGAGAATCAAATAAGTGATACCCAGGGTAAAAAAAACAGATTTTTCTGGACATTTTATATTGAGATCGAGCCTAAGTTCGGCAGCAGGTTAATAAGCGGGCAGTGCAACAGTACAACATGTGATTGGATGTACTCTCTCAAATGGTCCATGTGCCATGTGCTCTTGTCAGTGTGGTCCAGGGTTACCATGAGCTGTATGAGCTACAGAGGGGTCGCCTTGAGGCTCAGCTGCTCCAGATGACCGAGGAGAGAGCCTGCTGGAGCCAGCTCACCTTCTGCCTCGCTCTCAAGGTGCTTACTTTGCTTGCGCAATCAGAAGGAATGGGGAAGTTATTAATATAGATTATTTTATTATGTGGATAGCTATGGCCAACTTTGTTGCTGCCTATGATTTTTGGGTTGTAAAGATCAAAATTTTCTGTGATTGTCAGGTGATCAGTGTGAAGAAGCTGCAGGTGATCAGTCGATTGCATATCATTGAGCAGAGCTGGTTCAAAACAGCTGAGCACTGCAGCCTTTACCTCACTTTGAAGGTAACAATGCAGTTCCTTTTTCCAAACACTTTCTCTATTACTTGTGGAAACAAGCCAAACGCCCCAGGTGACTCTTTAGAAATATCCCTGTTGGTTAAATTACCCACTGACTATGACAGTGACCATCTTGCTGTAGGACACAGAGGACCTGAATATCATCATGGAGCTTACTGGCTACTGGAAAGAGCATCTGACTGCTTTCATGTCCCAGCTAAAGAAGACTGAGCATGCTCAGTGTGAGCAGATCAGTGCTGTTCAGCAGGGCATCGCCAAGTGGCTCGCCTTCTGCACCACACAGAACAAGTAAGGGCCAGCAATGCTAAACTCCATCAGTTAAAGAAAATAGGATTTTCTATAAACTTGTAATAACCTTATTAAGCGCTTTTATTGAGACGCAACACCCAGTATAGTGTTGATAATTTGACAAGTCATTGACAGCAATTTATGGAGGAGGTGATAGGAGTGTGTATTCTGTCAAATACTCTCAATCTCTTTCAAGGTGTCCTGACCCAAAGTATGAGCAAGCTTCATTCGAAAAGATTCATGCTGATTTGAAGCAGTGGTCAAATGTAAGACAATACATTTACTTTCTCTGTCTGTATTTTAATCATGGTGGTATTTAATGTTATCTATCTGATGTATTAGAATCTAAATAAGAATTTAAATTTGGGTCAAAAATCAAAGTCAGCTGGCATTTCATGCCAGACATACAGAGGAAAACAAAAATGTGTTTCCCTCTGACCCAAGGTGCAATAAGTACAAAATATATACAATAAGTCAATTATAGATTCCAAGTGCAGAAGAAATATAAATCATACAGTATGTTTGGTCAACAGCTGAGTTTCCTTTGTTGTCCGAAAGTCCTCGCCTGTGTTTTGTTTCTTTGCAGACGTTGGCCCTCCAACGAGACTACTACCAAGGTGAGAAGCTGCTTTTCTGCCAGCAGACACTGGGCGAGCTTTTCCATGTCAAGGAAAGATGGCTGAATATGAGTCTTGAGCTATTCAGAAGACACCCTTCTCCTGATGGTGAACCCCGTGGAGGCCAACGGGCCCTAAGAGAGCTGGACAGGGTCCTATCTGAGCTCCTAAAACAGCTGGACACCCAAGTCACTGGAGAGAGCGGTGAGGACTGACAGAGACACAATTCTGAATAATTTTAAAAGAGCTAGAAAGTGTGATTTTTCGGCCTACAGGCATGTAAGTATAGTATAGTATACAATTTCACTTTTCCCTTATGGACTTAAGTGTTCAGCCATGCTGTTTCAGGGATCCACGGACAGATAATATCACTGCTCGGGTTGATGGAGTCCCAGCTTTCCAAGCTTGGTGTAGTGATTGGCCGGGCTGAAATGATGTCTGTCTCTGACTGGCTGAAGCTGGAGAAGGCACTTCACAAGTGGCAGAGTTTGGCTGAAAAAGCCCTTCAGAATGTCTCTAGCATGCAAACAGAGAACAAAAAGGACAAAAACAAGCCTGACATATAGTAAGTTTCGTTAAAACATTGCATTCAATAAAAAGGCAGATTATTTATTTATCAGTAGACACATTTGTAAATTTACTCCTATGATTAAACCTTTGAATGTTTAATGTACAATGAATGTGGTACTCTGTTGTGTTTGTTCAAATGTATTTAACCAGCCAAGCAACACATATTTACTAATGTGCGCAAATCAAATCAAATTTTTATAGCATAGTATATATATATACTATAAATATATATATTTATTTATCTTGTGTGATAACATGTGGTTGAAAGACTACAAGGACCAGGACCATCCAAGAATACAAATACAACTTAGTAAGAAATTAAGTCTGACAAAGATTTCTCCTGTGTGTTTCTTCAAACAGTACAGAGACAGAAAAGGCATTCGACAAAGTGCAGGAGTTCATAACCAATCTGTCCAACTTCACTGATGGTGAGAACCAGAGACTGAGTGAGGAGGTCAGTACCAACCAGGTTTAGTCCGCACACATTTTGAAAATACAATGTCACTTAAGTGCATTTCCATCAAATGTTTCTGGAACAAACAAATCAAACAAATATCAGATATTACACAGACAATACATCCAAATGGCTAAAACCCCTCCTAAGATGTTGTGACTCTGAAACTCATATATGTGACCAAAAATACTACATTAACTACATTATTAGATATTTAATGTATATGCTTGTTTGCTGTTATGTTACAAGGTGCTACTCTTGAGTTTAAGTGTTTTCCTCTCCTGCCAGGTGAGTTCTATTCATATGGCTCAGATTCGCTGGATGTTGGATCTGTTGCTCCTCGTGGTACCTGACCATAACGAGGACCAAGAACAAGGAAACAACTACATTACAAAGATCTCACCCCAGACACTGGATACGGATGCCAAGATGCTGGCTAAGAAACTGGATTTTTTTTCCATGTACATCAGCAGGTACCAGACGTTTTTACCTGTTTCTACAATTTGCAGATGCTATTAATCAGAGTAACTTACAATGAGTGCATAGTAAGTAAACTTTGTCATCTTACACAAAAGTGAACTGAATTGAACTACAGAGGGCATTGATAACCTCTTCACTCTATACATACGAACTCACAGCACACAGAAATTAAATGATAGTTTAAGTATGTTCCTTTACTTAAAGATTGAAAGGATCATAGAGTGGGGTTTTCTCCAGGATTTACTGATCAGGGAAATGTCTGTTTTTGACTGCAGCTCTTGCAAACTGATTCTGGAGGAGCAGATTCTGAACAACCCACATGGAGTTGAGGCTGAAAATGAGATGAATGAGTGCAGAAAGCTGCAGGTAAATAATGTCCTGAGGTAGGATACAAAAAATAGCAAAGAACTGAAAGTAACATCAGGGCATGTTTACATTTCACAAGAAATCATTGCTTCAGGTTCACTTGAAAAATACAGAGATGCAGCAAACCTACACTCCATTTTGAGACTGAACAGCAGCTCTGTCTTGGGTTTTCAAACATTACAAACTTAGAAACAATACTGCAGTTACATAGGATGAGATAAGCTAAGCAAACCTACATTTGTACTGTGTGTTTGTTGTTTTGTCCCTCTTCAGAAGGAGTGCACTGATTGGGTGGAGACTTCTGTAATCCTGCTTTCAGGAGTCGGAGGTGGTTCTGTGGAGCTGCCTGTCCAACAGGCTGACCCTGCCTCTAGCAGTGATGTACCCGTCTCTCCAGGAGACAGCATGGAGACTCTGGTGAGGAGTCAGTTAAAATACAACCCACATTAATAGGCCTAATTTGATATAATTAATTTTTGATTGATGACTTTACAACACATTTGCTGGCAATAGTTGATTATTTTATTTAAACTTAGTTAAATATCATGAAAGCCTGGTGCCAGGTGACTGACAGTGATATTGATACTACAGTGACGTAGAGCAGACATCATAGGAAAGATTGCAATTGATCGGAGTGTAAGTATCAGACTTTACAGTAGTCAAGGTCTGATGCTGGCATCAGTTACCAAATTAAATTGTGAGTTTGAGACCTGGAAATTGTTAGAGAAGTGAGACGAACGAGAGGGACACCAAAGCACAATTTAATTGTGTCTGGATCGAAAGTCAGTGATGTTTTTGTGATTTTGCATGTGTCTGTGTGTGTTTATAGGTAAACATAGAGGTTTCAGAAGAGCCTACTGCAGAGAGTGTGGTCAAAGATCAGACTGAAACAGAACTGAGAGAGGTGAGTCATATCAACAGTACAATTTAAAAGCTCACTGACACCCTTTTCAACAATTTAGACAATGCTTTAGAAAATGAAAGGTCCAATGTTGCTACACAACACTAAACTCAGTTTGGAGTCTATCTCGTGGACACACTAAGGATGTATAAGGTTATCCAAATGTTCAAACATTTTTTATGAAGGTAAAGGTTGAAGGAAGAGGACAAACATCAGCAACAATGATGATAAAGACCGTCTGTTATTTAACCAGAGAATCAAAGTTGAAAATTTCATTAAACAAAGCACTGAGGCTCAAAACTAACTACGCTTTTAAAAACAAATTGATGAACCTATAATCAATTTTTTTAAGCCTATTCTAAGTTTATTGTTTGTTAATTTTTTTGTGAAGTCAAACTGAAATGGGTAAATTTTTTGATTAATGTCGCCAATGGTATAAATAACTATTGTTAAGGTTATTAATGACATAAATTTTGAATGGTATTTTGCTCTAATCGATTCTAATGATGATGTGCAGTAGATAAGGTATTCATCAACTGTTACCAAAATAATCCTAATCACAATGTTAATAATGAGGGCATTGATGGTGTTTCTCCACAGTGCACTGCTGAAGGACATGATACACAACAACAAGAGGTTTGTCAGGTATTGATATAATTTTCATGATGTTTACTTACTGTAGATTGTAGTCTGTGCATTATTAGTGACCACATTTTAAAAAATCTGATCCCAAAATCCAGGGCTTGTCTGGATCACTGACAGTAGACATTTATATGTCTTAGTTATAAAAGACAAAACAGGAAAAACGTGTATTTCTCTGCATTATATTCATTTTTCCCTCAGGTCTGGAAATCTTTGACTGATATTTTGAGATTTTTGTTGAAGAGAAAACAGTTTTTAAGAATTGAATTAACTGTCAGGGGATTTTAACAGGTCTTATCAAAGGTACACAGCTTGTTTCACATGTTCATTATACAGTAGGAAACAGACTAACTTGCTAAAAATTAACTGTCGTTGTTGTCCTGTAGGGGGAGCTAGCAGATTGTGAGAGCCCAGTGGTGAAGCTGATGAGCTATGATGGGAACATTACACAAAGGAAGCTGGGAGAGAGCACTATCCTCCTGAATGGGGTCAGAAAATTAAATCACACACTTTCTCAATGTCATGCCTTTCACTGTGTATAGAACTGAACAAACTGTTATATACAACGTGAAAGGTCTGTGTCTCTGACCATTCATCTGTTTGTCTCTGTCTGTCAGACTGAGGAGCTGGTTGTGTCTCCAACAACAGATGAAGCCCAGAAAGCTTTTAGTGATCTGACCACAGTAGGATTACTGCAGCAGGAACTGCAGTAAGTTCCTTTTCTCATTGTTGAGTGAAACACAGGTATTTTTGTTATACTGTGTGTGTGTGTGTGTGTGTGTGTGTGTGTGTGTGTGATATATATTAATATGTCACCTTTTAGTGGGGAAATGTATGTTTTTACCCTTTATGTTCCTCTGAACTGTTTTTTCGCAATTAGTCCAAAAAGAGGACAGTGACAACGTCAATGTTTATTTGGTTTGTCCATGTACTGTTATAATAACTCGCTGCTATTGCCTCATTTGTGCCACACAGGAATTGATTAAATTTTTAATTGGTTTCTTTATTGTCTAAAATAACAAATGGTAAGCTAGCATAGGCAGCATTTACCACCATGGCTGAAGATCCATGCTTTTGTACTCCTCTCAGATTCAGAAATACACTTTTACACCCTGAAGGGCCACACGAGAATAAATACGTCCGATGTGCTATCCAGTTTAGTAACCATCAAACATCATGGAATTAAGTTTGTTGAATCTACACGTTTCTGTGGTTGTTCAGGAATGGAGAGTATTGACTCTATTGACTTGTGGATGTGTGAAGGACATAAAGGCCAAGTTAGAGTTCTCTCCGTGTGTGTGTGTGTGTGTGTGTGTGTGTGTGTGTGTGTGTGTGTGTCAGTGATTCAGAGCTGCGGGTCCAGAGTACTGAGCAGCGAGCCCTGGAGGCTGAGGAAGCCCTGCAGGCAGCGTTGGAGAAGATTCAGGACCTGGAGAGACAACTGCAGGGGCGGTCCAGTCTGGAGCCCAATAATAGTGAAGGTACAGACTAAACTAAAAATTCTATAAACTATTAAACAGAGAGACAGTAACGCAGTATGGTAAGTTGTACATGTCTTTGTTTGCGTTGCAGGGGAAAAGAAAACACCACCACCTTTCCCACCAGTAGTTACAACTCCAGCTCCTCCAAAGAAAACCCAAGTTGAAGCCAAACCAACAAGCAGCACCAAAAAGACAAAGAAGCGGTGATCTGTCCTGTTAATGTTGGGAGAACTATCACTTCTAAGATTTTATGTTTAATGTCTTCTCTCTGTTGTCTGCACTCACATCCATAAAACCAGTTAAAGAACACCACCCATGGTATTATGACTTCACATTACCGACACATGGACTGTTTCAGAAGTTTAGAAATGTAGCCATCCAAGTAAAAGATGTTTCCAGTATCAAGGGGTTGTTCAATATTCATACTGCTTGGTTGTTGTATGAGAATGACTATTATGGCTTGCTGTGGTTTTGTGTAACCTTGATATATCTTTGACTCAAAGTAAAGGCACATTTGTTTTTATTTCCTTCCAAAAAATAAAGTGTCTGCAGGCATTACATCACATTTACAAGTGTTACACAAACCCAGTTTACCTACAGTAGAGGCTCTTACACCCTTCAGTGCTGAAGCTCACCAGCTTAAACCTTTCAAATTCCAAAACACTCAAGAAAACATTTATAATGAACTCATATCTTAAAGCAATTCCTAACTTTCTTGCATGTCTCAGTTAGATCACTCAGCGCTACCCTCCAGTCCCAACCTCTTCCCCCTGCCTGACCTCTGACGCTCCCTCCTACCTCCTGACAAGTGCATTGAGAGAAAAACGCTGTGTTCCAGTGCCATGGGAAGTCCGAAGTTTCGGACCTCCAACTAGGCAAAGTGCACTGGAATGCCTGTCAAAGTGTAATCTCCTATTAGTGAATTTGGGGAAGATCGACCTACCCGTGAATATTGATAGTGTCTAAAAAAGCAGCATGAGCAGAACAGGTGAAACGGAGCAATGGATGACGGGCAGGAAGCTTGGCAAATAATTTCATTTGGACCGTATAAAATGATTGGTCAGACTTGTCAGAAATATATGAGAATTGAATCAACCATTTGGCTTGAAGATAACTTTCTTTAATATGATGAAAATTTCCTGAAACTACCATTAGTTGAGAAATTCTGGATCACACTCATTCAATAATAATTAATTAGATAATTTCAACTATAATAAGCTTTTGTGTCATAACAGTCTTTCACATCATTGGCGAGTCGGTATCTGGTTCCCCCTCTGTCGTCCCTTCCTCTCCTTCCACAGCGGGGGGAGGGGGAAGTGGTAGGGAAGAGAGGTCAGTGGTCACGTTGAGGAGATCTGGGGGCAGTGGAAGGACCAGGGCAGGATGGAGGAGACGGAGAGAAGCCCTGAACCCCTCCCAGACATCTCTCTCCCCTTCTGCTGCTTTAATCTGGAGGAGAGAGGACAGCTGTTGGACTGCAGCTTTACAAATACTGCTGAGAATGCAGAACTGATCTCGCTGGTAGAGGTAAGCTTCAGTCTTTGTTGTTTGTTCGGTGGTGTTTGTGTGAAGTATAATAAGTCCCTCAAAAAGGCGGTTCATTTTGAGGGAATAATAATAAACAGCAATTTTAATAGGGCCTTTGTTAGCCCGATGATGTTGGTGCTCAGGCCCGAATAAACCTTAGATTATAAAGAGATGGTATAGTTACTCACTCTGACCTGGTGTTGTCTCTTGGCCTCAGCCTCGGCAGCCAGACTCTGCTGTAACTCCACAGGAAAACTGAGCTCGTCTCTGACAGAAAAATCAAACACAAGCCTGGTCAGCAGGAAGATCAAAGTAGGCTACAAATCTCTACATTCATCTTTGCTGTTTACCTGGAAAAATCAAAGCTTTCAGAGGAAAAACACTTTGCACACAGAAAGTGATGGTTTTCTTACAGAAGCCCTGCTGGCTCTTTGTATCGCATAATTCAGCCACTTTCTCTTCAATCATCTTGATTCTCTTCAGCCATTTAAAGCAATAGCTGTTAATATCAGGTTATGCTGTCAGGCCCAGCAAGAGCTTATTTCATGCTGCTACTGTTTTGCAAGTGTTCAACGACCATAAAAGGTCACCAGGTATAGGAGGGGCATCAAGATCAGACTCTACACCCACAGGAATGAGTAAGGTAGACTAGAATGCACTTCTGTCAAAGGATGTCATTTCATTCTTAATCTTGACTTTCAACGAAACTCAGTAAATGAAATGCAGTCGTGATGTTCTTTATTTTTTTTAAATTAGTCTTACATGTCTGCTCTCTCCACCCTGATGCCCCAGCGGCAAGCAACAGAGTCAACTGCTGCTTGCATCTGCTGTCCAATCCTCCTCCTGTGCAGCAGGATGTGGCTGAATGTGTGTTGGGCGAGAATGTCTCTGACCACTGCCTGGACCAGAGTCTGCAGCATTGTGGTCAGACTGGACAGGGCCGCGCTGCACAAAGCCACATTCTCTATCTGGTAATAACACACTGCACTCAGCTCCGGCCTCACCAAGTCCTTTGTCACCACCTTGGGTACAGACATGTGATCCAATTAAATTCTCGTCACTTTATGGTTAATTAGATTTGAAGATACTTTAGTGAAAGAAGTTGTTGAAGTTTATCAGCCAGTGACAAATGATTATTTTCTACAATGAAGATTTCAGGAAAAGCAAAATTCATTTATAGTAAATAGTTTATCCGTAATTTTTACATATGGAGCTTTATTGTGCTTTATTATTCTGTACCGTGTGAGGAGGAACCTTCAGCATTTTCAGTCGGATATCAACCTTGTGGCACACATCAATGAATGGGAGGTAGAAAAGAAGGCCTGGAAAAAGGAAGGAGAAGGGTTTGATCTCTAAAAATTATATATACAAATATACATTTGAACTAATAATAATAATAATAATAATGAATAATAATTCAAATTTGAACAATATAGATTGAACTAATCTTTTGGTTTTAAAGCTTTACAGGATTCAGCAGTGTGATCACGAGCCAATCAAACCCAACAGTAATTCAAACATTGATACACAACCTCAGAAATGGCAAGTGAAATGTTTTGTTTAAAAAAATAAATAGAAGAAAGAAGAAATTTTAAATAATCAGTAATTGGCGACAACCTGGTCCTCTGGGTCTTCCACGAAGTAGGTGGCCCAATCTGAAGATCACAGCTCTCTCATGCTCCCTCACTACCTGTCAATCAATTTGACGGTCATCAGTCAGTCCATGAATGGAAGAAAGTGATGGCTGCATTTTCCAGTGTGTTACTATGTCATTGGACCAGCTTTTAGTGGTCTAATGTCGGTCAGCTTTTATACAATACCTTTGTACAATTACATACAGTGTAGTCAGAAAGTATTAGGACATTGATACATATATTTGTTATGTTGGCTGTGAACTCTAGTACATTGGATTAGAAATCAAACAAAGGCTATGAGGTGATAATATTGACTAGCCCATTTTCATGCTAAAATCCCCAATATTCACTTATTTCTCCAAATATTTTACTTTTTGTTGACGTGGAAAAGGTTGGAGCATAATTTTCACCATCTCAGATTAAATTTAAATATTATAATGATTCATCCTTTAACTTCTCCATTTCAAACTGCATGTGTCCATCTATATTTCCTGGACCTAGTCCTCTGCATCCTTCTGATGAAGGAATCACACTAGATTTTTAAGTAGATTATTGTGCAGTGTTTTGGCTTCTGTTAGGTCTGTTGGTGGTGTAGTTCGTACTTTGACACAGAACCAGATGGAAAGAGGGAGGATGAGGAGAACCAGAGCCAAGACGAAGACCATCAGCAGCCACTCAAACACTCCCAGGTTCTTCCCTTCTAGGCCTGCAGAGAACGGCAGTATGCGTCAGTTTGAAAATAAATCAAGAGAAGGCTAATTTTGCAAAGTGTTATGACTAAGTTTTTAGTTATTATTTGTCAATACCAAGATAAATGCTGTGATTGCAAGGTTGCATTCTTGATTTCTTGAATCCTTAGAAAAATAAAGAACTAAACAACCCATAACAGAAATAAAGCCCCTGTTAAGCTTCCCCCCATCTGTGCATGCAACGTCCCTTCTTCCACTTACCGTCCTCATGATCCGCTGCTTCCAGGAGCCCCAGGTTCTCCTCCTTGACCTCATCCTCTCTCACGCTGTCTATGTCCACCACAGTGGATCTCCCCTTCACTTCTGCCTCCTGCTCCACCTTCAGCTCATTTGTTCCCGTCTTCTCCTTGTGTAACCTCTCTTTCCTCACTGCGGATGCCTCTGGGACCCGGCCTGCCTTCGATGGTCTTTGTCTGTGATTTCTAGGAGGCACAGGGGCTCCGCTCTCCCTCTCCTTCCTTGGCCTCATTCTGGATTTCGGCTGGAGACCGGGGTGGACATCGGAGGACTTCTCCATGCTGGCTGGAGGCTCTGCAGTAAAGATCATAGGAGTGATGGCTGTTGGAATACTTCTTATCAATGGGTTAGTGGATGGTTTTCTTTTTGGGTGAAAGAAGAAAGGAAGAGAAACGTTGTGACTTTTACTGCCGAGTTGCTTCCTCTGACTGGAGGTCTGTAACTGGAGTCAGTAGAGCTGCTGTCTACTGTGATAATTACACAAAATACATGGACGGTTAATTACTGTTTGGCTGTGGGAGTAGGACTGCAGTGGGAGTGACACTTACCATCACCTCTGTTTTCAAATGATTTCAGGCCAGGGATTTTTGTGAGCATGATGTTGTCAAAGCAGTAAACAAAAAGATAAGAAATAGTCAAGATAATAATGTGAAAAATCATCGAGATATGATAACAGTGACTCATGTACAGGTCAATTCTTGATCTAGAATAGAATAATCTCTCTCTCTCTTCATTTTTGCATTATTCTTTGCTCTTTTTATACAAAAACTCTAAAAAGAGTAAAACAACAGCAGTATCAGATGTTTGATTCTCTGCTCTCAAGCCAGTGTTTTCTTTGACTTTTACAGACACCCTTAATTCTGTCACAAACATTAAAATCCTCCCCCTAACAATAATATTACACGTCCCCACATTTCCCTCGTAAGAGAGTAAAGATTAGCAGAAATGTTCCCAAACTTTAACTATAAATTCAAAGTTGTCCTCTCAATGCAAAATTCAAAACCACACTGTAAAAAAAAAAGGACAAACTATAAATTAAAAACTCCCCCTGACACTGCCTTTATTATTAATGTTTGAATTAAGGAAAAGTGAAGAATGCAGCTACACTGAAAGTAATTTTGTTTTAACACTTTTGCAGTAACACTTGCTGTTGAAAGATATATGAGATAAAGATTGAAAGCTCAAGAGATACATAAAGATATTTGAAAGATATTTGTTGATTTCATATGATTTAATCTTTGGATGGAAGAAAATTATATACTTGCAAATAACAAAATACATGTATACATGGACCCACCAAAATCAGTGACGTCATTCCATTGGGATATTGGTGGAGATGTGTGTGCCACTGTTCTGTAGGGAAAAGTTTAATTGTATTGCCATTAAATCATGCATAGCACATGCTACTTAAGTGCATGTCACAACACTAATTGCATTAAAACCTTTATACCTCTAAATCACTGTCACTGGGTCCATTTGTTTGGGTTGCACTTCTTACCTTGTAAAACTGGTGCCATTCAGAGTTTACTGCTGGGGAAAATTGTGACAGTGGAGCTCAGGGAGTCACAGTGTCTTCACAGGGAATGTGCAGCCTCAGGCCTCTCCTTTCTAAAGAGCTGATGTAGTTTATTCTCTGTTTTACAGGAAAAGACACACAGTATCCTCCCTAATAGATCCTTAATTAAACTTTAAAGTAATTCTGTGGCCCAGATGTCTGTTATGGGAGTACGCAGTGGCGGTTGGCCCATAGAGGGCGCTAGGGCGCCGCCCCTCCTGCTCTGCATCGAAATTAATTCATTTTTTAAATTGTTTTTACTTATTAATTATTTTCATCCTATGATTGGAATTATGTGGTCAATGAGTAGGTTATAATGCGTTTTCTGCAATAAAAGTAACATTGAAATATTTATCTTATCTCTCACCTCTGTGTCTGCCGAGCTGAGCCGAGCTGCTTCGGAGGCAAGGAAAGCTGGTCTTGCCAGTTAACAGGTCTCGGACGAGATTGAGGGCGATTTTCTGAGTGCCCATCGGTTCCACATAGACACTCATTAAGAGGTTGCACATGCAGCTTTAACAAATTACAACAGAAGCAAACTCAACTGATTTTTAACCTCAATATGTCCCGAGTAAGGGAAAAAAGCCCAGAAGAATCCCAATAGGGGAAAGTTTTGAAAAAGACACAAATGCATTCACCTATTCATTATTTTGCTATCAGCTATCACCATGCAAATTACTGAGTTGATTACTTACATCAAGACAAACAAAAAATGTATTACAAGTTTTTTGAAATAGTTTGTTCACATGGGAAAATGGGACATAATCTAATTACATATGTGCTAATTTTCATAAACACCACAACAGATCTAAACATTGGGGACATGGAACCCATTTAGGCTACTTATGAGCATTAATACATGGAGGCAGGAAGAAGTACTTTAAATCAGGGACTTAGGGGAATCAGGGAACTACAAATGTATCCTGCAAAATTACTCAATAAACATAGAATTTTTTTAGCTACCTTTCTTCCGCATTCTCCTGTTGTCTCCTCTTCTTTCCTCACACTCATCCCCCAGCAACAGTTCCATGGACCCAACCCCCGAAGACTCAAGCAGATTTTCACCTGGCTATACCCAACTTTTAGATCTGTTGTGGTATTTATGAAAATTAGTACATACATAATTAGATTATGCCCCATTTGCCCATGTTAACAAACCATTTCAAATAACTTGTAACACATTGTTTGTTTTTCCTGATGTAAGTAATCAACGCAGTAATTTTTTCATGGAGATAGCTGAAGGTTATTTTTTCCCCTATTCGCATGAGAAAAATAATGAATAGGTGAATACATAGGGCATATTTGTTTTTGTTTTATAAAACCTTCCCCTATTGGTATTCTTCTGAGCTTTTCCCTTACTCAGGACATACTGCAGGGGCGGTGTTGCAGTCACTCTACCGCACCGTTGTGACAAAAAGAGAGCTGAGCCGGAAGGCAAAGCTCTCGATCTACCGGTCAATCTTCGTTCCTACCCTCACCTATGGTCATGAAAGCTGGGTCATGACCAAAAGAACGAGGTCGCGGGTACAAGCGGCCGAAATGGGTTTTCTCAGAAGGGTGGCTGGAGTCTCCCTTAGAGATAGGGTGAGAAGTTCAGCCATCCGTGAGGAACTCGGAGTAGAGCCGCTGGGCATCTAGTAAGGATGCCCCCTGGGCGCCTCCCTAGGGAGGTGTTCCAGGCACGTCCAGCTGGGAGGAGACCTCGGGAAGACCCAGGACTAGGTGGAGAGATTATATCTCCACACTGGCCTGGGAACGCCTCAGGGTCCCCCAGTTTGAGCTGGTTAATGTGGCCCGGGAAACGGAAGTTTGGGGTCCCCTGCTAGAGCTGCTGCCCCCGCGGTTGAAGATGAGATGAGATGAGATGAGGACATACTGAGGATACAAAATCAGTTGAGATTGCTTCTGTTGCAATTTAGGTTGACTCCTATTTTGGCTTAAAATGAGTGGACTACTATGGACAATACATGGGACCTCGGGCGATATTTCTGTTGCCCCAAACTACTCCCCTAATCTCTCCCATTGTGTTTCTGATAGGTGACTGACAGCTTGTCTTAACTGTCAAATCTCTCAAACTAAATATGTTTAAGAAAAGATCATCATCAGACAAAGTGTTAAGCAACTTGGACCACATCAGCCGATGTTACAGTTGTCATTACAACCAGTGAGAAAGGAAAAGATGATCGACTGTTAAACAAGAGGTATAAACTTCATAGCTAACTGTCTGTTGTGATCATGGTTGTGATGCTATATCTATATATATCTATATAGATATATATAGATATATATGAAAAAGGGAGCGCTCTCATTAAATATTCAGTAAAATAATTAACAAAATTAAATATGAAAACATCTAATAGAAAAATATGTTAGTTATGATAACTTCAGCAGCAATCATTATCTCAAAACAATGTTTTTGAGGTTATTGATAGGAACCAAATCGGGTCTGCGTACATTATATTGACAAACAATCTTCTTACTGTTTCTTGCCAGGACAGGTTATATTTTTCTGAGAGAAAGTCTGCTTTATTTATCACAAAGCCCCCCTGAAATAAATTCCACCAGCTGCCACTGGAAGTAGAAGTCTAATTGTGTTTAACCCCAGGCAAAGGGGCCAGTACGTTGGGTCTCTCCAGTCATGCAGTGTCAGTCTTGGTTGAACTGGGGGCCAAGTTTCTGGTGGATGGTCAAAGGTCCAGGGCAAAATGTGTGATACTTGAGTCCATAATGAAATACTGAAAGTACGTCCTAGTATCCGAACACTGGATGCTCCAGCCCAGCCCAACAGCCCATGCTTAGCCCATCAAGATCACAGAAGATCAGTCATATATTTTTATAGTCTTTTGTTATGAATAACTACACTTTTAATTCATACTTTCCAAATTCCATCATATTCACGACAGAAAAAAATAACAATCTCAGAAAGAAAACATATTGCAGTGTCTGGGTTAAATATGTTGTTTTTTTATAAAAGAAAAAAACAAAACGCCTGATCTCTGAAGCTAAGCAGGGTGGGGCTTGGTTATTACGTGAATGGGATACCAAGGTGGAACCCCAGGTGCTGTAAGAGTCTTCTTTTTTTAATCCCATTTTAAAACGTTTATATTCCAAGGCTTGAAAATAATAATCATATATATTTATTTTTTTTGCCGTATCGTACATATGCGTTTACTGTACTGCTCCCCAAAGAAGCCGGTGAAACACGAGGCTTGAACGAGTTTCGTTTGTTAACTAAAGTCAGTCATCGTCGCTTCGCTAATAGACGATCTGTGCTCTCGTCACAGCAGGAGTTACCATGACAATTCTCACTTAGCTAAGCTGCAAACTAAATTAAACGGCGTTGTGTTTCATCAATTGTTAGCAATATACCAGCAGAACCTTTGAATAACTAGTTATTAGTTCACAACCAAGCGCACGGTCGTTTTTGTTTTTGCCTGACGTTGCACTTGCGCTGTTCAGCGGACACTGGTCAGTTAGCAGCGGGTGCGGGGAGTGTGGAGGTCAAAGCGGGGGAAAAGTACAGATATCGTCGAGGATGCGGCATCGATATTGAAGACTCGAGGTAACATTTCCACAATAGTTTTTGAGCATTTTGAAGTGAACGGGACCTTTGCATTGTTAATTAACGATGACTCGCAGCATTGCGGCACCAAACGTTAGCTGTGGTTCCGCAACATGGAGGCTAGCGCACACGTTTGTTAGCCCCGGGTCATGTGCACAGACAGCTCCGGTGCACGCGTCTTGCCTCAACAAGGTTTGAATGGACTTGTAATGACATGAAGTTCAGAGTAGCATATTACTGTGCAGGTTTAACGTTAACAATTGATAACCGAAAGCAAATGAATGAATGAATGAATGAATGAATGAATGAATGCTTTATTTCAAACATATCAAAAAAATAAATAAATTACACTTGAAACATGAGTCATTAAAAAACACTTTGTATGTTTGAAAAGGAGCAGGAAGAAGCATAAGCTTATTAATTCCTACCCCTTCTCCACTTAGTTTCTATACTATAGGTTTTCTTACTTCCTGTGTATCCTGTTTCTTTTATTCATTTTTTTTTTTTACATTTTTATTTTTTTATTTTTTTTTATGTATTTCTTTCTTTATTTATTTTAATACGCTCAACAAAAACAAACAATTCCAACAAACAAACAATAACCACTTGTGTATAAAGAAATAAATGACAAGTATGGCAAAAAGTGAGAACCCTAGTGTTCGTCACACCCCTCTTCTTCCCTGTACCTTGTAAACACAATCCGTTTATACTGTTGTTTGAATTTGCTCATGGTTGGACATTGTCTGAGCTCCTCCGCTAGTCTGTTCCACAGTTTCACTCCACATATTGAAATGCAAAAGGTTTTTAAAGTTGAGCGTGCACACAGATGTTTTAGATTCAGTTCCCCCCTCAGATTATAACCCCCTTCTCTCGGAAAAAAACATGCTTGAATATTTACTGGTAACGAGTTGTTTGTTGCTCTATACATGATTTGTGCTGTTTGGAAACTGACAAGATCAGTGAGTTTCAGTATTTTTGATTTTGAGAATAAGGGGTGAGTGTGCTCTCTGTACCCAGTGTGATGAATTATCCTGATTGCTCTTTTTTGCAGAATCGACAGTGGTTGTAGTGTAGATTTATAAGTATTGCCCCAAATCTCTGCACAGTAACTCAAATATGGTAATATCAATGAGTTGTAAAGAATATGGAGTGATTTGTGGTCCAGAAAGTGTTTAGCCTTACCTAGTACTGAGATGCTCCGTGACAGTTTACTTCGAACATGCTTTATGTGAGGTTTCCATGTTATTTTTTCGTCTATAATTACACCCAGAAATTTATTTTCATGTACCCTTGCAATGTCCACACCGTCTATCTGTATTATTGCTTTAGTGTTCATTTTAAAGTTCCCAAATAACATGAATTTGGTTTTGTTTAAATTTAAAGATAATTTATTTCTATCAAACCACCTTTTTAATTTACACATTTCTTCAGTGATACAACCCAGAAGATCCTGTAAATTCTCCCCTGAGCAAAAAATGTTTGTGTCATCAGCAAATAGTATCAATTTTAACATATTTGAGACGTTACATATATCATTTATATATAGAATAAAAAGTTTGGGACCCAGCACTGACCCCTGGGGGACGCCACAGTCAATGTCCAGGCAGGATGAGCTATACTCTCCCAACTTCACAAATTGACTCCGGCCCTTTAAATAACTCTCAATCCAGTGCAGAACTATCCCCCTGAACCCCTGTCGTTCCAGTTTATTAATTAATATATCGTGATTAATTGTGTCAAAGGCTTTCTTAAGATCAATGAATATTCCAATTGCATATTGTTTATTTTCTATGGCGTTAGTGATTACTTCTAGTGATTCCATTAATGCCAGTGATGTTGAACTGTTTGATCTGAATCCGTACTGATTGTCAGTGAGTAATTTATGTTTGACTATGAATTTGTCTAATCGATTATTGAATGCTTTTTCTAAAATTTTTGAAAATTGTGGTAGTAATGAGACGGGTCTGTAATTTGTGAATTGGTGTCTATCTCCGGATTTATACAGCGGGACAACTTTAGCCGTTTTCATTTTGCTTGGAAATTTGCCAGTTTGAAATGATAAATTACAGATGAAAGTTAGTGGTTCTGAAATCCCCTCAATGACCTTTTTCACAATTTTCATATCAATGTTATTACCATCAGTAGATGTTTTATCTTTACATTTATTTACAATATCAATTATTTCTTTCTCTTCCATTGCTGTGAGGAACATTGAATTAGTGTTTCTGTCTATAAGATTATCATTCCAATCCTGTGATGCCGGGGGATCCGGAATTTTTTCAGCCAGGTTTTGTCCAACACTCACAAAGAACTGGTTAAAGCTATTTACTATATCCTCCATGTTTTCCTTTTTGATATCATTATCTATGAAATACTGAGGGTAACATTGTCTAGAGCCATTTTTGATAATGCTGTTTAGTATATCCCATATCCCTTTAATATTCATTTTATTTTTATTTAATATCTCATGATAGTATTCCTTTTTACTTTTCCTTAAAATACTGATTAATTTATTTTTATATTTTTTGTATTTATTTTCAGCCTCCTTAGTTCTTTCTTTTATAAATTCTTTATATAGTGTATTTTTCTTTTTACAGGCATTCTGTAATCCCTTAGTGATCCATGGTCGATCTAAATATTTATGTTTCCTACTATGTTGTTTTATAGGACAATTTTTATTATATAATGATGTAAATATGCTTAAAAATATGTTGTATGCCTTATCAATATCACTTTCCTTATACACAGCATCCCACTTTTGTTCACACAGGTCATTTCTCAGTGCTTCCATAGTTCCTTCTGTCCTCAGCCGTCTATATGTTGTCTTTTCATCTGCCCGATTTCCTTTAAATTCACCATCGTAAACTGTGAAGACTGGCAAATGGTCACTGATGTCAATGATGAGTAATCCACTGACAGTGTTGTCTTCAATATCATTGGTGAAGATGTTGTCGATTAATGTGGAACAGTGAGGTGTGATTCTACTAGGTCTGGTGATTTTTGGATACAGGCTCATGCTGTACATTGTACTAATGAATTCGTCTGTTGCTTTGTGCTTGTTTGGATTCAAAAGATCAATATTGAGGTCGCCACAGATGAAAATGACTTTTTGATTTACCTTTGAAAAAGATGCCTCCATCCAGTTATTAAATGATTCTATGCTAGAACCTGGTGCCCTATATATACAGCTGATTATTACATTTTTGTTTTTTTCTCTACAGATCTCAATTGTTATACATTCAAACAGATTGTCCACAGCAGTTGACATATTTTCCACTACCCTATATTTCAAGTCTTTTCCCACATATACAGCCACACCTCCTCCGCTTTTGTTCTTTCTGTTAATGTGGTTGAGTTCATATCCATCCAGCTCAAAATCCATTCCTTTATCAGCTTTAATCCATGTTTCTGATATGGCAATAATCTTGAATGGTTTTTTAAATTTATTCACGTAATCCTTAATGCTACTAAAATTTGCGTACATGCTTCTGCTGTTGAAATGGATTATGGATAGTTTGTTATCCATTTTAATGGTTTGATTGTACTGTTTGTCCGTGTAGTAACAGCAATTATCATTAATATTGGAAAAGAAATTATTGTCTGGATCTATATCGTTTTCTACGTCCAGTACATTATGATCTGTATACTGAAACGTTTTCAGTTCCATATTGTGGAGCTCAATAGTCCTTTGAGTTGTGTCGTCATAGTTCCCAGATGTGTATGATATATCTCCAAAGGTGTCATGATCGTGTGTAGATGGATCATACCTTACAGTCCAGTTCATGATGCTCATTGGTACCTGTCCAGCTCTTCCATGTTCCTGATGACGACAATTTTTGCTTGTTCTGGTGTTCCGTTCAGCTTGATCAGTACTTTACAATTGCTTGTCCATGTGCTTTGAATTTTCCCTTGTTTTCTCAGAATGCGTGCTTTTCTTGCGATGTCGGAGTTGCGTTTAGTGAGGTGCTCGTTAATGAATACATTAGTTCCTTTCAGTTTCCTTCCCTGCTTCAGCAGTGCCGACTTGTGTTTTCTGTTTACAAATCTCATGATAATTATTGAAGCATTGCCGTCACTTTTCCGGGGCAGAGGGTGGCAAGCCTCTATGTTGTTTGTATCCACTTCAATCCCCTTTGAGTGGAAGAAGGCAGCCACCTGTTGCTCTGCCGATCTGTCATCCTGCTCACCGGGCTCCCCCCTGTTGTCAGTGGTCACCGACCGGGCGTATGACCGGGGTTTGATGCGGAGCCCAGTCACAATGACATCATTGATCCTGGAGTATTGCTCCAGGTCTGCCACTCTGTTCTCCAGCTCCACCAGACGCCGGTCCTTCTCGGCGTTCTGGATCCTGAGAGCCTTCACTTCTTCCAACAGCCCCAGGAGGCCTTTCTGCTGCTGTTTAACAGCAGAAATCTCTTCAGCCAAAAACTCAAGGGTGTTTTTAAGTTCGCCTCCCTCCTCAGCTGTCATTGCCTTCTTCGGCGGCATGCTGCTGCTAGGTAACGCCGACAATCAGCTGTTAGCCTAGCCACCGGCTAGGTGATCTGCAAACTTTGCAACTGGCGTTGCGTTTCAGTCCGTGTTCCAAAATCAGCGTCGTAACCAAGCAGTGTCCAAGCCAGAGGTATCAATAGTTAGGTCCATGTCCGTAATCCAGGATCAGTAAGCAAAAGTAGAAAAAAATGTCAAAAACCGAGCACCAAACACAGAACGAGCGAGCGAATAAACAGGAAACAGGAAATCAATCTTGAATATTACTATTACATAGATGCAATTAACTATGGCTCAACTTCTTGTTTTCAAAATTTAGAAATCTTGATTTCAGATTAGGAACAAGCTGAAAATCAGCAAATAAGTATTTATACAAATAAGACCAGTGTGCAAATAAAACATATCCAAAATATAGCTAAACAGTATATTTGAAATGATGAATTAGGTGTACATATGGTTATATGTGTAAATGAAACAAAGAATTGAAACGTATATAAATGAGAACAATAGTTCAATAGGGGCCACTCACCTTTTCTGTTCGTCCAAAGGGCCAATGAATCTATGTACACATTTAATTCAACTATGAGAAAGCCAGTGTTCGAGAAGGATTTAGAGATTTCTGCTTGGTGAATAGGAAATTTACCAAGTGCAAGTATAACATTTGTGATGTGACTTCTAGGTTCTATGGGCTCAACTATCATCCATCACCTCCTGACCTGACCTCCTGTTTTTGAAAAGATGAATCTTAGTGCAGCATTTTCACCATATGATTTTTGGTTCCGGATATACAGTATATGTTTTGTTCCATTTGTCCACTTCCTGTGCTCCCCAGATGTCAGCAGGCAAGATGAACCCCGAAGTGATTTTGGGAAAGTTGAAGAAGGATGTTCGGTCTTTGCTCGTTTCATCTAAGCTGGGCTTGGATGAGCATCAGCTCAGGAGTTACTATGTTGCCATGTTGGGGCATCCCATGCCCCTGAAACTCCTGGGCTTCAGAAACATCATGGATATGGTGAAAGAGATGCCTGACGTGGTGTCAGTTAACTTCAGAGAAGATGGCAGCACATATTTGAAGGGTGGAGTCCTTTTTTTTTAATTTGAGCATCTATTTGTATTGTAAAAATTAACTACAGCACAGAAGTGTTTGATGCATACGTCCTCTCAAACATCTGCCTTTCAAACACCTGAGCAACTTCTTATATTTAATGCTGTCCCCTTTTTTTGTCCATCGCAGCTGTAGGCGACGATTCCACCAAAAACATTGAGGAGCTGGTAGCTAAGCAGCGTACGTCTAAGAATGATAAGAAGCTCAGGAGGGGAGGTGTCAGCTACTTTTCGCCCCGCTACTCTCATCAGTCCCCTGCTGTGGTCCTTCCCAGAAGAGGTCGTACTCCTCCGGCTGTACCTGCCCAGCTAAGGGCACAGCTTCGTATACTGCTCTCCCAGGTATGACTTGAGGTACCCTGTGAAGTTTTCTAACCTCATCATGTCTTAACTGTTATGCATGCACTATTGAAACACACCCTACTACATCAGAGTAGTAGAGACCTTACTGACTGTTCTGTTTGTTTTCAATATGTTAATTTCTCCAACAAAATCATGTAGCTCTGTTACTGCAAAATGTTTCAAGTAACAACGTGGCTGCTCTTTCAGGGTCCAATTAGGTTGTCTGACCTGGAGAGCAGCTTCCTGCGCTGCTATGGCCACCCGCTGCGTGTCCATAACTACGGCTTCTTCTCCACCGGAGAGATGCTGGAGGGAGTGGCAGACCTCGTCCTCATCCAGCAGAGCAGGCTGGGCTCAGTTCTGAGCCTGAGGGAACATATGCTGCCCAGGCCACTGACCAAGCCACTGACCAAGCCTCTGCTCAAAGCGACCAGCTCACCAAGGACGACTGGACCCATAAAGTCAGGATCACCTAGGATTGACAAAGGGCCAGACACCAGAATGCAGAAAACGACAATAACCCCAGGTGATGCAATTTCACATTTTGAACTTCTTCGTCGAATGTGTCACTAAAAGCTACCCATATCCAAACTTTTGTTGTTGCATTTGCCCTTTAGTCAAGTAGCTTAGATGTTTTACTTGCCCAATAGTTAAACTTTTGGATTTGGACAATTTTTATAATTTATTAACATGCAAAACAATTAACTGATAACAATGACAGATGATTCTAACTAATTTATTAGTTATTTTACAACTCAGCTATACTGATAATAAAAGGGAAATCCTGCTGAATCCTGAAATGGAAACAGCAGGCAAGCATTTATGTCGAGCCCTGATTTACGCTTGGCTTTGTTGAGATAGGATCGCTATAAAATCTGTCCAAAATGCATGGATTTGCTAAATGTTAATGGGGTTATTGCATCAGTAATGTCAAGTTATCACACTGTTCAAACACCTCCTCATATTTTTTAGCGTTAGTGTTATCTCTGGCACCAGTTTTAATTGTTAAAATAAAATGTGTGGTTCACTCCAGCCGAAGTCTCAATGAAGCAGAGTCCTCTAAGCCAACCCGCTACTGAGAATACTTTGGGCCGCGTTCATAAAGAGTCAACAACCGTCGCTAACATGCCACAGGTGGTTGAGAATAACAAGGAAGTGGACCAAGAGCTGCGTAAGGAAGATCGGCTCTTTGAGAAACGTGTCCTCAAGGTAAGAAAGCGTATTACCGGCAGCAAAACATGAGAATGTGAAATGGGGGGGGTACATTTTGAGATATCACAGCAGAAACATAAGTAATATAATATCCTAATATCCCTGATACTTTATTTTAATTAATTGTTTATTTTAAGTACAATTATCTTAAATTCTACTTCAGCTGGAGGAGGAGCTTCGCCAGCAAATAGTGGAGAATGGAGTCGCTGGCACCATTAGTCAGGAGCTGAAGGATAAGCTACGAAAGGTCAGACTTCCTGCCATTTTTTAAGCACGTCTTAGTGTCACTAGTACAAGCCTAGTTTGCTTTGCTTTCATAGGAATAATTGTTTTGGTACAGAATGTAACCAGGAGTCTTGTAATTCATGTGTTCATGACTCTCTGCAGGTTGTAGGTCAGACCAGTGGGGGATTATCTGTGCATGATCTGCCTGCTGAGTACAAGGTAAAATAAAAAAGATAGTTATGCATTTCTCCTGTTTACCTTCATAGTGTCACATGCGAGTTCAAGTGAAATTAGTCATTTGAGAAACTGGATTCAGTCATTCCATATCAAACTAAATAAAAAGCATTGACTTCACTGTTTGGTTTTGTTTCTTGCTGTTTTGAGCGATTAGAAAGGACCAAGCTTTTCTTCAGTTGAGATGATGAATAAAGATGTTTTTTTCCTCCCCAGAGGCTTTTTGGTGAGGATGTTCCGCTGCTGCAGAGCGGCTTTGTCAGTGTCACTGAACTGGTCAGTGCCATGAGTGACACCTTCCACCTGAAACCTGAAGTGGGTGACCATGGGCAACACTGGATAGTCATGGACATACAGGACAGTGACAATACACAATTAGGTGGGTAGGTGTTCAGAAACCAGCCGTCAACATCATCCTAATTACTTCAATAGATGTGGAATAAGGCTGGCTGGGTAAATGAAAATTGTGGACATTTACAATGAATTTGGTGGTTACACTTAGTGCCATCACCGGTTAATTCTGTTTTAAATATAAATGTTATGTTTGGAGGTATTCTTGAGATCCCCCCCTTCTGTAGTAATTTATCCGCTACCAGTCTCTCACTAGGACACCAGTCAGGTGTGCGATATGACCTTTAATATACATCATGTTATTACAAAATTAAAGGATACTAACATCATTCTACCTCTTTTTCACTGTATTGACCATGTAAAAACACATCTTATAGCAACACCATGTAGTTTTTCAACCTTCATAATATATTTTCAAGACTTTTGTGATGGTACATCAACTTGCAAGTTTAATGACACATCTGTTGTATCCTAAGTCTGTGTCGCTTGCACTGGCACACTGCAACTTCGGATATCCGGTTGATACCTGCGCATAAAAAAAATTAAAAACTGCTTTACGGCATACGTCAAATTCGGAGGCCAGAGTCCAGCTGTCTAGCGTAGCCTGTGTATGCCTGTCTGTTGGCGGGTACAGCGTATGAAGACTGTGTATACTTTGTTGATGTCATGGCCGAAAGAAGAAAGCATATATTTTATCGGAGGAGACCAAGAAAAGAAAAAGGGATAGTGACAGAATCCAAGGGCGGATGAGGATCAATATTGGCCCAGCGTTCACTTGCTGGCATGAGCTAAAGGAGGAAGAGGGATTCACCCCCGATGGTGCCTGGGTTCTCATGCTGTTGACTACTAAGTACTTTTACTACAGTGGTCGAAGAAAATACTGTTCCCTAACTAAAGGGGGAGACCGAGAGCAAATCCTACATGTTGTTGCTATAAAGAAAGAAAGAAAAAAAAACAGATACTGAAAAGAATAGTGGGCTGGGATTGCCTCCACGTGGCTCTTGCCCCAATACTTGAAAAAATGAAGCTTTTTTGCAGCTACATGCATATATATTATATACCGCCCGCCGCTTACTCCAGTCTGTTGGTTCCTGCAGTCCCTACTTTTTAAATCAATGAATTATTGTAATAAATGGGTTTGATGTCTAGGATATCGTGACAAAGTATACTTGTGGAACAATGGCTTTCAATGAAGCAGGAAATGTATTTTTCTTTATTTTGTAGACTCGAAGGTGTCTGAGAGTAACAGTGGGAGGCTGCCACCTAGGAGCTACTATTTCAGCTGTGGAGACTCTCCTTGGGAAGGCAAACTGGAAGGAGACGACCATGAAATCACAGTTGATTATGAGAATGAGGAGCTACAGACCATTAACAATCCCAAGAAGACCCGGGAAATGGTTAGGCAATATTTTTTCAATATGTTGAATGTGTTAAGTGTCTAGCTTGTGTGAGAGAGAGAGACCTTTGTCGTGTAACAAGCAGGTGTCAATGTCCATATTGCGGTATTCTGTTTAAAAAGTTGATTCTGTCCATAAGCAGGTTAGATAATTCTGAAACCTGTTATTACTTTCAAACTGCTGTAGAATAATACAGGATTTATATGTGTCCTCCTGTAGATGTCTGAGATATACCCTGCCATTCAGGTGCATTGCAGCCCTGCAGTGCCCTTGGACGCCCTGCAGAGTCAGCGTCTCAAACCACCGACACTGCATGTTGCTCGAGAGCTGGTAGAAGTCCTGGTGGAGCATGTGGAGACACCGGGACATTTCTACATCCGCTTCAGCGACACTGACGAGGCCCGAGCAATAGAGGACATGATGATTGAGATGAGGTGGTGAACATGTTAGTGGAAGCTTAGTCAAAAGATAATTTACTAACGTTAATTCTGTGCCTGTTGCAGTTTTAGGGATCCCCTTTGGAATTGAAGTATTATCAGTTATATAATGTAGGGCTGCCCCCTCTTAGTCTATTAGTTGACCAATTTGTCTTCTTGATCTCAACTAAGATTAATTTAATGAATCAGTCATTGTTTATGCTTTTTTTATGCTGAATGACTTATTTTCAGGTTGCATGATTCTTTGTGTGGAAGATCGTTAGTCCACTAAGAATTTCTTTAATCGTGGACAGCCCTAATATAATGACTAGTATATTATCCATTTCATCATGCCGAGCACACTGTGCGCTGCTCTAAAGTGAGTAATACAGAATAGTTGTAGTTTGAATTAAGGTAGCCTGTATGATTCACAACATCAACTAATGTACAAGTCACATGAAAGAAAACACTCCACCTTGTGTTAGTGCGTTTGTGTGTAAATGGGAGAGAGATAGGGAGCATGCAGCTAAGGGCAGCAGGTTGAAAATTCAATCCAGAATCTGTGAACAGACCATTTTCTTCGCTGTGGTTTACTACAGCACTGGATAAAAGTGTCTACTCTTCTTCGCCGTGTTGTTGTGGCGTCTGTACTACCACGCGTCACATCCCAGCTGAGAGCTTCATCCAGTCAGCTACCGGGCTTCTATCAGGGTCTTTTTTACAAAAAACAGGCCGCTCAAACCGCTGCTCGAGCAACTCTCATGCAAATTAGGGGCATTTAGGTGTGATAGATCCGCCTCATTCCAGGTATTCGACCATAGTGGAAACGTACCTTATCACTTGAAGATATCAAATAATTTTACGAAATGTCAGCATAAAACCAAACATTGACAGCATCAAGGTCAGCTGGGACTGTGACATATAAATAAATATATATAAATAAATATAATCAGCAATTCTTCAACACTTAATATAAACCTTTACTTCATGATGCTTCTCTATGGGCAATGACATCCCTGACAACCGTTTTTTTCTCCTTTTTGTCGCCTCTAGACGATGTTACACATGTCCTGAGGTCTCTGAGCGTTACCAACTCCCTGAGCAATTTGTCAGACGGGGTCAAGTCTGCTGCTTGTCTCCCAAAGGAATGTGGTTCTACCGGGTGGTAATCCACCAGATCATCAGCCCCACTCAGGTCACGGTGTACTATGTCGACTTTGGTGATATGAACGTGGTACAGACTGCCAACCTCAAGTTTCTCAAGTAAGGGCTATTTAATCTGTGACACAATCTGATTTGTATTCCTGCACCACTACTGTTACTGAGCTGTCTGTGGTATTCTGTTTTCTCTACTTCTACTGCTTCATCAATGTTTGCTCAGGTCATGTTATTCAGATCTTCCAGCACAAGCTGTCCTGTCATCACTCGCTGGAATTCTACCCACCACTGTGAGTATGATAGCACATCTAATAACATATCACCTGGTAAATGTGAGCTTTCTTGCCTTCATTAACGTCTTGAAAGTGCAACGATGGTCCTCTTTATCATCCATCCTGTACTAGTACTTTCATGCATTCATCCTTCATTTTTAGGTTTGTCTTGGTATGTATTTACCTTTGATTTGACAGGTTATTTTTAAAACTCACAATTTTTTCCCCCTGGACCACCCATGGTTTCATGTTTAAGTTCAAATGTTTTGTAATAAAAGCATAAAACAATGTGCGGGCGATATATTTAAAAAAAATCCTGTCTACGTTTTTTTTCATCGTGATTATGTGAATAAAATTCAAAATATATGTGTAAATGTTGTGGTTTGTCTCTTGAAGGGCAGCTGGACGGCTGAGGCCACAGCTTCTTTCCAAAAGCTGTGCTCTGAACGCACCCTGGTAGGCGCCTTGGATTGTTACACTAGAGGTGTGCTTCAGCTCTACCTGTGTGACACACATACTGATAACGACATCTACATCCACACCATCCTGGTCAGCCAGGGCCTCGGGACAGCCTGCAGCCCTTCAGCCAGTGCAGCAGTAAGCCACACACTCACACACAAACTTATTTCTCTCTCATGATTAATGCCACTTTTTGATTGGCTGGAAGGTGTCTGTGAAAATATATTAAAGATATACCAGCAAACCTCAAACACCTGTGTATGTAGTCAATAGTTAACCCGCTGTACCGAATCAGTGTATTAGACATGTGCCTGCTAATATCTGGCATCACTGATATATTTCAGGTTAGTTATGGTTAATTAAACACTTGTCTGAAGTTAGACGACCCAGAGTTCAAGCCAAAAGTCTTATGTTACCATAGTGCTGTACTGAAATATTGTTTATATATTTAAACTTTATCTATACACCCACTTCTAAATAACATGTATGGTGTATTTCCTTTTTCTTTCCTTAGCTGTGTGTCCACGTCCACCCAGTGCGTCTCTACCTGGGGGAGGGAATGGTTGACCTGCCAGAGGTAAAAGAGGTGGCCACTTATTCACCCAAGCCAGCAAACATGTCTGGACAGTCCATGTCAGCTTCACCGAAGGTACTCCAAACACATATACACACACACACACATATACACACACAGAGCTAGCAGAGATGCTGCTGCTGTATGTAAAAAGCTTTTAAGGTTTGAATGCAGCCAAACAAAACATTTGGGTCAGTACTCAGTTGCTTGGATGTTTGTGGTGGATTTGCAGCTTTATGTCTCACTTGTTTCTCATCTATGAGTTCACTCTTTGTCTCTTCTCTCCCTCCCCCTCTCACTTCCTCTTTCTCACCCAATCTTTTAATGTTTCTGTAAAGCTTTTATTCTCCACTGGACATGGCTCTTATCTTACCAACCATACTGTCACTGCTGCAGACCCGCTGCAGCACCACACCCCCTCACCACACGCACACGCACACGCACACGCACACACACACACACATACACACACACACACACACACACACATACAGTAAGTGTACACGCTCACATCAAACATACACATCCTCTTGCCGAAGGGGGATGGGGGGGGATTTCAAATCCAGTGCTCCTTAATGTATAGTCACACTGTTCAGAAGGTCACAGCTTGGTGTTGGCCAATAAATAAGCTGACAGCCAATCAGCGTCAGGCTGTTTAATGGATTTTGGATTACAAGAGGGTGTCGCTCTTATGTATATGAGAGGATAGTTGTTAAACTGAACATATAGGAAAATACATTTTATAGTGTTAGTATCTATGACAAGCACAGCGGCAACTGCACTGAACAATACTGGCCGAACAATGAAATGATAGGAAACAAACTAAACAAGGTAACGGTAGATTTTCCTGTCGAGAAACTAGTTTAAAGAAAAGAAAGAAGAGTTTTTACATACGGAGGGTTTTAGTTTACCACAAAGACTGGATGACTGGGAGATATATACTCAGTCAGTTGAGCTTTCCTGCTGTCTTATTTACATGTTGTAGAGATACTCTTCCTAGATAGTGAAATTATTAGTTTGCCACTACTTTATATTAGATACACTTTAGATGTCAGGAAGGTTACACAGACCGTTTTGCTCCTCTCTAAAATAGTCCTCCAATGAGAGGAATTGATCCTGTCAACATGAAGCTGATATTAAATTTGGATCCGCTCTATCAATATCAAATTTGATAAATTAATATCATATGTTAGAATAATATACATGCAAGGCAGGCTTAGCATTTTTATTTCAATGACTTAGATGAATCTAAATGAAAACAAGTTCTGTATGAATATTCTCTCAATAAGGGAATCGATAAAAGAATCAGACCGATAAGCATAATCGATAATGGCATTGGTATCAATAAAAGCTTATGAATTCCCATCTCTAGTCCAGCTGATGATTTTTCAAACCCTCAAGTAAATTCTAACACTTTTTTATCAGCCTGTGCTGCTCCCTTACCCATCTCCTGCCAACCTGAATGGGGGAAATGATTCAGAACTTTTTCTTTATTGTAACCCAACATCGCAACATGCTGCATGTATGAATAGTTACTTTGATGAACATTTAATAGGTGAGCCTGAGCTATTAATTACAGTCACCTGATAAGTCTGAAAGATCTGCAAGGTATCTCTTCTACTGTTTATCTTTACAATTTATGTATCACAGTAAATAATCTAAATAGTAACTTCATTGACAAGATAAACATGCAGAAGACTAACTTTTGAAGTGTGAAATAGTACCTCTATTCCCAGAAGGTTAAAGTTTTAATTCACAAGCATTTGTTCTTTTCATGGTAATGGAGGCACACATTAATTTGGGTATTTTAGGAAACCCTGTAGTTATAATTATATCTTAGTTAACATTGCCATACATCTATGGCAATAAATGAACAACTTCTATGCAAACATAATATGCTGTTCTTTTTTCACAAATGCAATGCTACCAGCTGAAATGACTCATAGTATGCAATCTTACCTAATATGCAATATAACAATTACAGTATTGTATGTTGGTTTGTGAAAAAAATGGATCAACATGCAGAAAATACAACAAAGATCACTGTACAGTTACATTTCTTAATGAATAGTAACGTAGCTCCAAATTTTCTTGTTGTCTCAGCTTGGAGATGAAGAGCTGCCCGACCTAGAGTTTATTGAGGACAATGAGGTCAGCCCCGCTATCAAGGTAGGACCATCTGACATTGACCTTGTCCAAAACCATACACACAACCCCACCACTTTCATTCCATCAGAAAACACCAGCTGTAGTAGTGGTGGTAACTTTAAAGACTGAGCAGGAAACTCTGTGTTTAATTGACAGTGTACACCAACAAACATAAATTTACTAAACAGTGCCTTAACATTGCTTTAATCAGTTTAAGACAAATGAGTCGTATCAATGTTTATTTTAACTAACCTGTAAAATACAACTCAAGTTATTGTGTTTTGCATTGCTGGTTCCACTGCAATCCCCTTATTTATCTAGTTAAAGGGTAAATAGAGTAGATAATGGCAGACAGTGCTGTTCGTTTTCGTGTGGGGAAAAATATTGTTGTTTTTTTTATTTAAAGAAAATATGACATAAATTCACACTAAAGTCTTGTTTATTGCTGGGTTTTCTTCAGGGTATGAACGTCAACCCATTCAGTGCTCTGCTAAATTCTTGTCCGACATCCAGCCCTCTCGCCCCTCCAGATTTGATCCAGAGCCAGACAATCCCAGCTCACTGTAACGCTGATCTTCAAGTAAGAAGACGTCAGTTGGTTTTATGGCAGCAAACTGTGGATTTATGGTTTCTGTGCAGTCTCTTCAAAAACACAATAATAAGTGATAGTTATTTGTCCATTTATGAAACATTTTCCTCTCTTCTCAGACACTGACTCCTCCACCAACTCCACCCATCATGACTTCCAGCTACTTCTGTCCAACACCAAAAGAGGAGCAGCACTGGCCCAAAGTCTTGGCCCTCTCATTGGGCAGACCACCTCCGATTCTGAGGACGCTGAGCTACCACACCACTGACCTGGGCCGAATCAAGGAATGCACTCAGGGTACGTATACATGCATACCTATTTACTTTTTGAGAGAAGTACTCACTGTGCAGATAAGTCTTGACCTAAAGAATCCAGTCTACTTAAGTTTTCACAGTGAGTCATAAATAAATAAATAAATAATTGACCTCTTTATTATAGAGTGAGAAGTCAGATTGCTTTGGTGTGAAGCTATTTCAGTAGTTTGTATCATTTGTGTCCCTTATACACAAGACAATCCACTACTTTTTGGCCATCAAACGTTATGCCAGGTTTCTGTCCAGTAGAGTAGACCATAGATCAGAAAAGTATGAACTCTGAAGGGCTAAGTTAAGCAACATGATCTGTTACATAGTGAAAAAATAAAAATATTTAGAATACAATATAATAGAATAGAATATATTTGTCATTGCAAAAGATACAACGAAATTGAGGTAGAAACCCTCACATCAGTGCTTTTAAGGTGCAAAAAGACAAATAGACAACAGGCACAGTATAAGTTTAATAAGATAAAAACTGTAAAAAACAAAACAAAAAAAACAATAGCTCTTTTTAAAGATCATTTTTAAAATGGACAGTATTATAGTTCTTCCCAGTCATCACATAAAGCAGGGATCTCAAACTGATCGAGTAAAGAGCCACTGTGGCTGCAGGTTTCCATACCAACCAAGCAACAACACACCTGACTCGACATAATAAACTGAATAGCCAACACAAAGTTGATTTGTTGGATCAGGTGTGTTCTTGCTTGGTTGGAATGAAAACCTGCAGCTACAGTGGCTCTTTACTGGATCAGTTTGAGACACCTGGCATAAAGTTTTGATCATTTGTAAGTAGTAGTACTGGGTACTTCAAATTGAAGAAAGATAACATTGTGGAACAAAGGTCCTAATGTAGACACAAAGGCTTGTCCTCCCTCTTGCAAACACTCATTCTATAATAGGACTTTAGAGTTAAAGTCTCTCTAGTTATATATGCAATTAACCTGCACATATAAACAGATAGACAGAAGCCTTTAATGACATTAAACTGCGTCCATGGTTACAGAGAGGACGTATTGATTTCCATCCTGCTGCTTGCAGTGGTGAATGTACCTGCACTGAGAACCTGACACGGATTCAATTAGACCTGTTACCAGAGCTATTTGACCCAACAAGCTGCTTTCATTGCATTGCATTTGTCCTGATATCGATACACTGCTGCTCCACCACGGCGCTGCTTGCACAGTGTTAATGAGAAAAGCAAAACAAAGTGGGTCAAGGCAGATTTATCTACAAATCGCTTTTGTGAACTGTAGCGTTACAAAGTGCTTTACACAGCTGCACAAATACAGATAAAAACACAGGATAGAAACAAGAATTAGTAAATGACAGATTAGAAGATGATGTTTGTGTGTGTGTTTGTGTGCGTGTGTTCTAAAAAACGTGAGTACATACAGACCTGTATTTTGTTTCCCAGCATGCCCCGAGACTTGTATGGTGGCTTTCTTCAGAAACCTGACGTTGCAGAAACTTGACTCAAAAAAAACACACCCACTCACAGATGCAGTTGTCCCTTGTCACAGTATGGAACAGAGCTAGTTGTCTTCAATTCAGTAGTACGTTCAGTCTGTTGATAGTTCACTAAAAAACTAGCCTATACCGGCACTGCACATAAGTTTAACAGCTCACTAGCCACTTATTTACCATCAATTTATCAGACTGTGATTGTGTCTTACATACTTTTAGCATGCTCTGAATCACTGTGAGGAGCTCCACTGCTAAAAGCTACTGATGCATTCAGGGGCTGTAGTGATTTAGTATTGTCAGTTCACATTGAAAACGTGTTAAGTATTTGTTCTTTTATGTACTGAACATCTCAAAGTTGTTTCTTATATTGATAAGTTATGTGTTTCATTCAATTGTCCAGGTGTTCCAATTTCTCCGCTCCACCTGCGAACCTCTGGCATCCTGTTTCCTCTGTTTGGGGCCAGGTAGGTCATGCCCCCTCCTGAACATCCACCCGACATCCAACCCAACCACCTGAATGGGTCAAACTCCAAAGGAAGAAACATTTATTCCTTAATAACTACTAATACTTATAAAATACAACATTCTTTGAGAATCAAGTTTTGGAATAATTTTGTCAGCAAGCACCTGAGTTATTTACTGACTTGTGAAAAACGCTAAAAGCAGTTTTATAAAAAGTTATTTTTAATCTATTCTAGCTCTGTTTTATTAGTTTGATATTTGTAATTGTAGCACTTTAGTCTGTCACTTTTGTCAGTTTAGTCTTGGAAAACAAAGAAAAAGACATACTGGGATAGATGGCTGTTCTTTTCTTAAAGGGGAATATGCTTGTGAATGCTTTTTGTTTTAAAAAAAACAACTTTGTTTTATTGTGTGAGTTATTAATAATGTGTTTAATACTTTTCTCAGAAGCCATCAAGATGTCTGTTAAATGGTTTAATTTCTTTACATATATTAATATTACTGTTCTGGATAGGGTTAAAACATTTCAAGATATGTTATAATGAACATTACAGAAATTCATGACAAATGGAATTTCATTTTTGAAAATAAATCTTATTTAATAGAATATTTTAGTATTTTTACTTGTCATATGATCGTTAGTAGTGGGTTTTAGTAATTTCTTTTCTACTTTTCAGTGGATCCAATGTCCCGGCATTACCAGACTAATCACAAATTCTTATTAGTCTGGGCCCTTTCATTTCATTTCTGTATTCCATGGGGCATTATCAATGGTGCAGAGCAAAATGCTTCTGGATGCAATTGGATATGCCTACAACCAATCAGAGCAACAAAACGATGATGCTTGCTAAACAGCACACTAAAATGTGTTTCTAAAAATATTAACCATTCAAATTTGATCTGAGCTTTGTGAGCCTGAAAATCTGCACTGAACCGCAGACAGTCCTGTCAGTCATCGTCTTAAACCTACCCCACATGAGAGAAACTGTTGTGTCCGTACTATGTCAAGTTTCTTAAAATCTGTATAGGAGAGGGACCAGAAGTATTTGCCAGAACAAACATGAGTTTGGCAGATTTGAAGAATAAGCTGCATGGTATCACCCTTCAAACCCAAACCGGAACGCTCCCATTTTCATTTCAGTCAATCCGCGAACGGACTTGCAGCAATCTTTTTGGTGTCAATTCTGTATTTTCTCTAGCCACAAGCAGAATTGTTAGACAAGCACAGTGAAAAGGCTGTAGATGGTCATGTATCATGAGCCATATTTCCAAAAGCCATGCACATCTCTTGTCAGTCAGTTTTTCTAAATGAAATGGTTTATTAAATAAACTGTTTTATTAAGCTGTAGAAAGGAGAGCTTTGTAGGTAGGACAAAAAAACAATACCAGTGCTGATCACGATGACCTTACTGTACAGTAGAGTGAGTGATTAGTGTGTAGCCATCACCTGTCGTCATGAACCCTACATCCTTAAAAAAAGGAGGAATGTGAGGGTTAAATGTGTCAGTAATATGTATAATTATATGACTGTTTGAGAGGAACTGCTGACCTGTATGTTCAAGAAAAAACACTGAAAATGATTTATTAAAAAGAGCACAAAACCCTGATAAATATGTGGACCAATTTTAAAACACCATAGCCGAGGAGAGGGACTCTCGTCACGTGACTTGTCTCGAGTCGGACTGAAGTTAGAAATTTGAGGACTTCGACTTAGACTTGATACAGACGACTCAAACCTGGCAACCTACTGCATACCAGCAGAGGCCAAAGGTGGAAGTAGGTTGCACAGTTTGTTAATATTGAAAATAAAACTAAACTTCTGTCTTTTAACTGCTTCAAATATGGAAACTAGGGTAGATGGACAGAATTTCACATGAATTGACTTGCTTGATTCTCACTGCAGTGACTTGGGACTTGCACATGTCTGACTTACTCCCACCTGTTGCATAAAGACAAACCCCTTTTGAATTATTCTTTAGAGTGTAAAATATTCACACTCCTTGAGGTAGTGTGCAGGAAAATGATTACAGCTAGAATATTGATTGTATTTGGTGCGCCAGGAAATCCTTAGAGCAGCAGAACAAATTGTAATTTGGTGTTGTAACCTTTGACCTTTTTAAAAAATATTTCAAATTAGAAATGCTCAAGTGGGGCTGTACAATAAGTGCTTTTTTAATTTTTTTTTTATTGTCAACACAACCAGAGCAAAAAACACATTGTGAAAAACTGTGTCACATAGAAAAAGACAGTCCGGGATTTTTTGAGTTAGTTGAAAGAGAATATCGAAAACTACACTTTAAAATGCAACTATCATTCTTTTTTTTAAATGGTGCCTTTTGTGTTCAATTAATTTTGTTAAATGCAATTAAAACAAATCTGTTTTCCAGCTCCCCTAGTGTGACTTAATGCTAACAGCAACACTTGTGTCGGAGAGATTATGAGATCAGGGCACAGGAACAATGATAAAATAAAACAAGGAGCCATCTTTAAATTCAGTGACTTTCCTGAGAAGAGCTGACACCTTTGGAGCTAGAATGTGTTTGTGCTATTTAGCAGGGCCGCCCATGCAACCCAATATAGTAAATTCAACCTTCTTCACTTCATTTTCCAAAACAAGTAAAGAACAAAAAAAGAATTAATTTACATTAATTTAATTTATGTATTCTTCCGAAACCTTTGGAGACGCTTAAAAGTAAAGCTTTGTGCTCAGATTTCTAAAGGTTAAAGGGGCTTTCCTCTAAATACTGAAGGAATAGTTGCCTCCGAGTGGTTTGCAGCATCTGTCCCCCGACTCAATCAAATACTGACAATCTTGGGACGGCCCTCAGTGCACATGGCACTCACATGCACGAGCTATCAAAACAAACAACAGAGAAACTGTGATTACAACACACACAGGAAAGTGACTTCATTCTCTGTTTAGAGCTCCATTACTCCGATATATATTTACATAGCAAATATTTGTTTGCTGCTATATTAATGCTCTGAATGTCAAGTACAGCTCCCTTTAAAGCAGAATGTGGAGTCCTGCATCATTAGTCTGCATCCTGCTGGGCTCCCTGACATTTACTGGCTCAGCCAATTAGCTTTTCAAAGAGGCTGCTAATGAGAATAGCTCCTCCTCGCACTCAAACAAAGGAACACAATGACGAGTATTAATCTATTTACTGTACACACACACATTTCCTACACAATGACTTTGTAGAAGATACATATATACATATATACAGATATACGTACGTACACACCTATACCGATATATCAACAGAATAACCAATAAAAAAGATGAACAATGAGAAACATTAAGTAAGATGTCATGTTCGAAAAGAAATAGAAAGAAGCTCTATGCTTATCATGTCCCACCCCTGTTCTATTCGTATTTATCATCAATACACCAATTACAAAAAAAACACTCTCTGCCCTGCCTCCATCCTAACAACTAAACCACTATAGTTCTCCGCTTTATACATAATCAACAACACTACCCAGTGAAGTTCGTTTTGCAACAAACCTTATCTTTGATTTACACACACACACACACACACACACACACACACACACACACACACACACACACTGTCCTTCACCTACCCGGATTTTCATGCAGACATACAATGACAGTCTTTGTGTCAAGCATGCACATTATCACAAACCGCAACAAATGCACACACGTTGCAAGACATTGTATGATACTGTGTGGGGCGGGGGTAAGGCAGACGCACACGTAAACCTTGTTAAGGAGAAAAGTAATGTGGTTGCAGCTGAATTAGCAGCCAACAGCAGCAGAGCATCAGTGTGCTGAATGGAGCATGAAGATCTGATGGCTTTGATTTACATTCGAGTCCCTGAACCAGACTGTCAGAGGAACGCTGCCTTTATTTCACAGGCTTTTGGTTTGCTGATTAGCTGAGTAGATGACGGGTACTATTGATCATCTGGATGTTTTGATGCCAGAACAGCTTTATTGAAAGTAGCCTTCAGTGCAGGAGCAGTTAGAGAGCTGGCTAGTAGAAGTTGTTGGAAGTGATTAGACCACTGAAGGAAATCAAAAATATATATTTTGGGGGACCACTGTATTAAAAAATCTAAAGTTTAGTCCAGTGATTAATGCTAGCTTCACCTCAACCAACTACAACATTAAATGCTACTTACATATTGATTCATTAGTAATAATAATCTACTCATGTGACACATGCCTGTCGAGGAACATTTCTCTGCAGAACAATTACTTTAAAGTGTAGTTATTGGTGGTGGTGTTGTTGGTATTACAATGGTAATGGTATTGGTTTAACCTGAGTTTTTTCTTTCCCACACTCTTTAGAAAAATGAGTAACATAAAGTAGCACAGAATATTTCACAGTGATCTTAAAATATGTAAACAGATATTGTTATTGGTGTTGTCCTTCAGAAAATCAATGTCTGTTGAGGAATACAAAGGAAAGAAACGTCATATCTCAGATGGCTGGTACACAGTATTTTCTATGTTCTCCAGTCTCTTCTTTCGACTGCTTTTACATAGTGAGTTGTTCCATATGTTTTATATGTGCAAGTGTGTTCATGTGTAGCGTTTGAGGTCTGTGTGAGCAGCTGTGCGCGTGTGAATTTATATGATGTGTGTAAGATAATTTCTAGAAGAGAGGCGCCTTTTATTTTTATCCCTGTGTCAAAACTCTTATCTGCTGTATTAATTTCAGGACAATTCGAAGAAGCTTCATTCTCCTGCTCATCCCTCAGGCCTCTAGTTCTGCTACTTTAACGTGCACACACACACGCACACGCACACGCACACGCACACTCTCATACATATCAGTAGAACCAGGACTGCTAATAAAGCTTTTCCACTCTACACAATGGTTTTATATGTCAAGCTTAGTTAACAGTTTTCTTATTAGTTGTACTAACTCCAAACGGTACTTTAATCACCACCACATGTGCAAGGATTTCTCTTGTTGATATACTGTTGGTATTGTCAAGGCAAGGCTATTTATGTCACTCTTAATCATAAATATTGGATATACATTTGCTGCAGTACCCCTTAAAATCAGGCATGCTCAAAATCATCAATTGATAAAGGAGTTATCAACTTACTGGGCTATAGACTGTATGTTTAGTTAAGTATCTGTTGCTGGAAAGAAGGAATCACTCAGTATGTATTTGTTTATTATATGTATTAGTCCATTATTGTAGTCCTTGCCATTAAGGCTGCACAATATGAGAAAAATATCTAATTGTGATTGTTTTAAAGGATATTGCAATTTATATTGGAGAGAATTTTCATTTTTGCATAATTTTTCTCATTTTCATGGAAATATATGATCATGGTGTGAATTTTGGGGGGATCTGTACCAAACTAATTTTTTTCTTATGTCAGTAGATTACGACTTGTAGGCTGGGACACCTCTGCTGCACCACAATACTTCATACACAATGCTTTTTTCACCTTTAACAAATTATGCTCCCCTATTATTTTGATGTTGCATCAATCCATAATGCGATTTTGATAAAATGTAACTGCGCAGCCGTACTTGCAGTGGGGGCTCACAGCAGGTCCGACCTTGTGTATTGCACACGTTTGGGTATTTTGAAGGACGTTTTTCAAGTTTCCCAGTGAATCAAAGTAACTTAACATCAGGGCACCGATCATCCTGTCAGACAGGAAGAGAACTCAGAAATGGAGACATGATCCAAAACTCTCATTCATTTTGAAGCTTAATGTAACTGTATAATTCTGTGGTTATCAGTGTATGAACTACACTGCCGACCAGAGGCTCATTTAACAGTGACAAACAAACTGATCGCTGTCTCATGTGAATGGGTTTTATGTGCATCGGCAGATATGCATTATATATGTCTTGCGTATGAAATGTCTGCATCCTTGCCGCGCTTTTATAAAATATGTAAATCTGTTCATAGGTCACATCACTCCGTCTTCCTTTCATTGCAATGCTTAAGTTTTTCTGCCTGTGTAGTTGCTGTGGCTGCTCTGACAAAGTATGTTGGCATTCAGGTTCGCTGTCTGTTTTTCTCTCTTTCATTCTAGAATTGTTGTAAATTGTTGCTGATAACGTTTGGGTTAAGTTAAAGCAAAAACGATGACCGTTGGTATTTACATGACGTCATTATATAGACCGACTCTCTCAACTACCCTAACTTTGACTGACCAGCATCCCTGCCCTTAATCCAAAGAATCATCTAAAGCCCTATTCGGGAACTGTATTACGAGGGGAGGTGAGGTAAAATAATTTTATCTGAGGTTGTCTCTAATATAAATGGCCAATTCGCACGGGTTTAAGAAATCCCTGTATTCTACCAGAGGTGGGAGGGGTTACTCGATTTACACACTGCTGTCACCTCCATGTAGCCCTTCGCATGCCATGTAGCTTCCTGATCTCACAAAATTAATTAAACACGAATCTAAATGACATAATCGATTATCTGAAAGAGTGATGAGTGCTGCTTCAAGCGCCTCAATGCTCAAAAAATGTTGAAACAATGTATTAAAAGGATGTAATGCAATATCTACATACATGACAGAGGGTCGTAGTCAGACAGGATTAGTATTGCCTGAGGTATTTTTTCTGAACTGGTTTACAGTTGCGCTAATTAATCAGCCCCACTTGCACAATGACTTGCAATGCAGCCTACTATCGATGGAAATTTAAAATAAAATCACTCCAGGTCCCGGAAAAAAATCTCAACATTGCGTTTCACTCCCGTATATATAGTAGCGTGTTCGGTTAACCTCCCGGGTGGTTGTGCTAATGTTGGTAATTCAGTATACGTCAGCCAAATGGACGTATCTCCCTTCCCCCAATGTCACATCAATGCCCCTTTTTTGGTAAGCGGAAATGAGGCCGAGTCAAAATCTGACAAGATGGCGACTCCCAGAGGCGAGTGCGATTGGATCAAATTGAGAACAGGCCTCGACGGGGAGGCTACGTCCATTTTTTATACAGTCTATTGGCTTAACACAGATCAATATCAAACAATTACATCCCCCTCAACTTTAAAGAAATTTGGGTAAATTAGTTTTCTTGCAAAGTTACATGACAAGATCAATATTATTCTCATCATACAGCTAGCCCAACTCTGTTCACGAATGAACATACAGTGCCTTAAGAAAGTCATGATACCCTTTTGAAATAGTCACTTTTTTTGTTTTACTGCCGGAAATGATGATACATAAAATAATATAGTAATCCGCTCTCAGGATTTGTGAGAACAGAAATGCGGAAGAAAGCTTTTAGATTTTCTGCTCCAAGTACATGGAACATTTTGCAGTCAAAGCTTAAACTCCAAAGTCTGGTATCTCTGAATGTATTCAAGTCCAAGAAAAACTCCATTACATCCAGGCTTCAAAATGTTTAAATTAATCTTGTAAATTCTTTTAACTAGTTTTTGGAAAATTCAATTGTTATTGTATTCTAATTGTTTGTTTATTTTTTTTTGTCTTTGATTGTGTCCTTGTGGACATTGTGTTGAAACTTCATGTGCTGTCATTCTTGGCCAGGTCTCCCTTGCAAAAGAGACCATGGATCTCCATGGGACAAACCTGGTTAAATAATTTAATATATTTTTCCAGCGTGATTTACTCATTATGCTTTACAAATTCAACAGTTTTCACAAAATTTCTGAAACTTAATAAAAACTGAAAGACTAGAGTAGCAGGGTTGAAAAAGTGACGAGTCCCTTTAGAATAACCATTATAAACATTCTCAGGTTTAACCAATCACCTTCCAGATCACACACCAAGTTAATTGTTCTCCACCTGACATCAGCTGTGGTGATCTGTTCCTTGAGGAGTCCACTCCTAGTAGTGCATTGTAACACAAGGAATTTACCATGGTTGAAAAAATGCTTTCAAAAAAGGGATAAAGTTATGGATAGGCTTTAACTATTCCTTTGAGCAACATTCAGAGTATTGTCCAGAAGTGGAAGGCATATGGCACCACCCAGACCTTGCCCAAGTTCTACATGTAAGGTAGGGTGGCAAGAAAGAAGCCCCTTCTGAAAAAATGTCACACTGAGTCTCGTTTACAGTATACCAAAAACATTGAAGATTCTGAACACAGTGGCTAAAGGACAGGAAGGTAAATGTCTTAGAGTGGCCTGAGTCAGAGTCCAGAGCTAAAGCCTACAGAACATCTGTGGATGGACTTGAACAGTGCCGTCCATCACCGCTCACCACAGAATTTGACTGAATTTGAACAGTTCTGCAGGAAGAATGGGGAAATATTTCCCAGTCTAGGTGCACAAAGCTGGTAGAGACATATCCAAACAGACTGATGGCTGCAATTAAAGAAAAAGGTATGTCATCTTTTCCAACACTTCTATTCTAGTTTTTTATTTTTCTTAGTAATTTTCAGAAATTTTGAAAAAAAAACTAACTGTAAGGCAGAATTTGTAAATCCCACTGGAAAATATATAATTTTTATGTATTATCATTTCAGACTGTAAAACAAAAAAGTTACTATTTAAAATTATATGATGCCTTTCTATAGGCACTGTTTCTATTTAATTTATACAGAAACAGAAATCTTAGACAGTTTGTGGTTTTATGTGAAGTTGTGTGCAATACATGTTTTTGGCAACAAACACGTGAGGACAAGCACTTTATACATAATTTTTAAAAAAAACTTACCACTTTTCTCTTCATCTCTCTGTGTAGGGATTAAACAAAAAAGAGAAAATGTGGAAATTAATACATTATTTTGGTATTGGTCAGCAGATTCTTACACTTTTGGCAGAGCCAATGGCCTTCACAATGAGCTAGTGAAGTCCAACAGTACAGTTGACAACATCAATCTACTGTATATACTGGTATTATAAGGTTAAACTATAAAGACATTTTCTATTATTCTAAAGAAACGTCATCGTGCCACCTGTCACGATGACCCTCTCCTTTAGATCATAGCATGCCTCCTGTCAGTCTGAGTTTGAGTGTTTATGGCTCTGTGATTAATGGAGGCCTTGAAGAGACCCTGGGGGCCAGGAGAGAGCTGCCTGTTGGAAGGACAGAGGGAAAGCAGGAATGATGGCTTGAAGTAGAGCACAGAGATGAAGCCTAATGGTGAATGCCATTTCCTCACCTCACCCTTGTCCTTGATGCCCCCACCCACCCTTATGGTTTGCTCATTATTGTTTAATGTTGTGGTGTCCCAGTTTAAACTCTGCTTTGTGAAGTGACTGTTTAGCCCGTGTTCCTTACAGAAAATCTCTTGTTTACGGAGCTTTAAATGTGCCAAGTGTAGTTATATTAGAGTGTAATTCCGGTGCAATATCCTCCAATGGTCTTTTCTGCAATAATATACATCAACAACAGTTTTTTTTGTGTAACAACGATTAATGGAGAAACCGGGAGAGCTGGTAACAGCTGGACTTCGCTAACACTGATTGGAGAAACAAAACAACCACTGCACAAACAAATGTCCCAACACAGGAGAGCGAACTCCTCAGGCCTGGACTCTGCTGTCCACATCTCAAGCAGAAAGCCCACTCCTTTGATGACAACAATGTCCACATCCTGGACAGAGAGGACAGATGGTTTGAAAGAGGTGTAAAAGAAACCATCTATGTAAAAGTAGAGAAACCAGTGCTAAACAGATGATGTCTGAGACACCACTTATCTCCAATTTACAATGCTGCCCTTTCATCCCTTCCCAGGAGATTCAACAATCTAACCTCAGAGAACGACTGTTCACAAATGGCCTCCTGTGACTCCGACTGTCATTAAGACTCAATAGAGCACTAATGAAGCTGAAACCAACTTCTCACCAACAACTGTCACTCTAGACAAAGGGTTCCAGTGACATCGTCGGCCTTGTGAGAGGTTAAATACCTGGATCTCCACACCAGTTAGTTGGACCAGTCCCAGCCTGGTTAGATGCGTACATGAACTGCTGAAGCCTCTTGGATGAGAGGTGAAACGTCTTCCTAGACAAATAACCGAGTCCAGTTGCTTTTGACTGAAATTGCTTTGGGGATAACGATGACTTGGACAAATGAGAATATTCACAGGCTAGCTGTAACTTCCAATACAGACACAAGCACTACCAACAACTTTACAGATGCACTGGTGTGGTCCTCACAGATAGTGTGGTTTGATTTGGAAAATGAGAAAAGATTTCTGAATGCTAACGGATAACATGGAAAAGAGTAACACAAAAATGGAGAAAAAAGTATTATTTATTTAAATACCAAACAACACCTTTTATAGTGAACTAAAATAACAACCCTGATAGATTCGATTTTCTTTGCAGGGGGGCGTTGAATACCAAAGCTGTCGTTGTTTTTGTATTCTGCAGGGTAGAAATATACAGGGTATTTGTTGAAATTCAAATTTTATCTTTCTTACACACACCAATTGTCCATATTCCAATCGGTACAGGTTCCTCAGACCACCTGCTACACTCCCTGCTGTTCTCCACCTGGATGCAGATGTGCTCAGTATTGTTTGGCAGCAGCAGTCGGCTGCAGCTGGGCTCCAGCCTCAGTTAATATGCAGTGGCACCCTGACAGTTCCATTAAACTGTATTTATGGCAGCCACAAGTAATCGATATGCAGATATGCCAGGCTGTCCGCATTCGCACAATTGTCTTTGATCCAGCAGTGCAATGCATCAAACTGCCATGCTCAGTGACATCAGAGACAATATACACCTTCTCAGGGTATTGTTTGTCCCCATAGATCTCTCTCTCTCTCTCTCACTCTCACTCTCACTCTCACTCTCACTCTCACACTCTCTCTCTCTCTCTATCTCTCTCTCTCTTTGTCTTTTCTCCTCCATTGTCATCCTTCCCCCATCCTTTTCCTTTTTATCTTTTGCAATCCATCTCCATTCGAACAAACACTTTAGCCAGTATATTTCATTCTACAAAAGATTATCAAATATATCCATCATACAGACAAGGTACAAAGATATGTGTGAATGTTCCTGGAACTGACCTCCAATAAATGCTGTAAATCTGTAGTTTAAACCCTGTCTGCTCCCTCCATCGTCAGTCCCCTTGGTGCATTAGACAGGGTTTGTACAACAAAAGACACTCCGCTATACAACATATCTGCGATGAGCAGGCCTAAACCCATTCATATACAGTAGGCAACGTCAGCATTGGGACTCAGCAACCCTTCGGTTTAGACATTCATTACATAAAAACTGCAGTCTGCAGCTTTTTCACTAAAGACAGTTCCCTTGTAGGGACACACCTTAGGGGATGCTTTCTGGACACGGTCCTGTGGAGTTATTCTTGGTATGTCCAACATGTCTGAGGTGACGTGTCCTCCAACTACTGGGGTCTGGCTATTTCCATTATTAGTGTGCGACCACCACTTCCCGTGACAGCGAAGAAATGCTGCTTGTTCCTGGCTATGCTAGATTGCTGGTGACTGATCATGTAGGATGATCTGAAGATCGTGGAGTTAGCATTGACAGATATTGATGTTAACTGGCTGGGTGTAATGGATCTAATACCGATGTTGACTGTCAGCAGTTAAGTGATGAAACTTCTCGTCTAGAGAAAACAGCATTGAATGAAGAGCAGACGGAGCAGGAGGTCACCTGATGAATGGCTTCATTTACAGCCAGCAGCATAACGCTTGACGTCATGATCAATCATCTCTCCTCTTCTTTTGTCTTCTTTTTCGTCATCTTCTTTCTTCCCCTCTCTTTTCTTGATACCTCTGTTTGTCCCCTCCTCTTCTATCACCCTAATTTCTCCTCTTCCTTTATATATTTTTTTTCAATTCAATATGCTTAATTGGCATGAGTGTAACCTTTCCCTTTCTCCTCCTCTCTTATCGTCTTCCACTTTTATCTATGCAGGGACAGAGGAAACTGAAATGTCACCTGTAATCATTGCGTTATCAAGTTGGATTTTAAAGTGATATTGACCAGCTGAAAATTAAAATACTATATATAGTATAACATGATGACTGGTGGAAATCCCTATGGAACAAAATGTCAGCAGCAATTTTAAGACCTTGCTTTCTTTCTTGTGTTAGATCAAACCTGACCGCCATGCTTTGCTTCCATCTCCCAGTATAGTTTAATATCCAATGGTTGTTGTTTTTTTTTGGTTTTTTTACTTTCTTTATGCACAATTCCTCATGTGAGAAAAGTTCTGTAAAGACATGACTGATTGTCAGGCACACCAGATTGAAAAAAAAGCATAATGAGAAAGAAATGTTAAGAAATGTTAAGCCCTAAAAGGCAGAAGGCCTAAACTATTAGCAACAGTATGTCTCTGTCTCTAGCAACAGTCTGTCTCAACTCTCTGTCTCTGAAACAGTTCACGAGTATCAACACATTTTTTCTGAGAAGTCTGTCATCCTTTTTTGCTGATACCTTGCAGTGTAGCCAGTTGTTGCCAATGCTGGAATAGGATTTTTCTCATCAGTGGATCAGTCTAAAGGGATGTGCAATTGCATCTGCATTTGTAGCCAACAGCCAATAGGAACTTCCTCTCTGAAATGACCTTCGATTGGCAAAGGTTTCCTATAAGGGGCCAGCTTTTCTAAAGCCTGAAAATAGAGCCAAGAGGAGGTGCAGAAGTCTACTCTTCAAGACATCTTCAAGCATGCTTATATTGTGTTTTTTTTACTGTTAGAAACATATATAAAGAAGTTTGTTTGGATGGAAAATTGAAATGAAACTGATCTCTGTTCACGCGGACATGGCTGGAGAGACAAGCAGTCAGTACACTAAAATGTCAGGATGGGAAAATCCAGATAAGCATCAGGTCGGAGCTGCCTCCCAGCACAGGAAATAGCATTAGCTTTGTTGTCACGCACGCACACACGCACGCAGAGTGACCTCTTACTCCCCAGGTTGCCATAGAGATATACTGCTCCCTCTTTACACACACTAAACAGCTGGCAATGTGAAGGTCAGTGTGTATGCAATGGCTGTACTGTATGTTAATTTGATATGTCATACGCATACAGTATCAGATACTTTGCTTTATTAGATTTTACAGAGGCTCCACCTGCAGTCATCCTCACAGATTGCGTTACAACACTGCATTTCCCAGAACCAAATCAATCAAACACTGTGGTCTGGGCCTTTTTGGGACTGGACTTTTTTGTTGATGTAGTTTTGATGATATGTTTTATTTGTTTGTCTGTTCAACAGTATTGCTCAACCGTTATTGCTGCTCATGCTAACAATCCAGTTCCAGAGGAGAATCTCACACCGTCCTCCATGGAACAGTGTCTCCTGTTTCTCTTCTTCTCTTCTCTATATTGAACTTGACAGACTCAAACCTCTGGCTCGAGCTCATCACTGTAATGGATAGCTTGTCTGGCAAACAGATCGAACAACTCCCACAAGCAAATGTTTAGCTCCTCAGATCGGGCTCTTATTAAGACAAATGGTTAAATTCAGTCTAATTAATACTCATCAGTAACTAGTAGCTTGCTTTCTGATATGTTGTTGCAACAGTGTTAACCACCATACCAAATCGCCACTTCAGCTCCACCCAACTTCTCCCAATTGCTGGAATGTTAGTCATTTTTTTTAAAAACAATATTATCTGCACTCTCTGGCTTTTGCTTGAACGAGTCGATCACAGATTCAAAGGTCAGAGATCACAGCATCCAAATAGTGTAATGCTGCAGGCTTTTGGTCCTGGATGCAAAGAGGGGAAGGTCATTGCTGACTGACCCAGCGATTTGAAGCCCAGATCTGGTGTCACACCTGGACAGTTCACTGCACCTCCCGCAGAGTCACTGCCACAGTTAAATCATATACACCCCAAAATACTGGTGAAACCTCTTCTCCAGACAGTTCTGCTGTGGATGCTCTTCTCCAGGTGAGTTTGCTTACTTATGCCTAGCAACCAAAGGAAGGAACTAGGCATAACTACACAACTTTAGCCCTATTTTTTTCAGTTTCCAGAGCCTTCCAACAAACTTATCCTCTTTATACTTTTTATGTTTTTACAGTTTTTGCCTGGATTAAACAAACAAGATATAGCATGTTAATGAGTGAGTTATAGAGGGGCTGGCAGTTGTTGATTTTTATGTTGTGTGCAGATGCTTCAACATTACAGTACTAGTAACATGTACCTGTGATTCATTTTGGAGATAAAAAGGCCAGTTTGTCATCGACCCAATCTTTGTATCTTGGGCAGCTACGGGTAAAATCTTTTTTTCTGCAGCAGTGAAGGCAGTTTTCTAGCTGAATGAACACAGATGAAGTACGGAGCTGTACAATCAGCACTCCCTGCAGCTTTATCTCTGCTGTGTAGTTGTGAACTATCGTGAACAGAAGCTGCAGTTCCAGGGAAAGTTTTTTTTCTTTCATTTTTAAACTGGCTTGTGATGTTGTCATTTTTAGCTTTTTAGCTGTTAGTACCAATTTACTAACAGATTGTCTCATGAGCTGATGGTCAGATGGGTGTAGCTGTGGATATCAGGCCATTGGAGACAAGGAAGGGGCAAGATTAACAATACAATTTCAGAGCTGGTTAAATGAGCTGGTTGTTTAACAACACAATATTTGACAGTAAGATATTCTTATTAGTCATTTTTGGCTTATTAATTAGTAATATTTTATATATAAAGTTTCATGTGTGAAAATTACTGCCAAAACAAGGTAAATTAACTCAACCCTTAAACCTTCAAATAGTTGCTCTGCACTGAGAAACTGCAAATGTATTTATTTATTAGCCAAAAGCCTCAAAATCGTAAAGCTCAGTTGGCAAACAGAGTTATAGTTTCAGCCTGATCAGGTCATCTTCAGAATCAATTACTTTTATTTTGCATCAGGATTTTCTAAAGGTCTGTTTGCTCTCTTTGCTGACTGTTGATGCTTTTTAAATACTGCAGCATGTGGTGTTGTGTGAGCCCCAAACCAGATTCCCTGACCTCACCGTCCTCGTCCCAGTCTCTCGTGTGATTCAGTGTTATGAATGTTAAAAGTGTCTCAGTTGTGTGGTGCAGCTCAGCCTTGTCCGGTCCGCCAGGCCTTCCTTCTTTGTCGATATTTGCCTTGACTTGGTTGCAACAGTAAGTAGATTAAGGGAACAGTGATTGAGGGCAAATCAATTACTACAGCTCAGCATGTATTTACTTTGTGCAGGACACAACCACATAACCTAGGCTCATTTTACTAAAGGGAACATCCTGAACAAACCAGTATTATGATATTCAAGTTATTATCCTTATAAGAAGGATATGTTTGTAGTGACTTTATAATGATCTTATAGAAGCTTTGTCTTAAATATTCTACATCACTGTAATGTTGTTATATTAACAATATGCATGTTAAACATGCTGCGCTATCGCTTATCATCATTTTAAGTTGAACTGATACCTTCCTGTTGCGCAGACAGTTTTTTGTCTACTGCTGTTGCTCTTGTCTTGTTTTGTTAATTTCCACGCTTGCCTTTTATATCTTATATTTTCTAACTTATTTGTCTAGTTTCCCTACACCAAGAGAAGTTGAACATGGTTTGGTTGTAGATCCTGTTTAATGACAATAAAGATTGATTTCATAATGTATTGTATATACTATTATGTTTTCCTCTCCTATAGTATTTAATCATGTAAATGGTTTTATGTTCCACTGTTTCTCATACTCTAGGTCACATTTGCTCAGCCTACTGTATTTGTGGTCTGATAATATTCTGCCAGGCATCTACATTGAAGTGGAATTTGTGGCAAACATGTATTGATTATAATTATTGTAATGATATATTATAATTGACTTATTATATCTAAGTAATATTTCCCCCAAATAACAACCCTATGTTTCCACACTTTGTTATAGTACTGTACCATACCAGGGAGGTAGAGTGCTGCGGGGCGGCTCCTCTCCTCCCACTGTCTCCTCCCAGTTCGCCCAGAAGAGGACTCCGTCATTTCACCTCCTCGTCCCTCACTTGTTGGATGTGTCCGTTTGAATTTCAGCGATTTCAAGCCTCCTGGTGGTTGTTTGCCCTCTCAGAGTTCCGAGAAGACCGCTGTTGTGTTTGAAGGTTAAAGCGTTTTTACAGGTTACATGCGCGTAAAAAGCGCTTTTATCTCAAAGTGTTATCCTCGCCCCTCACCTGTTTGTGTCCGGTTGCGTACCGTGACCATGCCCCGTTTTTCGTTGTCTGCTGGTCGTCGCTGTCTCTGCAGCCGTCGCTCTTACCTTTAGTTTGCTGGTCCCACAGCGGGATTGTTGTTTTTTCCTGTCGGCGTTGTGCGCTCTGGGCTCCGGCTCATCCTTGGAGAAGTTCCGCCGCAGTCCAGTTCATGCACCGCTCTCCTGCTGCTGCGATAAGGATGCTCGTGGCTTTACACGGTCAAACTCCACAGGATTAGCCTTAGTGAACAGACGGACAATGTAACTAGATCAGGTATGTATATTGATGAAAAATGGTAGACGGGGGTCATATTTTATGTTTGTTATATGTGAGGAATTGACTCTGGATTTCAATGTCAGAGGTGGCAGATACTTCTTTTACTCGGACCCCTGATGTGAAGGAGTCGCCCCCATTCAGTTGCAGTATGTTCACTTTGCCTTTAGCATAAACAATTAAAAGATGTATGACTTCAATTGAATTCCACTTTCATTTTATTGGTAAATGGCTACCAGAGTAGAGGGAGTGACAGTGGAGCAGCAGAGAGCTCAGCAGGAGCTGGAGTCTTGGGGTTTTGCCATTTTGCTGCTGCTGTGATCTTTCACACTGGTTCAGTCTGGTCTGGTTGGCCTGCTACTGCTTCTGCTGACATTTGGTTTAAAAAGATTGCATCATTTCTTAATAAAAAGAGGAAGAGCAAAGTGAGGCAGTGACTGCCATAGCTAGTGGTCGGGTACCCATTTGGGTCGCCAGTATATAAATTATATTCAATCATGAAGCACTTTCACTGCTGGTGTCCTATTCACACTGAGGCCACTGTTAAAAATGGTTCAGCTGAATGTCCCCCACTACATTTTACACTCTGGGTTGCTTATGACATTCATTTCGTTATATCTTTATATTTCAAATAAATGCAGCCGTTCAGACTAGAAGAAAACAAATGTCCACTTATCACCAAGCTGTTACTGTATGAATTATACAACTACCTCATATTTGTTACTGGAAATGGAAGAACAATGCATGCATCACTTTTATTACTGCCACTTGGTCACTTTAAAGATGCATAATCGTGTATTGTGTATGTTGTCTTCTCATGCCAGTGCCAAAGATACATTTCCATTTTATGCAAATCCAATGGACAATAAAGTCATCTGAATACTGAATATTTAGTTGTTGGCTGTTAGCAAGGGCTATTTTTATAGATACAGTGGAAAGAAAAATATCAATGTTGCAGTGGTCCGTGCACTTGAAGCTGCATGTGGTGGTCTCACTCCATCTTCATGTCTCAAATATGTTAATAATATAACATATAAACAAAACCTTCACTGCCAAGCTGAATGTCCCTTCACTGTGTGCACATTGCAGCAGGTGAAGTATGTGAAGAGTATTGATCTTCCACATCAACAGCCAGCAGCAGGTGCTGCGCTGCTCTGACCCATTTTTCACAGAGGAAGCTACGGGAAAATACAGCTTGACTAAATAACTGTAGAGCAGCCTCTCTATATCCTGCTGTCTCCACCTCGCCCCAAACAAACACACACACACACACACATACACTTCTTAATTCCTCCACCTCCAGTGGCTGATACAACAGGAAGTGGGCTGATTTCCCAGAGGAGTCTGCAGTCAGGGCCTGTCACAGCTAACACAGCAGCAATAGACAAAATGTATTTAATACACAGGCTGTAGAACGGTGTGCTGTGCTAGCAAAAGTTCAAAACACTGAAGGAAATTACAACTAGCTGCTAGTAATATTTAGTCTGCCAAGTGGGAAGTTGTTCTGTGGATGGTAAACTAAATATTTAATTGACCTCAGTTAATTTAAACCCAAGCTGCTTTATTAACCATGACAAGTCCTCATGGCTCATGATTTTTTACGTTTTCGCGTCAGCGGGATGATTTGACCTTGTTTAGACCAATTTTTTAAAAACCTGTTGGACAAACTCACTGTCTGGTGAACAAGTGACATGTTGGTTGCACATATTCTTACCAGCCTGTGGATGTTTTATGTTATTCAGTGCTGGAAAAGTTGCCACTGTTATCCTGCTATTCCAATCCCTGTCCTTACGCTGACACTGAGAACTGGCCTTGTATAACCGTCTGGATTTTAAAAGTTTTATCCTCTTCATGGATAAATGTTCCCTCCAACATTTTAAAGTATCCAAGTAATGGTAAGGCAACTAAAAAATACATTAAAGAGCTTCATATTGAAGAGCAAGACTGGCTGGTCAAAATCAAGCCATCTTAGTCCAGCACGTGTGGTTGAATTTGTCTGTAAAGCGTCACTTACAATCTTGCATTGTGTTCGCACAAGGTTAACAGAAACATCTGCTTTAAATCCTATTGTGATTAAATCAATAGTCCCAACATCATCACAGAATCAAATCTGCTCCGGTACGTTTGGAATTTAAAGGAGCCATTTTTAAATCAGAGTAGAGGGCTTCTGTTACTGTAGGAAAGTCATAGATTTAGTCTCTCTTGCTTTTCTGGAGGCAGACTGCTCGGCCTACCTTTCATGTCTCTCTTCCGCCTGCTGACACTCCACTCAATGTATTTTCTGGGACAACATGCATGGAAGAGTGTTTTTAAAATGTGTCAGTGGTGTATGTGTGTGTGGTGGTTGGATAGGTACCCAGGGAAAGTGTTTCAGGAGTGGTGTGTGAATTATTGAAAAGGCTGGCTGTCTGTATTTCTTGCCATGCAGTCATGAGTCGAGTGTACTGTAGTCACACTTTAAAGGTGAGACGAGCTGTGTCCAAACTGCACTGCAGCATTAGCAGGACATGAAACTTAACTCCAGCCGCGTCTGCTTCCAGCTTTAGCAGTCTGTTACACCAGTTCGTCTTGAGATCTATCATGACCAAACAGTTATAGTTGTAGAATCGATTTGATTCTCCAGATGATGGCTGGTTTCTTGCAGGAGTGTCTGGGAGAGAGAGATGCCGTATCAGCTACTTTTAGCCATGAATGTGTAAACAAAGAATGAGGACCCAGCACTTTCAATAAGTCTCCCAATTCATACTCAGGTACACATAACAATTGAATATTAGTGTTTCAAAGCTGGAGCTGGGCATGCTGCCATATGTGAATGACACCAAAAATATATGTTGGTAAAAGGCAAAGTCCCTCCCCTTCCAGTGACCCACATGGGAATTTATTTCAGGAAAAAAACGTACGGTAGTCAACAATGAGAGACCTGAGCAGGTATTTGTTTTCAGTTGTTTAGATGGTCAGGATTACATCTTGTGAATCTCAATGTGGCATTGTGTAAGGTGCTGTGTGGCGTGTGGATGTGAACGCAGCTCTGAAGTGCAGCCAGACTGGGTGAGGAAGAGGCCAGCGAGAGGAAGGCTGGTTGCCAGAGCTGGAGGCCTCTGGAACAGAAATGCTGGTATCTGCTAACGTTGCTGTACTGCTGCTGGCTGCTGTCTCCGTGGTGACTCATCAGAAACAAACACGTACAGACATATAGAGACACTTCCTGACTTAATCCGACTGTCAAAGATAAACGTTCACACCCTTAAAATGACATGATACTCTTTGACATTAACATACTCACGCACAGTTAAGATTCACGCCTTGAGACATGCACACAGACAAATTCAATCTTCTGTATTCTTACTGAAACACACATGGACATTGACAAATACAAACTCATACCATATACATACTCTTTGTGCTTTTGTACTCTAAGCTAGAGTGACATTTCATCCAAATCAAGTTAAATAGACTTTTGTGGAAAGATTGTAACAGAGATGGATAACAAGATTATGTGCAAGAACACAGTTTTGAAACGTGAGCACTTTTGTCCCTGTTAAAGGCATAAAAGCTTCCCTTGTAGAAAAAAAATGTACGAGTTGTAAATTAAACTAAGGACATTTGAGCTAATGATCTGTTTCTTCACCTGTCCCTCCAGCATATCTTTTCTCTTCAACAGGTTCAAATGATATCTTATGAAATATGATATCCTATTTACCACTGTGAAATGGCGACTATTAGTGGATTGCAACAGTCAATTTTAGGCAACAAAAGGCCTCCTTTTTTAGCCTGAAATTACCAGATTAATTCACAAACGCATATTAGTTGGAACCTGCCCGGTCATTTTAGATTTCCAGGGGGGCATTCTCAACGTTGCAGACCAAAAGGCTTCTCGATAGACCTACAACCAATCGGAGTAAGGAAACATGACCTACAACAAATCACAGCAATGAAACAGCAAAACAACATAGCGCTGACTGACACATGCAAGTTGGGTTGGTGCTTGGTCCATTTTGAAGCAGGACATTTTCTCAAACTACAGCTAAGCTACAGAGAGTTTCTGAAATCATTTTAGGTGAAAATGGGCATTTAAGTAACATAATCTTCATTTTGGATCAGTGCTGCCTAGTTTGACAACTTAGCTTTGTCAACCTGGGGAGTTGAGCTAGTCGAAAAATACCAGTTAAGTTCAGTAACTAGGAACTAGGACGCACCTCTGTCCGTCATCGTCTTAAACCGGCCAGACATGAGGTCCGTCAGATCTCAAGCTTCTGTGAATCTGTCTAGATAGGAGACAGGCCGGAGGTATCTGCTAGAACAAATTAAACATGTGCTCAATAGATTCATCTGGTTCTCAGGCTAAGCCTAAACCTTTCCGCTGAGATGCTCATCGCTCACTATTAGTGGACAGAGCTCCTTATTAAAAAAAATATTTTTTTTAAAACTGCCAGCCCTTTGTCGTCACTACCGACCAGCTCTCAAACCTGTTTTATTTGTCATCTTTTGAACTGTTAATGTAGCTGCCTTTTTATGCAAGCATTGCTTGAAGCTTAAGCAGTTCTGATTCTCTTATTGAGAGCAAGCTGCAGTACAGTCCCTAAATCACCAACATGCACATAGAGAGAATAATGAGGGGAAAAAACAGGTTACAGGACCCAGATAATACTCCTGTGACCTGAGGTGAACATGGAAGTACTATGTGCTAAAATATAAATTCTATGTGAATAAAACATGCCACACAGCTGAGAGTTAACTGTGATACCGCTGACATCAAGACTTTCAACTGGTAATCGCATTAATTCGCTCCACTTGGCCCCTCTCACCAGTTTTCCTTCTCTCATTTGACCGTTATACACATACTTAAAAGATTCTTTATAACCATCAGTTCATATGATATATAATATATATTTTCACTTAAATAAAAAGACAGCACTACCATTACAATATTAATCATAGTGGGGTCAATATGTTTTAATTTTCTGGTGCAATTGAATAAATAGCCACATTTAGTATGACACAATAGACTTGAGATCTTCAATTCAGAATACAACAGGTTTTATTTAAAGAATAAAAAACATAACTGAGTGCAATTTCTGGAATAAACTGGATCTTGTATTATGTATATGTTGTCCCTTGTTACGGTATGCTTGACCAGGTCTCCCTCAAAACACAACAACAAAATCTCAAGGGGCTTCTTGGTAAAATTAGGGTTACAAAACAAAAATGAAGCGCATTCAGATTTTTTTTTTTTTAATAATCCATGTGAAACAAAATATTAGAGAAATCCCATTATATCTCAAGCCATTGCCGTGTGTGTAAAAGTACTGATGATCTCGAGATGAGATGTATCAGGAGCTGAGTCTCTTATCCATTCCCTCCTGCTAACATTATGTTAGGGATTCAACCATTTCCCCAGGTTTCTCTTCATTTCTTGATCCCAACAAAAACAGCATGTGAAATCAACAGGTGCTTGCTTTCCAGTTTCCATAATTGTTTGAGTCAAATAATGAAGGCAAGAGCACCCTGGCAACCGAGTGGTTACTTCCTGTACAGCACATGCCACGTTACTGTAATGTCCTGGGTTTGACTCCAGACTTGGGACTTGTGCTGCGCTTCATACCCTTCTGTCGCCCCCTTTCCATTCCGTCTCAACTTTGTCAAGTAAACGCTTAAATGCCAAAAAGAGAATAAAAAATTTGAAGAATAAAAAACATCTGAACCTGCAGCTTCAATCTCACTGGTTTTTTAATCATACATTTTTTTTCATGAAACAGTGGGTCAGTGCAGTTACAAATATGAAATCCCAGTCTAACCAATGCAGAGGGGTGAGAGGAGAACTGAGTCAGTATTTGTCCTGAAAGCCTTTTCTCCTTCTGTCTGTCTGCCCGGCTGTTAGCAGGATCGCACAGTGGATTCAGTTACCGTGTCTGTCAGATGAAGGTCATAGGTTCAGGTTTTTTTTTTGCACAGCGATGTGTTGAAATGGCCTTGTGCAGCACTCTCGAATTCACACCTTCTCATTACTTGTATGACTGGCAGCAAAGCATGAGGTGTTCATGCCAGTTTATTTCTAATAAATCCATTTTGACAGTTGTGGGAAAGGCTTGAAAGTTGACAAAGACTTTACAGACTCTGTTGATAGACTGTCCAAGGCGGACATGTTTTCTATTTAGAGTACAACCTCACATTTGCATTATTCAGGATAGGATTGGAAATGGAAAATTGGAAGTACAGGAACATTTAATTGATCCCAGACCTTAGAGAAGAAGCAGTGAAAACTACTTTACAATAATTAGTCGTCAGTTTCTTATATTTTGTATAGGGCCTAAAATTGAATGACCATCAGTAATATATATTTAATCATCAGTGATATATATTTAAAGAAGAAATGAGCTGTGAAAATCAAATTCCAGTAGAGTGAAAATGTCGGTTACGATGGCAGCACACATCAGTCCAAAGGCTAATGGCTGACTCTAAGGTTGATGGTTTGATTTCTCATGGCAAAACAGGTCCACAGAGAATGCTGACGGCTCACTTTACTTCTGCTTTTCTGCTCCTGAGCAAGGCAGCAAGGCAGCTAGGCAGCGCTGCCTTCATCCTGCCCCATCTGTGGCTGTGCTCCCTGCCTTTCATTAACTGTCTGATAAAACGTCCATGTGAATGTATGCTAATGTAATATTCGTGGAACATTACTCCCTCAAAGATAGAAGCTGGCCCATTTCATTTCCTTTTATGAGACTGCCGTGCTGACCAGCAGAATGGAGGTACAGTAATTACAGCTTCCCTGGCTGCCCGCTGCCCTACACCGGGTGTGCGTTCAATAGTGCTGCTCTGCTGCCAAGTGTGAAAGAGAAGCTTGCATATCGCAGTACAACAGAGGAGCAGCTAGAATGAAACCTCTGCAAACATCGTAAAGCAGGCAGATGCTGAGGTGTATGCATGTTTAACGTCACATCCCTTTTCCTGCTCAAGTTTCTCACTGTGAGCTGGGAATAAATTATAGAAAATCAATTAAAGTCAGTGACTCAGTCTCAAGAACAGTCCCTTCAAAGTAAGAGAAAGACTCTGTTGGTCCGGATTGTTTTAGAAGAATATTAAACTTCATACCAGGCTGAAAGGCTGTGTTTTACTGCCCTCCCTCGTTTGATGTTTCAGGTCTGTTTTACCTCAGGAATGTTTTCTGCTGCACCAATAACCACACCCAACAAAGACTAAGTTTACTTGCACAACTATTCCCATTTTTGCCCCTATTCTGAAAAACATAATATTCCTACTAGCGTGTTTACATGGTTAATGGAAATTAGCCTACTATTCAACTTATATTGCTCATATGCTGCTGTGCAAAACAGGATTTTTCCACCATGTGAACACAGCCTCCCTCCATCATCCCACCTTCTTGAAAAGGTCGTCACATCCAGAAACCTGTTGATATCCAAGTCTTTCATAATGATTAAAAGTAGGTGTATTTCTCAAACTGCAGTAAAAACCCCAATTGAAACTCATATTCTGAATGTATACATGTCCAAAGAATGCTCACACACTCACTCACTCATCTTCAACCACTTATCCGTGATCAGGTCGCCGGGACAGTAGCTCGAGCAGGGGACCCCAAACCTCCCTTTCCCGGGCCACATTAACCAGCTCTAACTGGGGGACCCTGAGGTGTTCTCAGGCCAATGTGGAGATATAATCTTTCCACCTTTCCTGGGTCTTCCCCGAGGTCTCCTCCCAGCTGGACATGCCTGGAACACCTCCCTAGGGAGGCGCCCAGGGGGCATCCTTACTAGGAACCCGAACCACCTCAACTGGCTCCTTTCAACGCAAAGGAGCAGCGGTTCTGCTCCTTCTGGCGTACCCTGCATTTCTTAATCAGAAAATGCTTTATTCAGAAAAAGCCTATTATTTTTTACCTTTTTAGAATATCCAATACTGTCATGTTGGGAATAATAGTGGAATGTCAGTGTGCATGTAAACATAGATGTCACTGAATCCTGGAGTACATCTTTACATCACTGCAGCAAGATGAGAACTTAAACCACTGGAGGTCACTGTACTCCATTCAGTAAGTAATTCAGTAAGTTAAGTAAGTAATTTACAGGATGGGGTTGGGATGTTTACAGTTTAAACACAAATCAGCTCAAAATGCTCCCAATATTATTGTATGGCATGGTGAAATAAATCAGTCAATATCAGATAGATATAAGCCCTGTTTGAACAAAACAAGCAGCTGTGGACAACCACTAGTGCAGGTATAACTTCTGTGCTTGCTGAGCATTGCTGCAGGCTGCTGTGTCTACATCTGTTAAATATCTAAATGTGTTTTGGGATGTTTTTCTGGGGGTAATGAACTGAGCTCCATGCTGGTTTCTAACATTGTGCTGCTCTGCATTCATCTGTGTCCACACGTTCAAACCTGGGAGCTCACAGTCTGCTTCTCCAGCTGCAGCAGTTACACCAGCACAAGGCCTTGTCTTAGGGCACTCTATAGGAGGGTTTTATCATTCAGTGTGGCGCACACACTTTCCTATTCAGTTCTTATGACAGGTTCCTCATCAGATCTTATCATTACTGTACAGTAAACCGTGTTTGAGAAAAATTCTCCTTCATGCTGTAGTTTATGAGCGCTCTGCTGTAGGCTTTGTGTCCATTGTGTTTTTAATGGACTCACCAGAAACCTCTATATCCCAACAGAACACTACGGGGAATTTCAGCCTGTATACACGTTCTTTCAGTCGGAGATTGTTGAAACAGAGCAGCTAATATTGGTAGCGAGAGCATGTGTGGGATCAAAGGAGAGGATTCATACTTACCCAATTAAAACAGTCTAAACAGTTTCGACAGTGGCAGCAGTGGTCATAGAGTAATAGTAGCAGTTTTGATCATATTAGTTGCAGTATTAGTCATAATAGTATCAGCAGCAGCAGTAGTCGTGGTTGTAACAGCAGTTAAAGTGCAGTATAATCAAATAGGGTAGAAGTCGGCCACCCCATTGGCCTGGATATGTGGTGATTGACCTCTATTAAAAGGAAGGAAGTTGAATTTGACGTGTGTAAAATTACAGACAGTTGGTAATGAATCTTCCTTTGCCATGTGAGTGAAGGTATTCACCACATCTTTAGTCACAGTGAGTGTGTAGAAAGGCTGAATCAGAAACTGGCAGGCTGGAGTACAGTAGCCTGGAGAGCTGCATAATGCACACCAGTTATAAATCTGCCAGCAGCGTATACAGCATCAGAACATGGTCCAGACTGGATGGTGAAAAAGATTGAAACTGTGTTCCAACCCTCTGCCGGCCTATCTCTTTCCATCTTCACTGGGACGAAGGCGTTTTACCGCCTGTATTGATCATGTGCTTTTATAGGGCCAAGAGGATCATTCTGGGGAGTGGTTCTTCACATTCATTGCATTCTTCGCCCCAAATGACCTGAAGCAAAATCAAGTAATTGAACTAAAATGTCCAGTGTCATCAATCTCTGCCTACTGGGCCGTAACTGCTGCGACAGCTTAAGACTGAAGATGGGATAACGGTCGGTTGAGCTCCTGTAGGTCCCTCTGTACATGAATAAGGCTTTCAAGGTCACATGTAAGTGTTTCCATCCAGGAAGTTAATCGACTAAACGTCTAAAACATCTAGTCATAAAAATAGTGAAGGGCAGTTTGTTCTTCCACAGTAGTTTGATCACAGTGGCGTTAGAATCGTTCTTTGGTTGTTTCATCTTTTCCATTTCATTTATAACACATAAATAACACAACACAAACTTTCACACATGTACATTACTTCTGGAGAAAGGTATCACTATCCTATATTTTTTATGTAACCCTTATTTATACAGGTAATCTCATTGAGACACAGGGTCTCATTCTCAAAAGAGACCTGGTTAACACACAACATCGACAATATACTGATGTGTTTGAGACAGTCCAACCTGAGTGGACAATAACGGGGGGGTTTTGTCCCCAGATGTTGGAAAGTCTTGTAACTGACAAGTTGCTACCATGGTGCTCCCAAATCTATCCCCAAAAAACAAGATGGCGATGCCAAACTCGATGCTTTCAGAATTGTAGTCCACAAACCAATGGGTGACGTACCGATGACTACGTCCACTTCTTTTATGTCTATGTCACAACCCAGCTTGCGCACTTTGGTTGATTTTCAAATGTGTGTAGGTGGGAAAGTGTTTCACCACCAAGAACAAAACATTTAAATTTCCAAAGCAATAGTCCACACATGAACCTGCCAAACAGCTCAAACCACCCAGCCTCAAGGTGCTTTCAGACCAAATGCGATGATGCGAATTGAGCGACAACTCTACATTGAAAATCAATGTAACATCATGCGATTCAGGGGAAGGCGGCGTGAATGGAGTTTTTGTTGATGAGACGCAAATGAAGTGTCTGGAGCATCTGAAGCGTCTGACCCTTTGAAGCGTCTGAAGTGACGCACCTAAAGCGATGCAAAAAACTTTTCAGGTGACATCGTGCCGTCACATCCAATCAGCGACGAGTCACTTCCCTCACGTAGCCTATGAATGTTCTCATTTGTCCAGGTCATCGTTATCCCCAAAGCCATTTCAGTCAAAAGCAACTGGACTTGGTTATCTGTAGAGGAAGACATTTCACCTCAGTCACATCAGTTCATGCAACTGAACAGGCTGGGACCAATCATGTACTGTTGTTTACATTCAGACCAACATGGAAGAGAAGCTAATTGTAGCTGTGTGTGGGCACCAGGTGCTCTACGACACCACTGACATCTTCTACTGGGACCAAATTTTTAAAATAGGAGGTGTTGGTCAGTGAGGCATTTCTAGGACTTGTACAGCAGGTACAGTGCAGCAATGGTGGTGATATCAGCCATGATCAACGTTGAAAGAGCGGGTTGAGAAATGCCGGCTAGGATATACCGGATATCAGCGCTGATATTGACTAATTAGCTGGATTGGATATTGGTTGAATGAGACAGATCCAGTATTCTGATACATTAATTTCTTTTTTTATTAATATTATACACAGCAATAGAGTTACAGCGATCTAGTCACTTCAATTCTATGTTTCAACACCGGTTAAGGTTTTATATTACAATTTAAAATGTCTTTTTGCAGTGCACTTTACGTGGAAGTGTCATTTATTTCTTTTTGCTGCTAATAAATAATATTTAATGTTTAATTGTTAATAAATAATATATTTTTATATCTGTGTTAATTTGTTACTTTTGTTTCAACAAGGCTAAATGTTTATGTCAAGCCTGATGCCTTCACTCACATGACAAGGTATAAGGTTCATTCATTCAACAGTAGGATCGATACCCGGTATCGGGTATCGGCAGACACGCTCAGCCCAGGTATTGGTATCAGATTAGATCGTAATAAGCTGGATTGGTGCATCTATGGCACACTGTAGGTAGATTGTGCTTCCAGTAACATCACTTCAGCACCGAGGACAGCGCACATTCCTTTACAATACAGTAGATGACCAGGGGTCCGTTTCACAAAGCACGTTCAACAAACTCTGAGTCTAACCCTGAACTCTGAGTTGATCTACTCTGAGATAGGAAACTCTGAGTTTTCAGTTCCAGAACAGCTGATTTGCGTTAGTTTGTACAACTCAGAGTAGTTTGACGTGGAGTTAAGCGCGTGCACCACAAGTATAAAAACACAGCATCAATGGAGCCCTGATTCGACAAGTCACCATGGCAACGGGGAAGAGGCTTGCTACGCTACAACTGGAATTGGAAATATGCATGCGCTCATACAGTGAGTTTGAGCAGGTTTTTCACCGTAACTGTAACACCGCTGCTGCAGCAAAAGAGAGAGAGACGACGAAGAACATTGCTGCTTGGGTCAGTGCGTAAGTTTAAATTCAGTCCTGTTGCAATCACAATAATATCATAGGGGGAAATGCTTGAGTGGTAGTCTATTAGTTTATTTCATTTAGGTGCAGTCCCACGGGGGAGAATCGCACTTGGCAGCAGCTTAAGATGAAACATAAAAACATTGTTCAAACAGGTAAAACATCGGCACAATCTCATGGTGATCTTTTTGTGCATGTTTTACATTGTAAAGTAAATATTACCGTAAGTGGCTGTTTTATATGTTGTATAAAAAAACTCCCATTTGCAAAAAACGCAGCGCAACACACAACAACATTGGTTGTTAATGTTGGAAATGTAAGGACTGATAAGGTTGTGTATGTAAATGATGGACTGTGATGTGAAACTGTACCGCTCAAAAAGATAATTGCCTGAAAGTGCAAGAACATCTATAATCAATAGTTTGATAATCATCTCCCGACAAATATTTAATTTTCTGCGCAGTAATGCTGCACCTTCATCCACGGGATCATTATCAAAAGGACATGCCATGGTAGTGAAATAGTCGCCACCTAATATAACTTCTAATGTCTGATTTTTGCAGTGATTTTCTGAAAAACAGACGGAACTATACTACGCCAAAACTCGCCTGCTGACTGAATGAATGAGGAAATCAAATACCGTGTGTGGCTGAAAGAGGGCGGAGACAGAGAGAAACTCGAGGTTTGCTGAGAAAAACCAGGTCCCGACCAGGTTAGTTTCAGAGAGCATGTTACCATGGTGACTGACCGAGAGGTTAAGTTACCTCTCTCTGTGAAACAGGCTATAGTTACCCCTCTGGTTTGAGTTACCTCTCTTTGTGAAACGGAAAACTGAGAGTTTCCCTCATTTCAGGGTTAACAGACTCAGAGTTTTCACTAAACCTGCTTTGTGAAACGGACCCCTGGTGTTTTTCAGTTGTTCGCATGTTGACACCAGTGACATACATAATAACAACGCGTTTATCAGTCAGCAGGTACTGCAACTACCAAACATTCGTGAGCTGTGTATATCCACTGTCTTTACCAGGGTCTGAAATAAGCACCCGCTAAAACTGGGTAAATTGTTGTCAGTGGCGTGGGAAATTGACAGGCCATCCACCACTTTGTTGGATAGGTTTAGTAAGGTTAGGGTATGATTTGATATAGCTACACATTTGAAATTTGCTTGCAACATTCAGTATAAACTATATAAAAGCAACGATATTGGCCGTAGAACCTCACCTACTGGCTATTGGTACCGGTAGCGTACCAATAGCCTGCAGTAGCCTGCAGCTGCAATTTTCCAGACACCATGGCCACTGTTTGAGTGGAAGATGATGGAGAAACAACTGAAGTGTTAAATCCTCCTGCTTCCCTGAAGTCGCCGTTGTGGAAACATTTTGCCTTACCCAAGAGTTACGTAAACAGTGAATGGTAAAGTTGTGGGCTCTGACAGGACTTCATGGCGCATTCAAGTGCTGCTCATAAATTGAGAAACTCAATCTGTTGTTATAAAGTACCCTTCACTATGAACTCACCATGCATTTAAAGGTTTTTTTGTAAATACATGTAGCATTGAATGACATCTAAATGATCTAAATGATCTTCATTCAGCACATAGATTTTAAAAGAAGAAAAAACACTTGTCTGCCACAGTGGCAGGCAGTGAAAAGGTTAATTTCAGGCCGTAACCGTTACATCACAACATTTAAGGAGCTGTACTGAAATACTGAAAAAAATGGGCTTGGATTGACTCCACGTGGCTCTAACAGACGTTCAGCAACACATGAAATATCAACAGTTTTTTTTACAGCCACATGCACTCACATGCACGGGAAGCCAGACTAGTTATCAAAACAACAGAGAGATTCAGATGACAACAAACACAGAGGGACTTCATTCTCTGCTTAGGGCTCCATTATTCCTCTATATCTTTACATAGCAAATATTTGTGTATTGCTTCTATATTAATGTTCTGAATGTTGAGTACAGGCCCTTTACCTTTAATCAAATGATCCAAACACTTATCCTGTGATTTAATTTTTTGAGCTTCCACTATGTGAAGTTTCCCAGTACAGCTTTAACAGATTAGGGTCTTTTTGTTTTGACATTTTCCCCATGATTCTACTTTTATGGTGAATAATCTTCATTAAAATGAAATGCCACAATTTCTAAACCAATCCCCTAAATTGTGTTTACTTCACACCCACGCATACAAACAAACATGCACACGCACACACATACAAACACACACACGCACAGACGCCCACACTGGGCCGCAACATGGATGATGAGAGAGGAAACAGATAGAGAAAAGCCTTTGGAACGCCAGATAACAGGATTAGACAAATTACATTTCAGCTGTGACCATGAATCCCGTTTGGATGTGCAACTTGTTTTCTCTTCACTTACAACAGCAGCCATAGAGCTGTGGAGTTTAGATGAAAAATGGAGGTTTTCCAAAATGTGTGCTGATATTTTGCATGATTTATTGCCTGTGTAGATTGGCTTTGGACCTGAGCTCCTGTGGCTGAGAGCACCTGAAGTTGTCACAAAAATAAAAAAGATGATTAGTATGTTTAAAAAGAGAGATAGTCCCGGGTTCAGGGCTCGGATTGATAGAGAGAAAAATTGTCAGTCCTCATTTCATCCACTTTTTTGAGGACTCAGGGGAAATAAATTAACCTTGCAAAGGCATCCCACAATTTTCACTTCTGTCATTGTGGTCTGTCAAGGCCGTGGATGAAAGTGAGTTTCGAGTACAGTCGATGAATGATAGTGAACATTTCCATGCACAGTTTTATAAATGAGGCACCTGGTTTGCGGTTTATTCTCACTTGGTGGTTCCTAGACTAAAACCATGTAGTGCAAAAAGGGGGTTGGGATTTGAAAACCAATTCTGAACTACAACTAGTTCCACATTTTGAAAAAATGATTCAATAATATTACACTTTTTAATTAGGCTTCTTGATTTGTAATATGACAAATTGCAAAAACATTGCCTTCATAATGGAGTCTGACTTTGTCACAAGCTCATTTCTGTCACCTGTAGTGAGAGGGGGGGGGGGGGGGGGGGGCTTACAGTGGCCGACTGCTACTGGTCTGAGCAATTTAAGATCCAAAGAATCAATCTCGTAAAAAAATCCTCCAGGGCACTCAAGGTCCTTCAGCTGCTCCTGAAGACTGATGGCTGAGACTCCAGAGGGAACACTCCGTCAGAGAGAGAGAGAGGGGGGAGACAGAGGAAGCTCATGAGATATTCTCATCACTCTGATTTGCCAAAAACAGCATGTGGAAAACAATATGAAGGGATTTTATCCTACAAACAGAGGAGTATAAACAAGGGTTTTGAAACCCACAAAATATGAACCAATGATTGCAGGTATACCATACCTTACATAACATGACATTATATAACATGGAGTCAAGCATACAGTACAGTTCACAGTTTATTATAACAAAGAGTGGGTCATTTTGTTTTGCTCTATCTAGTCATGAGCCAAGCCAATGTGACTTTTTAGCTGCAATGGCAGCTGCTAAGAGACTTAAAAGTTTTGCTGTAATCCGACTTATGCCACAGTGCAGTTAGTACTCTTAGAAACAATTTGTTGGTAAGTCCAGGTTTCAAGTAAGCCTACTGACAGGCCACAACATAAACTGAATTCCTTGCTGACCAACCAGAAGAACGGGATCCCTGAACCCTGGTGAGCTCAGCTTCCCGTTGTCACTCCCCTCTCCCCGCGCAGCACCTTTCGCTCTCTGTGTGGCAGAGCCAACTCACTCCAATCACTTCTTGTGTAGCTAAAAGTGCACAGAGCTCAGCATTGGCTTCAGTTGATTTAGGTTAACAAATAGATGCAAACGGAAAGTAAACTAAGTACTTTAGTACTCATCTTACTCTGTGTCTTCAGGGGCCTTCTTTAAGTTGGCAACCAATTAAAACGCAAATGAAAATCGATAAACTTGACACATGTAAGTTCCTGTGCGCCTGCGGGTACATCATTCACACCCTATTTTTCTGATTCTATTTTTCAAGGTTGTAGCTAGGAGCTAACTATAGGAAGTAGGCATCTCCGTTCCTATTCCTACCTGCAAAAGCTTTGATTGGTCTGATGTGTTCCTTCACCTGAGGAAAAAAGTTGTCAATGAGAACAATACCAGACCCATTTGAGCTGCAGTGAAGAAAAGGAGCCATTTAAACTGGATTTTTTTATGCTACAAATTGTGGCTTTATTATATTATACATATTAGAAAAAGACATATATACATATAACATTATATTGGTGCAATAAGATGTAATATAAGATATGACCATTTACAAACATCAGCATTACTTACCGCCTCAGGATACACATAAGCCAACTAAGATGACTGACAGGCGTCAGCATGGTAACTTGAACAGTGATGGTGGGACAGAAAAAATTGTTTTCTGCCTCAAGCTAAAATGTTAGAGATTCAAGCTTTAAACAAAAGTAACTACTTTTCCAAAACTGAAATGTGCTTAGCGCCAGAATATAGTGCAGCTGAAACTTAAAAAGAAAAAAGTAATGCACCAAATTGATTCTGTGGAGATTTCATCATCCACGGGGTGCAACTCACCAGAGGCACAGTGACACCTAATTTTCATATTATTATGCTTGCCACTTTGATGGATAGATCTTGGACATGACTTGACACCTTTTCTGATAACTGCCAAGTCAAGTGTGTTTGACAGGAGATAAAAAAATGACTATAAACAGGCTAAAAACTCCTGTTAAATCTTTGAATCCTTGAAGACCTGGTCTGCGGTCTTAATTAATGTGTGTATTGCAAGCTGCTGCAAACGGCATGACTCCTGCTGCTGTAAATGTTCTGGAATGAATCCGACTTTATATGTATTATTCTGCATTATCAACTCTTAGATGTCAATTAGACATTTGTGGTGAGTGTTGAGGTTCAGTGGTGTTAAACACTGAAACACTTTTTTTAGTGCACTGGCTGCAGCTACTGTAAGTGCTATGAAGACTAATGGATGTTTTATTAGGATGTCCTGATTAATTGCATTAGAACAATTCTGTATGTGTGCAGCATATGTGAGAGAGTCTTATCAGTATGCAGGGCTCTTGAGGCAATATGGGGATTGAAGGCCACTCTAATCTGGACCCAATGGCGACTGATCCAACTCTCTTTCTGTCTGTGCTCAGCATGAGAGAGAGAGAGAGAGAGAGAGAGAGAGAGAGAGAGAGAGAGAGAGAGAGAGAGAGAGAGAGAGAGAGAGAGAGAGAGAGAGAGAGAGAGAGAGAGAGGAGAGAGAGAGAGAGAGAGAGAGAGAGAGAGAGAGAGAGAGAGAGAGAGAAGAAGAGAGGAAGAGAGAGAGAGAGAGAGAGAGAGAGAGAGAGAGAGAGGAGGAGAGAGTGAGAGGGAGAGAGAGAGAGAGAGAGAGAGAATGTTGAAGATATCTAATTTCTCACTGTAGTTTGTCAAAGTTCATCGAACGACAAGTTTTGTCTGAAAGTGCTTGCAGAGCAACATGTACACAGAGAGGAAAAACAAATCGTTTTTTGGTGGTCTGAGTAAAAGATGACGTGGTGCCAACGGTGACTCCATTTCCATTTCTGCCATGCAGTAAAAGGTCCCCGCGCTGGCATTAATTATGAAAAATAGTTTGGTGTACCGAGTCTGAGATTGCACGCACTGGAGAGAGTTATGATGAATGATGTTAAGAGAAATCTTTCAGCTGCCATCCTGTTTGGTCCCCACAAATAATTGAAGGCTAGTGTACTTTCTGACAGAAACATGGTTTATGAGCTTGGTGCCACTGTAGCTGTTATGACCACAACCTCTGAGAGCTGCACAGCCTCCTTTTCTTCTTCTGACAGCACTTCAGCGCTGTGTTTTTAATGAAGAAACCTATTCAACTTCTCCTAAACACTGGTGCATATCATTAGTTTGAGATGTTCAACACGTCTCAGGAGCTATTGTGTGATGTAGTTTGGTCCTTTCGGTAATTGCCTGAACCTGCCCCATCTGCTTCTACTGTAAGTCACTGCATCCATATTCCATAGAAAGTACAACGTGAAACGTTTACATTCTGGGTAAAGTAGGCACCAGGTTTTGACAAGGAGGAAGGGGGGTATCACTGGTTTTAAAAAAATTAATTAAAACCAAAGTTAAAAATAATGAAATTAAAAATAAACACTTGGACAAACATCAGAGTGATCAGAACTACCTTGAAGTGAAATTCCAGCGTAAAATCATCCCAGGAGTCTGGGGAAAATACACTCATCAAATAAGCCATTGAGACAATTTTTTTTCATGTAACAACTATTAACGGGGGAAATCCGGTAGAGTCCCAAACAGCCGAATGCGGCTAACACTGATCAGCTCGGGGCAGCATGGTGAAGGCATTAAAACAGCATTTTTAACACTAATACTGCTCATGATAACACTAAACCTCTGCAGTAGCATGATGAGAGTTCCTACACAGCTGGTCTATGTCCCATCTGCTAACATGTAGGGGACCGTTATTTATGGCCTATACTGCACCCAAAGCTGTCCATCTTTATACACAGGTTATGGTCTAACAGTGTTAGTGCAATGGTAAACTGGTGGAGAACTCTTTTGGGTAACAGGTTTTCTCAGCCCAATGCAGAGTCAAGTGCTCTTAATGAGTCTCTCATTTCCACCCAAGGGTAGACTGGCCATCTGGCAGACCAGGCGCTTTCCTGGTGGGGTGACTGCCTTCTGACCCATAAAACAGTTAGATTGGCCCACTTTTTTTCCCCCTCAGTTGACACTGGGCTTTCCCAATCACATGTTTAGACCCCTCCCCCTCTGGGCTCAGCGCCTTCATTAAACCGCACATCTGTAAAAGGGAGTAGCCTACCAAAGTGGATAAGACAAAAGGCAAGGCAGGTGCTGAATTTGAAAAACTGAAATTGTGGGCCATAGGAAGACAGGCCCCTCAGTGAGTTCATTGGGCCCAAGCGTCCAAGACTATACAGCCCTGAATGTTCATGAAGAGCCCTAACTTTTCAGACCCTTTTAGTGACTTGCTGCTGAGTAATCCCACAGCATCTCTCCGTTTTGATTCTCACGGTGCGGGGGTTACAGCAGCAAGAGAAGAGGAGAAATGACAGAGGTACAGGTCCAGGTGGAATAAAACAACTCCATTTGTGTGGATTATTCCAAAATAGAAGTAAGTTAGCCTATGTAGTATCGTTTCAATAATGCCTTGTAAATTATACATAATATCACAAGCAGAAGATGATGCAGCTATGCATGCTTGAAGCAGGAAGTAACATGACATGGGCACGAGCGAGACACATGGCCATGTTAATAACTATTGTGGTGGGCCATTTTGAACCAAAATGGAAATGATAAATGGTTTCTCATGTGCAGTTATTCTACTTGTTAGAAGTAATCACAGTTGTAGTTCTCAGTCAGTAGAGTGAAAGTTTAGTTGCGTTGCTCTTCTCTGAGCCTCCTACTGTGGAGAAGAACTACAGATGCAACCATCTTAGTGAGGAGGACAGATCTTATTAGACTGGGCTCTAATTAAATCTGAACTTCATTGACACTTTGCACAATGATGAACTGACAGACTTCATCTATCATCACATGTACAGGACACATGATACCATACAGATACACACTCCAGTCTGTTCTGACATCAAACAGCAGGAATCATAAGTGACAGGCTAAGAAATTATCTTTGTGTGCTTTGTGTTTGTGTCAACCTTCATATCCATCTGTACCCATTGGGCTACTTCCTTTCTACTCTCCTTTCTCTTCTTCTCTTCCTCTTTCCTCCTTCCTCACATACATTCTCACCTACTCCATAACCTTTCCCCTCCTTTTCTTTTTCCTACATTTCCTTACTCTACCTACACAAATCCCTTCACCCCAATCATGGGTTTTGGCAAGTTTTTATCAGCAGTAATGGATTTCTTTTCACCAAGACAAGCCTCAGCCTGCAGATTAAAACCCCTAAATAACTGAGGCCCATGCTGCTAAATCACTTTCACTGCTGCTCTGCCACACACACACACACACACACACACACACACACACACACACACACACACACACACACACACACACACACACACACACACACACACACACACACACACACACACACACACACACACACACACATCCATCATGTGTTTGAGTGTGGATGAGATATTGGTCAGCGATACTCACATTTGAGGATTTAGAGACTTTTATGTTTTCGGTCTTAAGTGTTCTGATTCTCAGTTTCTTTCCTCTCTGTCTGACAGCAGTGATCTGATCTGTTTGAAGTTTCTGTTTTCTAGCAAAGCTGAAAATCGTTGCACAACTAATGATAACCACTATGGCTAAGTAGAGAGAGAAAAGATTGAAACCAACAGACACTCAAACGTCATCAACAGAAATCCAGGAAAGAAGACATCACATTCATCCTTTCAAAAAGTTGTGATTTTGCTTTTAATCAATTCCACCTTGTCCTAACATCCTTTTTATTTGTTAGGACAAGTCATACATGCTTTATGGCTGTATTGTTAAATATATTTTTAATCTTTATCCATTTTTCTATTTTTATCCTATTTCAATTTCTTTAGGATTGTATTGTTTTATTGTTGTCCTCCCTTATGTCTCCAAGTTTTATTAACTGTGATATTCTTTTATTTTGTAAAGCAATTTGAGCAGCATTTTATGTTTCGAAAGGTGCTATATGAATAAAATGTATTATTGTTGTTATTATTATTATTATTATTATTATTACTGAATATAATGACAATTCAGTTTTTATTTACAATAAATGGCCACAATCAAAACACAATACAGCAGCCCCTCAATAAATAGTTTGTGAGGAATATAATGTTATTACTTTGTTAATTGTGTCAGAGAAAGGTTGATCATTATTTTGAAGCTTTGTTGTGGTAGTAAATTAAGTTGTTCATGGTATTTCAGGAGGACAAAATATGTAATTGCATTGCATTATAATGTTTGCCTGATATCGTCCATTCGTTTGTTTCTACCTAAAGGCATAAACATGCACCAACACACAAACTGATATCACATTACATATATACAGAGGTGGGCAAAATAACAGCTGCAGTTTTTTTTTTTTTACCTATCTATTCTTCCTACCCTATACCTGTCTCTACCTACACAAAAATATGCTAGACTGTGTTGGATTGTAGAGATGTTTTAATTGTGTCCACCTGCTGTAAATCAACACAGCATTGTCATTATATTCAGTGAATGCATTTGATGTTCTTTGATGATGTTTGAGTTTCTGTAGGTTTCACTCTTTTCACTTTTCACTGGGCAGATTGAAGAGCCTGAATTTAGACGGTTACACTCTAAGAACAGGTGTTGCTATTATTTTGTGCACCCACTGTACAGTACTGTATGTATGCAATGTAATTTGAGTTTGTGTGTGGGTGCATGCTTACTGTATATAGGCCTTGTACTTTTTTGTGTTACAAAATTAACTTTCTTTCCTTTCTCCTTTTCTTTTTACTTTGCTGCTAGTTTCCTTTATTTTTTTCTTCTCTTTTTCTTCACTCCTAGTCATCCTAGTCATTCCAAGGCATATCTGGTGCCAGCACTGTATGTTTTGTGTGTCTGTGAGAAATAATGTTATGTTCTTTGTGTGCCACCTTGTGGAGAAAAGTGTGTAATACTTCCTATTTCTTCCAATTTGTCTCTCCTTCGAGATGCTCATACAGTGTGGCTATCCAGTGGTGTGACCTCTCACCTTTGACCTCCGATTTGACTTCTCTTCACCCTTACATCCTTCGAACACTCTTCTGATGTAAGTCTGTCTACAGTATCTGTCTGTCTGTCATATTTACATATTTAAAAGTAAAAGATTCCAGAATCATGTAAATCACTGGATTATTGTTAGTGATGCATTGACATCACTCTAATGTTGTAGCTGGTAACAGTGGAGCTAATTTCTGTCTTTCAATGGTCTTTGTATTATTGACAAAGCATGTATAAGACAATCACTGCACAGCAAGATCATTTTTGATTTTTTCTCCAACATCCACCCACGACACAACATAACCCCTTACCCATACCGTGGAGCTCATTTGAAGTACTTTACATATATATATATATATATATATGGGTGGTTTAATCTATATTAATCTAATAATTTACTAGTTGAATAAAATTTTGCATTAATAATATCTGCAAAATAACTAAAGCTGTCAAATAAATGTAATGGAGTAACATTAAAGTATAAAGTAGCATCAAATGTAAGTTCTCAAATAAAGTACCTCAAAACTGGACATAAGTATAGAACTTGAGTTGATAAACTTTGTAACTTCCCACCACTGGGTTTAATGTAATGCCTCTGTTATTTCTCTGCAGGTGTTAAGCAACTTTGCTGAACGTGAGTATAAACAACAACTATCACAACCAGGTTTACTCTGTTAGACTTATGCCACGTGGCAAATTCATTTTCATTTTGTTCTGTTTATCTAAACTTGCACACTGTGTGTTGGCTAAGCAGAATATGATTTATGTATGAATTTTATAACATTTTGATCTCTGTTTTGTTTGAAATTCATGTTTTTCAGAACTTGATTTTCAGAAGTTAAAAAAATTCCCTATATGTTTATAATTAGATAAGATTAGATAAGATAAGTGTATTTTCAGCTGCAAGAACGTGAGTTGCAGTTTGGTTATGAGGGTATTAGGATGTAATTAAACAGTAAATGTAATTAAGATTAATAAATAAAAAAACATCTTTATAATAGCTCTCCGTTTCTATCATATTATAGTTTACATTTTGCTTGTCATCTACCTAATTCTCTCCACATAATTATAGAATGACCATTTGAGTTTTGTCTATTAATTAACTTACATGGAGAATATATTCCGACACATTGCAGCTGTGTTTACCGTGACGCTGACCTTTGCGTGATTTGATTAAACCTCATATTGACTGTGCAGTGAGACGCTCATGTTAATGATGTCACTTCCTTTGCCCGTGTGTGTGTCAGAGTTTGATGGAGAGCTGGTCGGATGACAGCTGGAACTGTTGTCATAACCGGAGGAATACTGGCCACAGTGATACTTTTGTGTATCATAGCTGTGCTCTGTTACTGTAGACTCCAGGTATGCCTCAGAGTGTTTTAAATAGGTTTAAATCACTCTGGCACATTGTATTATCACATCATCTTACAGGAGAGAAGAAGAGCAATATGTCAACATTGTTTCAAATCACAAATGGTCATCGAATCATATAATACATGGCAGCAAGAGATTATATAGACATTTTTAATATGGAGTAAGAATTAGTAGTTCACAGTACTTTAGACAGTTCAAACATTAGTATATTAGTTTTGTCTTAGTAAACTTAAAATCTTGAATAACCCTTGAAAACTTATTTTTCTTGTTTAGGGAATATTGTAGAAATGGGTGCCATTTTAATATGCTACATTCTTGAAGCATTTTGATTATATTGTAAAAATATAAAAATAAATAAAATCGACTTTATTTATAAAGCACTTTTCATACTTTTTAGTAGCCTCATAGAAAATAAAACCAGAACAAAACAAAACATGACAAGACATACACACTTACGCACATACATAGCCATAGGCACAGACATACACACCCATACACACAAACATACACACACCTACATACTCCCACAGGCCCACAAACATACACTAACTGTCCCTGAGGAGGAGACATGTATTAAAAACATTGGACTTCTCTCTGTCTGCAGTACTACTGCTGTAAGAAGAATGGGTCTGACAGCGGCTCCATCTCCCAGCAACACTTTGCCTGCAATGCATGCAGTGTCTCCGGCCTGGACGGATCGATCGTCACCCCGTTGTCCATGTCGCCACCAGAGCTGCCCGGATCCTCCGACCACACCAAACCCACAGGGGGGCAACGCAGTTACTGCCCCACTTGCTCACCCTATGACTCCCCCTTCTACATCCGCACCACTGATGAGATGCGCAACGGTGGCGAGCGCATCACCTACATGCCGACACACTATGAGAACCAGGCTCTGGCGATGCCGCTGCCCGCAGTCCGAGGCTCCCTGCTGAGGGGGAACCAGCGAGGTCGGCCTCCTGATTTCTATACCAACACCCGAGCCATCAGCACGGAGGTGTGACCACCCTAAACCCCCCCAACACCTCTCCTCTCTTCACACACACACACACACACACACACACACACACACACACACACACACACACACACACACACACACACACACACACGCAAACATGCATACACGCACACACACCCACACTCACACACACATACACACACACACACACACACACACACACACACACACACACACACACACACACACACACACACCAGCACCATCACGAATAAGACCACAAACATAATTTTGACACCTATTGCAGTTGCCAGTGAGGGTTTGCTGGATAAAGGCCCACAGGTTATGACATTTAGGGTTTGGGGGGGATTTAAGTGAGGATTCTCTCAGACGACTGCTGAAGACTTGAATGTCTGACAAGTAGAGATCACTTTCAAATCTAGTTCCTGACTTTATACCCTTACATTTTATGTTTTCACGTTCACTAAGATAGTAATTATGTAATTGATAGGGGATCAAACTATAGATTTCTTGTTAGAAAATGTAAATGTATGCTCCTACGCGAAGGGTATGGTGGTTGACTGTTTGTTGACTGTTACTGACTGAGGGCTATCTTGGATAATTTATGGTTTTCCCCTGCTACACACCTTCCTAATGACTATAAAGTATCATAAAGTAGTAAATATGAAGCATTTGTTTCATAATAAACAGAATATAGACTAAAATACATGAAAAAGTTACAAGAAGGAAAAGTCCACGTCCCCTCTGCAGTGTTCTTGATCTCTGGAAGCATGCTTGAATTAAAGGGAAGGTGGAAGAGAACGAATGACTGGAGATTTCTCTATGCAAGCTGTCCGGCAAACTACTGCAGCTCCTCATCGCCAGTCATCTCCTGTCAGCAGGAATATTGTAAGCATGGTGCACATCCAGTAAGATATTAAGATGCTACACATGTAGATAGACATACAAGCATTTAAAACTGGATCATGGATACCGTAATTCTCTTGGGTTACCAGATCCACACTGAACCCCCATTTCCTCTCCTAAGGTGTAAACCTGTGAACGGTCAAGGACGCCTGAGCCCTTGAACGCAACAGCGGCTAGTTTGAAATGAACTGAGTGAATTTCTCTTGTGACAGTGATGCAAAAAGTTTGATATGTATATATTATGCAGAAAGCAATGAGGGCGTCTTTCGATCCCATCTTGTTTGCGACGAAAAATGAGATGCACCCTGGGATTTGAACATATTTTGAATGAGGGAGTGTGATTTACTAGTTTGTGCTATTTTGTCTACACACTCCTCCTATACTCCTGTAATACTCCAATGTTGAATCTTTGAAATGCAAATAACCATGTCATTCTTTCATGTTATTTTTTTCTGATATTGTGAGAAGTCAGAATACACATGTATGTGATTGAAAACTGTTTCACAGTGCTCATTTTTTACATGGCACTTACACAGCATTGCTTGTCATTCACAATAAGTAATTAATTTACTGTGATATTTGTCTTTATATGTATGTGTACAGAAGGGTTCAGAGAGGCTGAATAAGCAATGCAAGAGACCTTAAGGACTTGCATGGTGTGATTATGTCGGAAAGCTTTTCAGACTAATGTTATCAGTCAAGCATTTAACAACAGTGCATATAACATTATTATAATTCACTGATCAGCAGCTTTTTCATTAACTTCGCAATTACTTTTTCATTAAGGTTAAATAGATGTCCACTGCCACTACACTGTACATTTTTAAATCTCTCAAGACCATTTTACACCAGAATTGTGTGTTTTCTTCTTCTCTGGATTAAACTAAAAGGGCAAATAAATGTACAGAGGCCTGGCAGAATGAAAGTTCCTCAGTAAAGGTTGACAGGTTTGATGTATGGAAAACTGGTGAAATCTGGCTATAAATGTCTAGAATCTCAACAGAGGACTTTAGAGGAGAAGTTAAATAAAACCAGTGTTTCTTCATGTTGTTGTCCACCACCACCTCAGATAAAGATTCATACTCATCATTCATGAGTTAGGCATTGTATTAACTATATATTTTACTACTTACTTAACCAGTTATCTTTGAAAACAGAGGGGAAAAAAAGATTTTTAAAAATGTGGTTAAAACATATCGTACCTGACAAATACAGAAACAGTAATATTTGACAGTGTTAACTTTTGACAATTAAAGATTTGTAACTGCTTGAAATGGCTCTTTGTGTGATGACTGACAAGACTACACACATGCGCACACACGTTATGCCTATTTAATTTGAAATATTTTTCTACAGATATTTCTACATTGTCTTTATTTGAGTTCTATCAAAATGTTAAAGGTGAAATGAGAAACTAAATCTTATTTTCAGAACTAATCATGAGGGCTGAAGGCAGCATACACTTTGACCTCTTGCTAATGATTGTCATGAGGCAAATAACCGGTGTCAGATGCTTTAATTAATTTTCAGAACAAAGCATTCATTTATACTATGTTGTCCCCTATGCCATGTTGTGCAAAACACAAGTCTTGTCTCGTTCTCATATTTCCCCAATTTAATCATCCAACAAGAAAAGACTTGAAATAATCAAATTCTGTTTGTTGCAAGCCTAACGTGTAATTGCCTTGACCTGGAAGGACACTCAGAGACAGTGGGCTAAGGAGATGTCTTGCAGTCTGGCAATAGAAAAATTGACCTTCATAGCAAGAGGGAAAGTTTTTTATGAGACATGAATATGCCTTTCTTAAATTTCATGAACAACATGAATATACAAATGCCTGGAAATGGATAAGCGCTGGCACTGTGCAATATCACTGCACATTGGCTTGAATCTTGCACCACAGCAAGAGTACTATGGTTATGAATCAGGGGAAAGAACAGGAAGGTGACCATGTTTTATAAATCTGCTTCAAACCATATCATTATTATTATTTTTATTATTATTTGTATTATTATTATTGTCATTAATTATATCATCATCATTATTAGAATTGTTATTGTTATGCTATTGCCTATTAATATTGTTGTTATCACCCCCTTTTAAGTTTCCATTTAATGTATTTAATGTTGTGTGATTTATTTAATTTTATTTATTTTTTAAATTATTATTATTATTATTTACGTTATTTATCCACACCAATTTTTCTCCGAGAGGATTGTTGGTTAAAAGAGGGATGTAAGGGATTTGCGACTGTTACTGTTTGTTAATGTTTTTAAAAAAAAGAAGAGATGAAATGATGTTGGGAAAAGATAGAATTCAAAAGCACAATACATACAGTTCATACATGTATATAAATATATATATACTGTATATGTGTGTATGTATGTATTGTGTATTGAGAAATAAAATATTAATAATAATGATACTATGTACATTCTTTTTTTAAATAAAAAAGTGTTTGTGTGCGTGTCTTTGCGTGCCTCTTAAAATAGTGATGTGCCATATTTTCAAGTTTTTCAAAAAATCATGCAGAGCTGAACAACAAAAACAACAACTCATTTTGTAAAAAAAGTTGGCATAGGCCATTATTTTAAGAAGGTGACGATATGTAATCACTTATATAAAAAATAAAGTGGTTAAATTCCCAAATTCTTAAATAGAAATTATTGTTCAGTACACGTAAGAGACAATCTGCGCATGCGTGAATTACATTCCAAACCGGAAGGCGTGTCGCAAAACTCCCGAGCGATTCATCCTCCTAGATATTTACGATCTTTGATACAACTCTTCTGACAGCAGCGAGCTACTCCTCTACGCTCTTAACAAGTATGTTGACAGCTTTTAAAAATATATAAATACCTGGCTTTGTTTTAGTGTCGCGTGTACATGCAAGTGAGAACAGTAATGTTTTTGTTTTCATTCTTCTTTCTATCTTTTCTTGATTTTCCTCCGGAGCCGGGCGGGCTGTTGCTGTGTGAGCTCGCTCCTCCAGATAGTGGTCCAACTGTTTTGGATTTCGAGCTGGTTAGCGTTAGCCACACTTAGCTTTAGCTTAGTCTAGCCTGGCACACATACTTCCTGTTTACCCTGCGTTCACCTGCACTGGCAGCTAGCTCCATGTTTACTTTGGTCTGCTTGTGACAAACCCGTGTTATTGCTGTCATGATGTTATTATGAAAAGACTGCACGGATAAGTTAGCCTATCGCTAGCTAATGTCCTCTTGTCTGTTTATGTCTGTGTGTGGTTCTATTAGCTGCTGTCAGAGGAATCTCTCCGCTCTATTAGCACCTTTGACACTTTCATTTCACATTTTCATATGTCCCTTAAACAGCAGTTGAAAGAGCAAAGCTGCCACACGTAAGCTAGCCTGCTGCTGCTGCTGCTAATGTGAGAGTATGTGATGCTCCATCCAGGCCTGCAGACACCAGTGACAGCAGCAGTAACACTTCACTGCAGTAATTAGTGAGGGAGTCTACTCGAACACAGAATAACAGAATATTTCACTTAGTTTTGGACCACAAAGCCATTATCCACAAACTGTGACAGCTGTCAAAAGAGCACCATCATCTGAATTAATGATGCCAACAAGTGACTTTTTGTAAATTAATCATTTACACAATGTGAGTGTCTATGTCAGAAAGTGCTCACATCATATGGCTTTTATTCCAGATAATATACCTATACCTCAGTGACCTCACTGCAGCTGCTGTCATTGTGTTTGCAACATTTGTTCCACTGTCTCTGGACCAGTTCAGGATTTGTGTCTTCACGACATCATTATTACAGTGTGTGTCTCACTGATTAGCTCGGAGCAGTAAAGTGAAGGCATTAAAACGTCTTTTTCATCCACTTATACTGCTCAAAATAACATCAAACCTCTGCAGTAGAATGATACGTATCCCTACACATAAAACAAAGCACCGACAAAGTAGTTTGTGAACCCAGAGTTTATTAAGAGTGTTTTGAAAGACTTACCAACTGGCCCCGGTACCAGCTCCTCTCGTAGTAAAGTCCATTCAAGTGGATTACCAAATGCAATCCAAAAGGAAGGATTTGCTGCCTTCGCCGTACTGCCCAGAGCTAATCAGTGTTAGCCACGCCAGGCTGTTAGAGACTGTTAGCGACTCTCCGGGACATCCCTGTTAATAGTTTATACAGGGGAAAAAAACTGTCTCAATGGCTTATTTGATGTATGCAAGTGTCGAAAAAAAGACCATGGGATGACTTTACACCTGAATTAAACTTAAAGTGAGCGTTGATATTGAATTGGTTGGTGTTGGCAATATTTTAAAAGCAAAAGCAATTTCTTGTTTCAACTCTATTCAATTCAATTCAATTCAATTTATTTACAGTGCCAAAACCTAACAAAAGTTATCTCAAGACACTTTTCAGGCCCTCAAATAAGAAGGTATTCTACTTTTATGTTTTATATGTGGCTTATACTTTAGGTTTTGGACTTGGACTGTAAGTTTGAAGACATGCACTTGGACTTGGAGAAACTGGGTTGGACATAATATTTGAATGAACAAGATGATGTATTAGGAGATTCAATTAATAGATCATGCATGTGTCTTGGCTGTGAGGACTGACATGAAGAAATGCTGGTAATCACTTAACAACTATGGAGCTTCTTGACCTGCAGTACACTCTGGATGTTTGAACAAACAGGAATGAACAGGTACTGGTCTGATGTAGGCCCGGCTTTAGCATTGGCACTAAACCAAAGGGACCTTTTGTTGTGTGTCTTGGGGTGTTTCATTGTCATGAATGAGCTACTTTATAAAGACATATCATTACACAGCAGCCAGAGAACTAACCGGTACGTTAGGAATAAATAAGCCTACATTTCACATTTATTCATCCGATTTACTGAATCTTTATGTCTGTTCGTGGACTTGTATGCTGTGTTGTAGAGTCAATGTTTAATTCAGGTTGTAACCTACCATAAACAGACCAAATGGATGAGACCATTTATTTGACTATGAAATTAACTTGGATGGTTAGACCTAACAGGAAGTGATTCAATGATAGATGTAGTGTCACCAGAAAGCAGACAGGCTTGGGTTCACCATCGGGCCTCAGAGTAGGTTTCAGTCCCAGTTGCAAAGCATGCTGAACATGCTGAAGTTGGATTTTTCGCTGATATCCGATATGGCGATATTTTACAACTCATTTGGCTGATAACCGATAACGATACACTTTTTTTTTTTCTCCCCACACCTAATTGCTGGGATCGTCAAGTCTCCTCTGTAGTGGAATTAACATATTATTATGCATAATCCTATTGCCTATGCAGACATTAAATACAAAGGTTAAATGGTGAAATATTAATTTGTTGTTCAAAATAAGAAAAATGCTTAAACTTACATTATGTAAAACATGGCATATCTATTTATGACAGTTGCTTTTAAACAAAACAAGATACATCCTACTTAAAATGTGTCATGTCACGCTGCACACGTAATCCTCGCACCGCCGGTATCAGATTCAATCAAGGAAGCAGCAGTCTATTTAATTATCGGTTTATTATATCGGGCAGCACGGTGGTTAGTAGTGATAGACTGTTACATTGGCCCGCCGATATTTGCGTTTACGTATCGGCTGATGTGGGCTGCTGCTTTTGCAGATAGTTTTTTCCCGGTATTATTTACAGACAGGTGTCCACAAGCAGCTCTGTGTTGCCGGAGACGCCTTCAATAAATAAATGTCCAATAACGATATACTGTGTGTATATATATATATATATATATATATATATGTATATACAGTATATCGTTATTGAGATATGAAATCAACTATACTGGGATAAAAAATTTTGAAATGCATACAGTGAAATTAACTACCAACACTCACTCATGTCACACCCTAATCCCTGTATGGAGTTACTCGTGCAGACACCACTGAGATTGCTACTAATTACAGCAACGGTGTACAGCTAGCAATAGGGGCAAAATCTGAAACAAACATGACCTAAGACTGCACATGGATGAGACTTTTCAAGTTAATACTGTCTTGTGTTGTTGTTAGTAAAATCAACCCAACCCTAACAATGTTATTTTGTTATATGGGTCAACAATTGAACAGGTTTGTCATGCTGCAGTGACAGGTCTGTTCAGTGTGCTTGTGCTGTATTAAGAAATCAGAAGCTAGAAAGATGCAGTCTTAGCTGTGTTCGTCACAGGAAGGTCAGCAGAGTTATGAAGCAGATTGAGTTAGACCAAAGCACAAGTAAGACACGTATGTAGCCATCATTATCTACAAAAAAAAAAGATGCCATGCCAAATGAATTGACTATCACTGGCTTTATAGACAGTTGTCAAAGGGAAAAGTCGGCCCCAACCCTTCTATGAAGAGTCATGGGTTTTAGTTAACTTTCCCATGGTCAACTCCTCTAAATCTCAGGAATTACAGTATTAGTGTGTCTGCTGACACTGTTGTATCCGTAACAAAACAGCAGGGCGAGTCCACCCATAGAAACACACACACACACACACTCACACACCCTCGCAGACAGAGACTTTACCACTGTGGCCACTCACAGTTTCCATACAGCCAGTTGTTGGGCAGCAAGGTTGCCAACTGGGACTGTACTGGAGGAGCAGGCTGGTAATGACTGGGTGCTGCTGTGTACAGTTTGAGTTTCATCCAAGGAGGAAGTGTCTATCCGGCCACACAAGGGCAGTGAGTGAGTGAGAGTGAGAGAGAGAGAGAGTGAGAGAGTGAGAGAGTGAGAGAGTGAGAGAGTGAGAGAGAGAGAGAGTGAGAGAGAGAGAGAGAGAGAGAGAGAGAGAGAGAGAGAGAGAGAGAGAGAGAGAGAGAGAGAGAGAGAGAGAGAGAGAGAGAGAGAGAGAGAGAGAGAGAGAGAGAGAGAGAGAGAGAGAGAGAGAGAGAGAGAGAGAGAGAGAGAGAGAGAGAGAGAGAGAGAGAGAGAGAAAAAAACAGTTTCATCTGGATTATGTGTTTAATAATCTGGTTTAGGAGACAATTTAACAACCGACCACATTTTATTATGTTTTGACAACAATTCAAAAGCCTTTTTCTTGCTCATTATTTACTCGAGCTGGTAGAAATACATTTTAGTGTGTGTGTGCGTGTGTGTGGGATATTTTGAACTTGTGCATTCAACATTAAGTGATTACGATTAATAGTCAATTACATATGGCTTGACTATGTTTACTGCAAGCTTCAGATACTGTCTAACTTTACAAGAAGAGACATGGGATCCAACTGAGACAATGCATATTTCTGCTCTAAATGACATAATTTCTCAGCATGCCCGGCTCCTATCTGCGTTCCTTAGTTGCGTTCCTTCTCATTTCAGCTTCTTTCCTCAAGTGAATCAGTGGGAATGTAATTGCGTTTTACACTGCTCTGTGTAATTGAATAAGTGTGACTGGAGCACATGACCCTGTTGCTCTCCTCATGTATGTCTATGTGGCTGTGCATTTTGTACGCATGTAATCATGTCAGTGTGTGTGAATGAATGCTCTCTTCATGCTTTAGTTCTTTGTGTGTTTGTTTGCGCAGCTGCGCTAGTGTGTGTGCATGTTTAGGTGCGCATGCTCCTCCACAGCATCATCGTTATAGCTGCATTACTCATTAGATTTATCATTTGGTCTATAAAATGGCAGGAAAGAGGGAAACATACGGACCATAGTTTTGCTATGATCAGAAACAGAGAAAAACAGCAAATCCTCACAGTTTAGAAGCCTGGACCAATTCAATTTTGCCACAATGCAAAATTGGTGTATTGCACAATGAGCTACACTCCACTTATCCAAAAGGTCCAAATAATGTTCTCCAACAGAAACAGCCCAAAGTTAAATCAAAAATTAAACAAAATAAAGAATTTCAATTTGTCTAATTCTGTTTTAGTTCTTCTTCTTTTTTTTGGAGTGAACCCTCTTCTCAAGCAAAATAAAAAAAGATCTCTGATAAGTTTCAGTTTCATCCCCCCCTCCCCGTCAGGAGTGGAGCCTCTTCTCAAACAATTTAACAAACGATCTTTGAACAAGTGACACCCCAATGCTGTCTGAGTTGTGAGAATTGTAAACACGCGAACATGTAGACACAGAATTTAGGTGCTGTCATGCAACTAAGATAAATAACATAACGCTGTTTAGATTGTCTACTAAAAGGACAAGATATAGAGATGTTCTATAGGAAAGGGATCCTTAAATGACTTCTGTTGTGGTCTGACGCTATTCACAAAATACAATTAACTTGACTTTCAAGGGGGACGGGGTGCCGGCCTGATCTAATGGTAGGGGAAACACCGAACTATAATAAGAGTACCTACAGATTATGATCCAACAAGGGAATTTGGGAAGTAGATAAGATGCTTGTAATATATTTGGTTGCAGATCTGTTAAAATAGTGGATGTAACAAAATCAATTACACGCTTAGAATGTATAGACCAGTGGTTGCTACTAGAAGCAGAATATTCAACTGAAACCAACTGCAGGTGGAATAATACTACACTCGCTCGTAAAGTTCAGTTCAAACACTTGAATGTTAAGTTAGGACCATACAGAAATTTTGCTTCCAGCTTGGGCCTGTCACACACTTTGAAATGCCAGAGTGATTTGAAAGATACTAATCACACCATAAGCACTAAAAACAACAATGGAATTGCAGATCAGCAGATTTGTGGTTAAGTTTGCAAATGGTGCTTACTTCTGTGCTGGTATTATAACCTCAAAAATGACAGACGGCTTGTAATAACTTTTGCCCGGACTCGCTGCCTAAAAATGTGGCCTACAAACCAGGGTGTTGTTTGGCTAGTGTCTGGCATGTCCTTGCTGTGTCTGTAGTACTGAATGGGTGTGTTGCATGGTGACAACACTGCACTGCATACGGTACCTTGACTATGATCGTAAGCCCAATTCAGACCAAAGATTTGCAATGATACGAGTTGAAACTTGCAACTACTTGCAAAGTGCAGGTCTGCAACGTTCTAAAACCTGATGCTGGCGATTTTACGGTTGCAACTTTATCTAAACCGTTCGAAAGCGGTTTCGTTTTCGTCTCGCCTTGAATCTTTGGACTGAACTGGGCTTAATAAACCTTGTTTTATGATGTTACATTACATTTAATTTAGTTGACACTTTTGTCCAAAGCAACTTCCAATAAGTGCATTCAACAATTATGTTACAAACAAGAAGAGCAAGTAATTAAGTAAGTGCCGTAGCTTCAAATAAGTCGATCTTTAGAGTGCTACATATAATTGCTTTTTTTTCTATTTTCCCTTTAAATTATCTTCTTAGCCAAGGTGCAGTTGAAAGAGATGTGTTTTTTATCTGCGGCGGAAAATGTGTAGATTTTCAGCCTTCCGAATGTCGATGGGGAGCTCGTTCCACAATTTGGACAGCAAACAGTCGTGACCTAGTCAGGTGACTCTGTGTTCCTCTCAGTGAGGGAGCAAGCCGATTTGTCGATGCAGAGCGGGGAGGGCAGGGTGTAAGGTTTAATCCTGTCCTGGATGTAACCTGGTTCTGATTTGTTAGTAGTACGATAAGCAAGTGCTAATGTCTTGAAACGGATGCGAGCAGCTACAGGAAGCCAGTGAAGGGAGCGGAGGAGCGTTGTAGTGTGAGAGAACTTCGGTAGGTTGAAGACCAGTCGAGCCGCTGCATTCTGGGCTGCATGGGTCGGGTGGCACAGGCCAGCAGAACAGCCAGGGGGGAGTTACAGTAGTCAAGGCGTGAGATGACAAGAGCCTGGACCAGAACCTGTGTGGCCTTCTGGGTCAGAAGACGACTTATCCTCCTGATGTTCTGCAACATATATCTGCACGATCGGGTTATTGCAGCAATGTTGGGGTTAAGGGAGAGTTGGTCGTCTAGTGTCACACCCAAGTTCCTTGCAGTTTGAGTGGGGGCTACCACAGAATTGTCAAGGGTGATGGTAAGGTCTTGGGTGGGAGAACCTTTTCCAGGAAGAAAAAGCAACTCTGTCTTGCTCTTATTAAACGTTTATTAGTCTAATAGGTCCTTGAAAGGCTCACCTACTTTGAATATAGAAAGCAATCTCTATCACTTATAATCATGTAAGTCAATTGAGCAAGTTTCACAAATAAGATTTTTTTATGCACCACCTCATCAGTTATATAAATGTCCAAAGCAAACAGTTTTTTTTCTTTTCAGTATGGTGCCTAAAATGTTCAAAAAAACTCCATGTTTTTTTTATCCAATTTGTTTGTCTTCCCAGAGAGCTTGGTAGACAGGAGAGGGAAGGGGAGAGCTTTAACCCTGGTCTCCCCAGTCAACACGGAGTAAACCAGCCAGCCATGGATGACCGCTCCTCACTCAGAAAAGTCAGCAGCTCTACTGAGTCGGTGGCCACCGTCACCAGTGAGGAGTTTGTTTTGGTACAGCCCAGTGCCTCAGGGTCACCGCAAGGCTCTGAGGGCAAACCAAGACTCAAGGTCAGAGCGTGTCCTTATCCCCCCCCCCCTCCCCCTTTCCTTACTTCTCCTTTGCCCTCATCCACATTTTTTTGCTCTTCTTCTTTCTCCCTTAGATGTCTTTGAATGGGAGTGAGCAGCTGGAGAAAGCTATGGAGGAGGTGTTGGATGATGACGATGAGGTGAAAGTGGAGAAGAGCAATGTGGAAAAGATGGAGAAGCACAGGGACCCAGAGAGCCGAGTCCTGGACCCCCGACCTGCAGGTATAGGTCCATTTACAGTCACTGCGTTTACTTGCAGGCATTTACAGTCAATTGTTCTGTCTCTGCACCAGATGCATCAAAACTGAAATATCAACTATATTGTTCATAGCGCATAAATTGTCCTTCCTTTTTCAGCAAGATGTTACGGTCAAAAGGCAGGACAAAACTAAAAGTTCAGTCAGTTATGGAAAATTGTTGCATGTTCTTTTGTTAGTGTATCTCTGCACGTCGTTGCACTTATCATTGTTATTATGGGGTATGTGTTTCAGATAAGTATTTTTTCTTATTTTTCTAATTTCAATGAAATTTAACAGAAAGAAGAAATAGCAATGTACAAAGCACTTGGGGTGGGTGAATCTTTTTTAAACTGGGCTGAATGCCTGAAAAACGTAGTTGTGTACATGACATTGACATATGAAAATATAGTTTTGCTCTATCAAAATTAGCAAGGCTGGTATCTGAACTCTCCTAAGTGGTTTGACTGTTCTGTATATCAGCAAGGACAGGTTGGCCCCGACAGCTCAACAAAAACAAGCGGTCGATGGTATACTTGCACTATTGTTTTTTTTCAGCGGCAGGTGCAAGGCATTACAGTTGCAACACCAGGTTCCAATCCCTCTGGGAAACTTCAAGGTTGCATTATTAGCATCTTTAGAGTGAGAGTTTCTAATATTCATCCAAACACTACACAAAGTTACCTGTCAAGCCCTGGATCTGAAGTCCAATGGAGAGCGCTTCTGTATGTATTTTTTGCATAAAGTCCTGCGGTGAAGCTCACACTTTCACTTTCAGGTGAAATGAAATGGCAAGTGATGCCATTTGTCAAAGAGGAGGGAAGCCTAAGCCTGTCACTCTCTCTCCAGACCTTCAGTTGATTTAGCAATGTTGTTAGCAATGAAGTTTGTAGCACAACAAACAAAAATTCAAGGTGTGTCAACTTTTTTGATAATACTGTCATTATTTCTAAACCTGCTGTATTTGGTCCTAAAAACAGGAGAAACTGTTTTAATTAATTTCACATGTATTTTAGGTACGTCTGTCAGAACCAACTCTTCGTGTGCAGACAACTTAACATTTCACTGTGGTGCCAGTGTTTTCTTCTTTACTACTGCTGAGTGAACTAAGAGGAAATAGTTAGCGTTGTGTAGAATAAAAGCCAGTCAGCAGTGGAAGTCCAGCTGCTGCTCTCATTGTTCTGCTTCCTGTTTGCAAAGTCTGAAAGTACCAGGTCACAGTTTATTTCAGAGAAGACCCGAAACTTCCTGTGTAGTTCTCTCACCTTTTGCTTATCTTTACTACTTCTCAGTTGTGGTTTTGTCTGTTTCTCTCTTCGCTCTCCCCTAAACGTACTTGTCTGTTGTAGAGCATGGGCTATGTTGTCGAAAGCTGATCATACAACTGATTTATTATCTTAGTTAAAATGTGTTGTACTAGACAGACGAGAAGCAAACGTCAGTTTAGCAAAGCTTGTGATATTCATTTTTCTGAAAAGTTGAAACACTTTCTGCTGTCTGTCCACAGAAGCATGTCCAGCACCACCAAGCCCCACAGTTCTGGAGGAGGACAGTGTCCAGTTCAACAAGCTCTCCTACCTCGGCTGCACCTGGGTCAAAGCCCCTCGCAACGAGGCAGAGGCGCAGAGGGCCATGGCCACCCTGCGAGCTGAAAGCGCCATCCCCATCCCCATCACCCTGCATGTCCCCTGTGGATCAGATGGCTCCGTCAGGTCAGCCACACATTGAGAATGAGACTGTGTCTATTGAGACCTGGGTCGCTGGTTAGAATGGCCTATGATGAAAGGAAAAGTAGAACATAGGTCCAGTGATAACTTTGTTAGAGGCATAAAAGGTGAACATCTCTACAAGGACTCTGAGCCTGACCACTGCATCACTACTTGTTTTGTAAAGCAGAACTTTGTCACACCACACAACAAGTTTGTGGTCATACAGCTGAGGATATCAACCAAGAACAGATTATCATTAATTATGTGCCTGCTACAGGTGCCAGTCACCTCTGAAGCCTGTTAGCCAGCACAAGAAGTGAAGTTACAGATGTGTTGAGAGGAACTTTCCAACCATCCTGAGTTATGAAATAAAAAAGGGAACATGAAATGTTTAGATACAGCAAAGGGGAAATGAGACATGTTTTTTTTTTTGCCGTGCTGAAAATATTGACTTTTCTACTTCACTTGATAGGGGTGACATGGATGCTTTACATTTTGATTGAATGGAAGCTCGGATGAACATAAAGTTTAATGTCATTTATTGAGGGAGAATATTACTGTGCAGAACTTATGTTGAGCCCAAAGTAATATTAAGTATCTGATACCAATTTGCATGATACAAGACACCTTTCAATGTTTTAAAATGTTAGATATAGATTTCTCGTGGATATCAGATTGTAGTCGTATAGAGATAAGGTAAATTAAAAAATGGATAAAACTTGGTATTAGATATTAAAATTGATTATTAAAAAGATAAAAAATATGTATTAACAAATTAGAGCCCTATTGATAAATTGACATTATTAGCCGACTGGTTGACAATGTAAATATATAATGTTAGATATTCTTTATCGGTTTAAAAGTAGGGCCTTTTGAGTACCTTTGCATAGCCATATCTGTGTAAAATCTGTGATTTTACATCAGCTGCCATATAGGTAACCTATGAATTTTAAGAATTTCCCCTGTAAAATCAGTCGCAGGAACCCCATATTGGTCGGGCTCTATTACAAATTGAAATTTAGTGTCTTTTAAATTGCTGACATACAGTATGCTGATTGTAAATCTGGACCAAAGCATCATTTTCACATTTAAAATATAATAACCCTCCCCAGGATTGTGGACCAGGCCTCGGGTACAGAGATCGCCTCATTTCCCATCTACAAGGTGTTGTTCTGTGCTCGTGGTCGGGAGGATTCAGTGGAAAGTGACTGTTTCTCCTTCACCGAGAGTTACCGGAGCTCTGAGGACTTCCAGATACACGTCTTCTCCTGCCACATCAAAGAAGCTGTGAGTTATACAAACTGCAGCTCAACATGGTTTTTCACTCCGCTAACTCGCTGTAGATAGAGTTTCAAAACCTTCAAGATCATCCACCCACTAACAGTATCAAAACACAATACACCCTCATGATAAGTGTGTACTTGTCTTGAGTGAATTCATTCTTAAGGGGCAGTAACTGACTACATGCTCTGGACTGAGAACAGACATTTCAACACAGTATGCTGTAAAAATGGTAGAGATTTTATGCACTGACACTATTAACCCAGCAGATGGCACTGTTCTCTTCTATTGAGTTTTCTTAACAATGTCCAGTTCTAGTCTACTCGTTTTTATTACTATCTTCGGATTCTTGTGTTGTTTTAATTTCTGTTTGCGTATATTGATTATATTTACTAATTTCTTTTTGCAACATTTGACTTAAATCTTTTCAGCTTGCTCTTAAGTGAGTCTATTCAAAAAAATGTATTCTTTCTTTTTTTTTTAATAAACATTTTCTTCCTAATCTTGCTTTCTCCTCTCTTTGCCTCAAGAACTTCTGTTTTCATTTTTGTTTTCTATCCAGGTTAGCCGTATCCTGTACAGTTTCTCAACAGCCTTTCGGCGTTCTTCACGGCCAGCAGACATCAGGGACACGGCGCTGTCTGGTCCGCCTGATGGTGACCTCTACACCTTCACTGTCTCGCTGGAGATCAAAGAGGACGATGGCAAAGGCAACTACAGGTACTTAGTCCACAGACACGCAGATACACTATACAATTAAATGATATAGGTGTGTCTCTCTACCTACATGTATTTTACCTTATGGTAATAAAACGCCTTTTTATGGAGGAAGAATAATGTTACTATAGTACGATAATGTGGTGGCATTATACAATACCTTTTCTAGGAAACACCATGTGATACATGTGAGTTACACAAACACATACTGTGTTGGATACATTCATAGTTGAAAGGCTTTAATATGCTGCGGTAATACTGTTTCATCTGACTGCTATTGTTCACCTGTAATGAGCATAATGGTCCTATCAGCACAATAAGAGCATTTTTCCATTTTCACAAGCCATCATATATCGAGTATTTTAGTGATGGATTTTCATTTTCTGGTTTCCTCTGAAATAAAATGGCCCAATGACTGTTCTCAAAGCACAGCAGACAACTGTAAAATACACAGTCAGAAGACTTGAGGAAAGATGTGTCATAATTATCATTAACTGGGCTAGTCATGTTAAGGTAATGAAAATTGAGCAAAAAAACAAACAAACAGAGAGAACAGTAATATAAATCAAGGTCAATTCAAAATACACTTAAAATTGCATTAAAGAACTTCACTGTACAACAAAGCAAAACATCTTAACTGAATCTCATCTTAAACCCAACTATAATAACCCCCCTGTTCTTCCCTTCCTCAGTCCAGTGCCTAAGGACAGAGATAAATTCTACTTCAAGCTGCGACAGGGCGTTCAGAAGAAGGTTGTGGTTTCAGTTCAGCAAATGTGCAACAAGGAGCTGGGCATCGAGAGGTGAGGATCACTGAAAAAAGAGACGTTGCATGACAAGGTCCTAGTAACCTTTCGCTGGTTTCTTTGTTTCGGTTTGGGTCTGTGTCGCATGCGTTATCTTGCATGTATTGCTCTTATCTACTGTACATCTATAGTTTAGGTTTACCATAGCTAATCTTCAACTTTGCTTTCTAAATGTTTGGAATTGTGGACTATCAAAGGTCTATATCTCTATCTTTGCTTCCACTACTAACCCTTTGCTCGTTGTGATTGTCTTAACTTAAGTACTTACTGTACTTTGACAAGAGATTTGCCTTTTCAACGATCTTGGTGCTGTAACTGTGGACCAGAGTTTGTAAGGCAGCTGTCTCAGCAGGACAAATGAGCTGAACTACAGTAAAGGAGGTAATGATGTTGAGCTCAAAAACACTGTTCTCAACATGCTGGTTATGCAAATCAATAGCCTTGTTGTAAACTTGGAAATATGGAAAATTATACAAGACTTCCCAGACTAAAGCGCCACACTGGCTTTTTTTTTCACAAGGACAATGCATACACTCAATTGTCCAAATATTGCTGAGGGAAATCAATAAGAACAACACAAAAGTAAAATGAGTCAGCCCACCCAAATAACACAGTAAAATCAAACACCCCAACAGAGGAATACTTGTGTATTCAAATCCCTTTCAACTTGCTGCACCCTCACTCATTCTTATGTGTTTACATGCTCTATCAGCATGGCAGCACCAAAGAAGTAGGTCATCTTTATCTCTCCCCTCTTTCTTCTTCATTCCCTTGCCTCCTATCGTTATCAGAGGGAGAAAGACACCTGTCCTCTTTTTTATTTTTAGTGTCTATGGAAACTCCTATTGTGCTCAGAACTTTCTCGCGTACATGGCCCATGTTTGACATTTCTTTATTTTATTAATATTCATTTTTGTAATATCCTCAGTCTGAATGGTTAATTCTTTTGAAATGCTATTCCATCCATATAGTATAGATGCAGTGTATTATGTTCTGTTTTAATCCTGAGCAGCCGTATAACGCTCTCCTGGCTCCAGACCTTAAAATCACTCTGACCACTCCACAGAGTTGACCTAGTGAGTGTAACTAGTTGACAGTTCTCTCTGATATCGGGCAAGTGTGACACCTTTGTTTGAAAAAATACATTTTTACCTTGAAGTCTTTCTATCCACCCTGCTGAAATATCACTTTTAAAGACATGCTATATATATATATATATATATATATATATATATATATATATATATATATATTTAAATTCCCATACTGACCACTTGGTGGAACCTCCGACCTAAAGCTGAAGGGATTTTACTAAAACAAGTAAACATGTTGGATTGGTATGATTTGGAAACAACGTAAACCTTGCTGCTTCAGTACAGTGCAAACCTTAGTTATGTGTTTTAGAAAAAAATTACTATGTGATGTCTTTTTTTCTCTCTTATTATTTTTAACTTCCTGTGTGTGTATGTGTGTCTATACTGCCCTTTTCTGTTTGAGGTGCACAGACAGGGAGAGCTGGATCTTTTATCATTCTGAAGGGGCTTAGACATGCTCGGCTAGATTCCTTTGAGCTGCACAGGTCATCAAGATCATTTTAATTTTGGCCATGATGATATTCAAATTGACCAATGCACAATTTGAATTCCTTTCAGAGTGTCAGCTGAATGCCTAAGATATTATAATGCATTAACATTACACAATTGAATCATAGTTTGATCACTTGAGTTGTTTTCATATTCCAGTTTCCTTTCCATCCCACCTACTCTGTTGGTGAATGCAGACTGTAACTCTGCAGTGGAATTAGTGATTATTGATTTGTGATTAGCTTCCTTTGTCTTCCCTCTAGGTGCTTTGGTATGCTGCTGAGTCCCGGACAGAAAGTCTGCAACAGCGACATGCATCTACTAGATATGGTGAGCCGAGCCCAACTTAGCTAATTTACCCAATCTGTTTATTTTTTTCAGATGCATCTAAATTAGTGTTTTCACATTTACCTTTGTCCTAGTTTACATATATGAATCTGACCTTGCCTTCTTGTTCAAAATGTTATATATTCCTGTATCTATATTTCACATTAATCATTTTACAGAAACCTTAATGTGTTGTATATTATATGTTACAATACTTTTACACGTACATAATCGGTTCACTTCTACCTACACAGGAGTCGATGGGGAAGAGCTCCGATGGGAAGGCCTATGTGATCACAGGGACATGGAACCCTAACATGGCAACCTTCCAGCCGCTGAATGAAGACACACCTAAAGGTGAGGCGTATGATTGTCCCCCTAAATGTTATTGACACACAGATCACAGTCTTCACTTTCATCCAGAGTAGCTGTGAAACATGTTGGTAAAATGTTAAAACTGTCCTTCTTTAATATTCTATCACTAATAATTTCAGTTAACACAGCAGTGATTTGATTGTGCACTAGGTTTTTCTGCATTAATGGTCTGTGTCAAGTCACATTTCTTTATGTAGCACATTTAAAAACAACATGAGTTAACCTTAAGTGCTTTCTTTATCGAGGCGGATGGGTTAGGATCTGCCTCAATACAGGTATACACGATTAAAGAAGGGTGAATAAAAGGCAATAATGTATAATGTGATATAATAAAACAATAATAAAAAGAAGGCGAGACTAAAAGAGAAAACCTGAAACAACTAACATTATTGTTTAAGTAATAAAATGAGAAGTTAGGAGAGATAAAATAAAAACAACTGATTAAAAATGGGATGTTAGAAATAAGTAAATAGGCGACTTGAAAAAAAAAGCTATAAGGCACCCTCAGACTAAACTAAAAGCAATCATTACTTGTCGAAGCCTGGCATGTTTTCACACATTGTGTGAAAGTGTAAACACACTGTGTCAGACAGTAGAGCCAACAAAACTATGGACACTCCCATGTGTGAGAAATATAATTAACGGCAGAATTTTAAGAAGATGCCGTTCACTTTGCGGTCTGCCATTATTATGGCTTGGCAGGTCTTTGAACCTAATACACTTTCCTCCGTTTTTAGGCTCTTTGTTTTGCATGTAGTTATTAAGAAAGAGAAAGAGGGAGGGTTAATTGATTGAGTGTTTTTTTTAACGAACTTGAATTGAACAAGAACATGGAATAAAATATTAGGTATACAAAAATTTTAAAAATGTAGTGTCTAATTTAAGTTTTGCTGCCTTAAATCTGTGTTCATGAATTTGAATGCAAATACTGTATATTGGAGTTAAATGAGTTGATTTATCATCATATACCTGAAAAGATTTAAAAGGGAAGCATTTACACGTCTTCAGACTGGATCCCACAGAGCTCTAACATATCCAGGCAGAGAGCTGATCGTACCAAATCCTTTACAGCTACCAAATTAGACCAAATGGCAACTTGTTGTCTCAGATGCTCTGAGTACTTGAAGGTGGGTAGTAGGTTAAAGCAGTCTACCTTGTGGGAGTCTGACAGTAAACACACACACACACACACACACACACACACACACTGTCACTAGTTTTCCATTCTTTAGCATGCATTTTAGTGTGATGTGGATCTAGTTTACGGATGAACAAATAATCAGTTATTGGATCAATGATTATGATTGACAGAAAAAATTAAGCTTACAGACTTCTTTATCGAAGATAGTCTCGTTTATTCCTCCTTATAACAACCTGGAAGTTGGGATACTTCATCTACTATAGCTAAACTTTCTTTCCTTGTCAGAAGCATGAAGCGATTTGTTAGTTTGAGGCTCACATCTCTTTGTGTATGAAGTTACTGTAAACCAAAACTGCTGTACCGCCAAAAGAAGTTTACATTCCAGTACTAAACTAGTAGGATAAACTTTTCCACCTAAAAAATAACTAAAATTAGAGACATTGATGTTATGTCCTTAACCACTAGGGGGTGTGCCATCACCACAGGATACATGGTGTGGACACCATGCCCCCCCCCACCCCCCACCCCCAGAAGCAGTAGCAGCGAAATAACTGATTAAACAACTGAATGCTAAATTGATTGCAAGGTTTATTTTAGTAGTTTGGAGTATTTTTTATAAAAAAAAACATCACTATCACAAAAGAAAGGTTGATTTTCTTCCAGAGGTTGGTGCGGACTTACTAATTTGTACCAGCTTTTAGAATTTTTTTAATTCTTAACCTGGTTACACTTTGTTGCTGTAGCGCACAGAGAGCTGTTTGTCTTGTTTACACTCTATCACTGTAATTAAACCCACTCAACAATATAGATGATCGGTAAATGGGCTTCAAAGACTGAAATCTAATCAAAAGAAAAGAAACAGAGGAGTAATAGCTCCACAGTTACTTTTATATTGTTTTGCTTTTCTCTCTGGTTTGCTCCAGATAAGCAGGTCTACATGACCGTGGCAGTGGATCTGGTTGTCACAGAGGTGGTGGAGCCAGTTCGCTTCCTGCTGGAAACTCTGGTCAGGATATATCCATCAAACGAACGCTTCTGGTACTTCAGTCGCAAAACCTTCAGTGAGAACTTCTACCTTAAACTCAGACAGGTATTTTGACTGCAACTATTATATCCCTCACAGAACCTGCACTCATTTTCATACTTTACACATACCGCTATATTTTTGTTTAGACCCAAGTCTAACTGCTTGACTAACTGGCATGAATTAACTAAAGAAGGTTTGTGGGCTTCTGGTTTGTGGCTAGGTTGATTTCTGGTGAGTTGTGCATTGGCGCAGGAAGAGATGCAGGACCCTCTACTTTTTCTGTTAACCTTGTTTAACTGCAATACAAATATATATATATATATATATATATATTATTAAAAGAAGAATTCATATAAGTATATTTTGGGTTCCAAAAATCCAATCCACTACTCTTCCCAGACAAGCCTTCGTATGTGGCCAGAACGGAATGAGAACTTCTGCTCATCTTTCAGTAGCAGAAATGTATTGAACTGAAATAGTTTTCATGTCGGCTTCATGGGAAGAAATCAGCAATGTTTACGTTTATTAGTTGATTGATTTTATTTTCCTGCCCACCGTAGCCCTGCAGATGAGGGGAATTAGCCTGAATTGAAACACACCCATAGACAAACCTGGAGCCTTGATCAATGTAGATCCGGTTAATAAATTCAAAAATGCTTCCAAAATGCTCTCGGTAGGATAATAAGCAGAGGGGATGGAGTCTGGAGTTTTTGTTAACGGAGACAACAGAGTGTCAGCTGTCTCATATGAACTTCTGCAGGGTCAATGTGCATCGGTCCACGCTCATTTCCTGTATGAAATGGCTGTATCCTCCCTGTCCTGCATTATTATTAACTATAATAACCTGGTTATGGGCCACATCTCACATACACTGCCTCAGTCGCTCCTCCTCTCCTTGCATTTCTTATGCATTAGTGTGCGTAGTTGTTATTCCATCTGAAATTGGTGTTCAAGTTTGCTGTCTGTTGTAAAGCGTTTTAACATAGTGCAGAGGTTTCTAGGTGTCCATTGCTGGATCACGACAGTGGTAGAATATTGACCTTCAAAGGTTTTAGCCCCTTTGACGGTTGATTGGTGGATTCCTGATACTCATGTGATATCAAGATGATAACATGCATGGTGTACAATTAGTGCAAACGAAAGTGTAAAACTACCCACCAGTCAGTAGAAATTATGAGGATCCTTCGATCATTGTCAAAACATCTTTGAGACAGAACAGTCCAGTTACTTCCAAGTTATTACTTCAAAATATCCTATGTCGATTTGCGACGATTCATAGGTGTATTGGTTTGATATAGAGCCCGGCTGATACTGACTTTAGAGGGAGAAAATTCACTGATAACTGATATGGTGGCCGATATACAACTGATTCTAGAAATGAACACTAAGAAAATAAAGAATAAATAAAATAGTTATATATTTTCAGCATCAGTCAATTGTGAACCTTTTGATAGAGCTAATAATAGTTCTATAACATCATTTCTCAATCGCCCCAAACAGTGTTTTTTGCATTATATGCTCTGTAAAAAAATCATAACAGTGCATTATGTTAAAATGATCGAATAAGACCTTTGATATTATTAGTCAATATTAGGGATGGAACGGTTCACAAAATCCACTGTTCGGTTCATATCACGGTTTTGGTCACGGTTCTTCGGTTCGGTTCGGTTGTTTTTTTCTGTTTCTTTTAGATTCTAAAAATACCATGTATCAAATCTAAAGCCTGATAATTAAAAAAAAATGTAATCAGATATTCTTAAGGACATATCATGCAAAAACTGAAATAAGCAGGCAGCTTGCTTAGGGATTACTGTAACAATCTGAAATGAAAGTAAAGTGAGATTTTGAAACAGTAGGAGAGACATTGCTGCATTTACACGTTTATATATTTAGTTGTCAAAAAGGTAAACAACTGTTTGCTTTCTAGGTAAGAATATAAACACTTTTACATTATCAAATCTTAGAAAAAATGAAGAAAATAGGTTTTCTTTCACTAAAATATGCACAAACAGCAATCCCTGAACTGACTGAAATAGGCTACATCAGGGCTATTCAATTCATTTGGAATTGAGGCCGGTTGACGAAAATGATCCAAAATGAGGGGCTGTAAAAATATGAGCATCACATTAATGGATATTGTGAAACAATGCAGCGACATAGGAGTGCATACAGTAAATTGTCTTTATTTAATCAATGTAAATATTAGTCATGGCCTCAAAGTGCAACAAGCTTGTCAAAAACAATCCTTGTTGAATGAACATACCTGTTAACCAGAGGTTTTTTACTCAATTATTGGACTAAAGTACAAGTTTGAGGCTCTTGTCCTTTTACTTGAGTATTTTATTTTCATGCTACTTCATACTTCTACTTCACTACAAATCAGTGGAAATACTCTACTTTTTACTCCACTACATTTATCTGATTACTTCAGTTACTAGTTACTTTACCAGACTGACAAGCACATATGAAACATTAGTTTATTCATCAAAAACTGGACTGACACAAATGAACGAAACATAAATGCAGAGTAGCATGATTTTTCTGAAAATGCCTTCTCAGCTTATCCTCTTTACGATATGGCTGCAGAGTAAACTCAGGCTTCACAGTGACAGAAACAAAATCTTCTCTGTCCATTCTCTGGTGAACTGACGGTTTTCTGTGTCAACTTTTCTTTTTTTCAGAGTAGAAAGAGACGTTGATGTGGTGATTTAACCACGGATTTGACCAGACAGAAATGAACAAACAGAGCGGAGCTTAGTGAGCTGTTGCCAAGAGGATTCAGAAACCCACGAAGAAGAACGTAGCGGGAGCGTGCGTAGCGTTGTCCCGGCGCGCATGGAGCAAGTCTCCCAGCACGCCGGGATTTGACGCGCTGAGACGTAGCGCTGAGACGTAGCGCTGAGACGGATACGAAAGAGGACAGTGGTCATGAAGGCTTACGCTACATTGCACCTCATAAACCGAACGGTACACACGTGTACCGAACCGTGACATGCGTACTGAACGGTACAGATTTTTTCTGTAAACCGTTCCACCCCTAGTCAATATATATAATAGAGTCAGTCTATCATGATTTACCCGACGCTGTCCTACTCACTGTCCTTATTGTAATTAAAACTCAATAAGTTAAATGTAATGACATTAATAAATGTCTGAGTAGAGACTTTGGATGCAGAAAGGTGTCAGTCAGGTTGTTAAAGTAAAGTCAGTTTTATTGATATAGTCCAATATCCCACATCTCAAAGGGGTTTATAGCCCACAAAGGCATCACTTCCCAACTCGGCCCAAGCTCTCCAGAAGGACCAGGGAAAAGTGGAGCGAGTAAATGGGCAGCTTGGAGAATGTGTGGAGTGGAGGAGGAGGTCAGAGCGGGCATTTGGAGGCGTGGTGGTGTGTCAGTGACCGGTCAAATGCTGTACCCCAGAGAGCTGAAACACTTGGTCATGGCAAGAGCTTCAGATATGTGCTGAAAGATGCAAATGTCTCATCAGCTAACTTCCATTTCTGTCTTTCCATCTGTGCATCTCCCACTATTCCCTGCTCGTCTTTGTCTGCCTGTCTCTCGTTGTCAAGCTGGTGTACTGATGTTCAACATGTTGTACTCTCCCCCTCCCACAACCCAGTGTTTGTCAGATCTTTTTGTACTTAAAAGTATAGGATTTCAGGATCTGTAAATCTCACCTTTGCTCAGATCAACATTTCACTTGTGTCTGAAAATAGAAACTGTGCTAAACTCGGTTATCACATTTATCCTGTGAATAATAGTCACGAAAAATCCACTAATGATGCGTTTTGTTGATAGCGGCAAATAAACAGCTGCCTTCTTGTATCCTACTGTTAATGTTTAATGGCAAACATCACAGATTCTTAGCATGTTTGCTCCTTTGAGTGTCCTCACAACTTGTCTGATTTTAAAAAGTGCTGAGAGAGAGTGAAACAAGCACATTCACTTGACACCCAGCCTGAGCAGTTGCAGCAGGTGCTTAAAAAATATAGTTAAGCTATAAGCTTCCTCTTTCCTGTTAAAAAGCGGGTCTCCTTTAGAAGGCCGTGGGGAGCAGGGAAAGCAGTGGAGTGTGGGGAGGTTTTGGATTGTAGAGAGCTAATAAGAGGCTCTGTCTCATTATTGGCATGTGGGTAATTAACAGCAGCGGCCTAACTCGTTCGCCTGATTGCCTCTCTAGTTATCTCCTCAGTAAATGGAAGAGTGTTGGACTGGTGCTGTGGTTAAGAGCTAATTAAAAGATAATATTGTGTGGAGGTTTTTGTGGAAGATGGTAATCAGAGGTGATACACATGCATAGAAAATATGTGGTCCCATTGTCTTTATTTTGCCAAAAGCTTTCATTAGCCAGCTGAAGTACCAGGGAGTCATTATCTAAGCCAACTTCTCAGAATGTTTTCTGTGTCTGCATCACTGGAAAATCTATTCTGCTTGTCGACTTTACTGGAAAATAAACCCACCAGGGCTGTAGCCTACATCACCTGTGTCAAGTCCAAGTTGATTTCAGGATGAGTACTGTCAAGTCCACACCAGATTTAGACTGGGTTGAGACTAACTCAAGACTTGGGACTGAAGAAAACGTTACTCTGTATGTGTACATGTCTAAGATTTGAGAGTTTATGTAGACATAAAATGTCACAGGAGCTACATACATACACATTTCTCCAAGTGATTTTTTTCTGATGCTGAAAAATTAAAAAAACAAACCAAAAAAAACCCAGCAACAAAATATCAGTTACCAGTTTGTGAAATCATATACGTAGACTAACATTTAGCAGAGAAAGCTTTTCTTTCTTTTATCAACAAAGAAATTTAAATAAACTTGTTTTTCTTTTCTGTCTTTTTCTTATTAGAAATCCACAATAGATGGTATTGTGTTAGTACAGTGGGCCTTCTTTTGCCTTCATTTTGGTCACACTTTGATCACTTTTATATTAATAATTAATCCCATAGGTTTAACAATTCACTATAAGCCATAGCAAACAATGAGTTACCTAAGCCTCCCCAGATTTTCTCTAAAAATAGGCCAGGCTTGATATTCTCTCCCAATTTGTGCTCTCATCACTGGCTTGAGTCAGTCATTAGACGCCATGTGAGTGGGCAGATCAATGCAGCTCATTGATCCGTTCTACCAGGTGGAGGAGAGAGGCAACTGAACTACAGTAATTGAATAGACCAGAAATAAACATCAGTAGCTTTATGACACCCAAGGTCAAGTCTGCTGTTGTCTTTGTTCTCTTGTGCATTTCTTCAGTCTATTATTATGGATTTAAGGAGTATATACACATTTTATTAAGCAATTTTTACAGCTTACTGTAGCCAACACTTTCTTAATGAGTGGTCCCAAATCTCTCTACCTGTCGAATGCAAGTCAAGTATTCACAAGGGTTTTATCCCTATTTTACCAATTCCTGAGTGAAAAATAATAGATTTATTGCTTATTTAATTTATTTTAATCTATTGTTCCAACACAAAATTTCACACACAATGCTTTTCAAAGCTGAAAAGGACAGAGGATGAGAAAAAATATAAAACGGAGAGAAATATGAATCAAAGATGGTCTGCCAAGTCTTTGAACAACCTTTTGCCTCAAAAATATGACCACATATTGAAAACACACCAATAACAGCATCTCTCTGCTGCCATCTGGAAGGTGTCACAGGGTGTTTACAAAGCGGCATTTCTAGGATCAAAATCATCTTCTATTCCAGAGCCATCACTGAACTGAACTCTACAAAACGTTGTGCGAACTTTGAGGGCCAGCTATGGCAAAACTCTATGAAGCATCAAAAATCTGCAAAAAAAATCACGTTTTCCAGCGTAGTCCAGAGATGTTCTGTACCAAATTTGGTGATGATCTCTAAATTTGTAGGAGTAGCAGCAAAAAACAGATAAAAAGACAAAATTCAAAATGGCGGAAAAATCAATCTTGTGGCAATTGATCTGATGGGCGTAGCTTATACAGAAATTTAAAAAAAGCTAGTTTTGTTTCTGAGACTTACTGTTACTGTAAAGGTTGTTGTTTTAGCGCGTTGTTATATTTGGTGTCATTTGGCCAAATGGCACCAAATTCTACACTGCACTGGAGATTCTGTGAGAAAGAGCGTGTGTGCATGTGGGAAATCCTAATGTACCGCTTCAGCAGCTGCACAGGAAATTTCTTTGTACAAGGTGCAGTCACAGTAAAGGTTTTTAATTTGTTCTGTTCAGTCAATAATAGTTGGCTGAATCCTTTTTTACATTCAATTTCTGATTTTTCTACCCATCATCATTTTACACTAGGTAGGCAGTGCACAGTCAGCTTGTGGGAGCTTGTTAGCTGCCAGTGTCAGTCCTTGGATTCATACAGTATGGCTCTCCTTGTTCATGCCTGTGACTTCCACTAGGTCAGATTAATTGAGGGGCTGACCCGCAAACTCCTTGAGACACAGTTGTGGCTCAGCAGGCTCTCTGCTGCTGATGGTAGTATTCCCTACCTAGTACCACATACGTGGCTCTTTTATGATGTCACCTGATGGGACAGTGGTCAATGGCACATCTGAGGGTGGTCATGCTGATCGCTTTGTTGAGATTGACCCTTACTGTCAATCTTATACTTACACAAGAATACCTGCAGGTGTCTTCCCTTGACCTGGGACTGCTGTCTGTCCGAATGGTTTTCCAATGGGACTGGGACATTATATAACTAATTTCCTTAAGCTGCAAATGAATGATAATGAAATTTTCTCACTGGATGATCCACCTCCTCCTAGCATTCCTGTGCTTGAAGGGATCCATCATCTGCACATGTAAATGTGTTTAAAACTCATCGCTGCACATTGGTTGAGCCTCTCCAACTCAAGCCTTTTCTCTGTAGCATCTAATTGTGTCTAGACGCTGAATGATGTGCCTTAGTTGTTTGAGTCAATTTGTATATGCATTACTGCATGCACCTTGTTGGCTGCGCTGAATAAAGAGTGTGCGTGTGCGTGTGTGTGTGTGTGTGTGTGTGTGTGTGTGTGTGTGTGTGTGTGTGTGTGTGTGTGTGTGTGTGTGTGTGTGTGTGTGTGTGTGTGTGTGTGTGTGTGTGTGTGTGTGTGTGTGTGTGTGTGTGTGTGTGTGTGTGTCTGTGTCTGTGTCTGTGTCTGTGTGTCTGTGTGTCTGTGTGTGTGTGTAGCAGGCACCAGAGAGGATGGGTCAGAGCGATGCTGTGTATGAGGTGGTGAGTCTTCAGAGGGAGGCAGAGAGAAGCAGTGAAGGACGACTGGCCTCGCCCACTGAGGAGGAGGAGGCTGATGAAGGTATGGAGGTCTCTCTTTTTTCTCTCTCTCTTACTTTCTCCTCAGTTACACAGTTTCTACTCTCAGTTGAGCTAATCATATAAAATATATGCGGACAATGTCACCGTAGCAAGAATGCAAACTCTTTAGATCTTTTGAGAAGCTAGTTCGGCTTTCTCTGTCTCTGATAAGATACCAGTATTCTTTATCAGAATGGCTTTCCCCAAATACACACACGCACACGCACACGCACACGCACACGCACACGCACACGCACACGCACACGCACACACACACACACACACACACACACACACACACACACACACCCACCCACCATATTTTTCCTCCACATCTTGCATGATTGAAAAATGCCACCTCACACTGCGTAGTGCTGTACAAATCCCTCACTGCCTTTAACGTCAGAGAAAAATGAGACATTAATGTGAACCTTGTGAACCACAAGAAAGAAACAAATTGCTTTACCACTAATAGCTTGTCGGAGGGAGCATTTACTGTACATTCCACATATCCAGCATGAACGCCTCATATAAATGAGATCATACAGTAAGTCCAGACATTAAATCTGAGATAGTATAACCAGCACAACTACTCAGGGTTTTTTTTCATGTAGCAAGGCCTTGTCACAAGCACACGTGTGCTATTCACATCTGACATAAATCAACTGTGAAGTTTCATTTTGTTTAGGCACATAAACATTAGCTGGGTTGTATGTATATGTTTGTGCTTATGTCGGTTGTGTGTGAGTGTGGCAAGGCATGTGATAACAACAGTGTGTATATATTATGGTTGTTTGTGTATGTGTAAAAGAAAAGGCATGTATTTTGTGGGTTTTACAATGTTTGTTTGTGTGATACACAGTGAGCAGCAATGACTGCAGGCAGAATCTCAGGGGTTTTGATGGCTATTTGTGTGATACACGCTTGTGTGTGTGTGTGTGTGTTTGTGTGTATGTTCTTGTGCGTCAAGCGTGAGTGGTTTTGTGGTTTTGTGTGGAGCCTGTCCCAATCCTGTTAGGGCTTGTTGGCTTATAGCACTACAACAATGCAGTGTCAAACTACCATCAACAACCCCCACACGACCTTTTTTGGTAAAATGAACAGCCTTCCAGTTCAGTCAAGCTGACCAATGATCTTCCTAATGAGCCAAATAGTGCCATGCAACAATATGACAATGTCACAATATGAGACATGAAAAATACAAAAAAACAATTACAGTTTTCTCTGTCAAACCGAGCTATTGACCACTGCTTTGGTCCAAACCGACCATTTGGCACCAACGGATCAATCACAATAGAGTAACTTGTCAATCCATGTTGCTTGTGATATCAATTCCCCATAAATGTCTTGATTAAAACACTGAATCCAGTCAATTTAAACATGTCCAGTTTAAGTGACAGGCCAGAGTGGAGTGGATATTTCTCCAACAATAATGGCAGCTATGCCTGAGAGATGGAGGCAAAACAGCAATAACATTAAAAGCACCAACACTGGCTGTTAGACTCCAGTGGTTTCCAAACATGACCCAGTTACAGCCCACTAATATAAACAGGGCTGGCATTACCACCTGACCACTGGCTCAGTTGAGCAGGTGTTGCAGATTAGACATGGTCACAATTCAGACTGCACGCTTCCCAATATTGCTTTGAATAAAGGTGCATGCACATTTCTGTGTGCGTGTGTGGAATATTGTTTCATAGCAGCCAAATGAATTCAGATGGAGATCATCTCCTCTACTGAAATATTATCAAATATCCCAAATCTACTAAAGTACTGTATTTAACTACTTAATTATGTCATATAGTCAATATAGGGCGGCACGATGGTGTGGTGGTAAGCACTGTCGCCTCACACTTAGAGGGTTCCTGGGGCCCTTCTGTGTGGAGATTGCATGTTCTCTGGCTTCCTCCCACAGTCCAAAGACATGTATATGATAATTTGATGACTCGAAATTGCCCGTAGGTGTGAATGTGAGTGTGAATGGTTGTCTGTCTCTGTTTGTCTATGTGCAATGCGATAGACTGGCGTCCTGTCTAGGGTTTACCCTGCCTCATGCCCAATGTCAGCTTGGATCGGCTCCAGACCCTGATAGGGACAAGCAGTTGAAGATGGATGGATGGATATTTGTCAATATAAAGAAAAAGCCTTACTGGATGTTACGTTAATTAATTAGTCACACCTACGCGGGAAACGTATGACATTTGAACAGGATTACGTTACGACTCAAGAATCCATATGAACTTGATCCCAAAAGCAATTGTTATTATAATAACCAAGTCCAGTTGCTTTTGACTGAAATTGCTTTGGGGATAACGATGACCTGGACAAATGAGAACATTCACAGGCCCATATGAACTGGAGTACACAAAATATAAAAATAAACATCGCTGAATTTGAATGAATTTTTTTCCTCAAAATTGTGATACGGCAGTATTTCATCTTTTGGTATAGTTTGGCTTCTCTCTCCTTGTTGCCACTGTTAACAGTCTTTTACTTTTTCATCTTGAAGCACTAAAAGGTGTTAACAGAGTGGGAGGCAAAAATCATAACCCAAAGTCACGAGTCAGCCGCCGAGGCTGGAGCTGACGGCTTTCAGCTGGCACTGCGGGAGCTATTCAGAGGGCTTTTTCTATAACGCCCCTCTCCTCCCCCAGAGCTGAAAATTGGAGGCACTCAGGGCTGTGGAGCTGGAGGTCAGCCTCATTGTGTACAGAAATGAATACACTCCCGGTGTAGATGCCACCGCTGTGAGCACACACACATTCAATTCATGTGGATGTTTTTTTTCCTTTCTTTTTGGGAGCTGCAATGTGGAAAATAGGCCTAAAGCTGACTTCTCTCTCCTTTGTTTTCTTTGCTTTCCCTTTCACAGCAGGCCTTGTGATTGTTGCTGATTGTATTTTTTTTCTGTTACTTTTCTTTATATACAAGTGCAGCAGCCGGGCTGTGTGTTCCGAATTCATATACATTCAAACAGATTGTGATCAGACACATGCATGTATCCATACAGTCCTTCTGTTTCATCATTTATTACTGGAACCATCTTGTATGCATTATACAACATAGAGAGAAAAAAAGAGCTTGATTAATTCAGGAATCTGCTGTCAAATAAAAGTGCAAAGACAAAGTACAGGACATTAAATCCAGAATTTAAAGGATTTACAGTAAATAAAAGTACATTCGGAAGAGGGTAAAATAAGAAAGGTAGAGCATGGTCATGGTACTAGTAGGGGGTTTCTGTTCACTTTAATGTGGATAAAACCAATCCACTAGCGGCTTCAGCATCAGAGAGATCTTATTTGAAAGTAATCCTACACTGAATGCACAGCCCCTCTCCAGATTAAAAGGTAACAGTAATGGCCCTCGTCTTCGCGGTTTCTTTCATCACCTGGTAAGTCGGCAGTGGCATTGGACTCACGCTTCCTCGCCACGTGGCCTCAGCCAATCTGAGGACAGAGGCAACAGCTTTGTGCTGGTTCTGAACCATTTGAAAGGGCTCATCAAGCATTTATGAAGACATGAAAAGCTCCTGCTGAGGCTGTAAGGATGTATAGGACCAGCAGTGCATCGAGCATAGCGGCTGCCTGTTCCAGAAGAAATTGTCCTAATTCAATATTTAAGGCCAAAGCTGTAGTGAATGATGCCTTTAACACTTTTTGTTGTTGAGATATGATTGAAACCTAATGCCAGGCCCTGAGAGGTTTATCGCCACTATTCTGTGTGTTTTTTTTTTTTAGATCTCATCTCATTCTACCTGTATACTATGTTCTGGACATACTGTGTGAATCTCGTGTGTTTTTGTTCCAGTGGGCGGTCTCTGTGTGGGGATCGGTTCATCTTTCCAGTAGCAGAGCAGGCCAGACGGTCAATTAGTGCTTCTTCATCTAAACACACGTGGTTCGCCGTGCTTATTGCCTCTTGTCTGTCTCATGAACAACCAGACAGAAGAGCAGCAGTAATGGAAAGTGTATGCACTGCACAGGCACCCCCTTCTCCATTTGACTGTGTGGAATCAATAGTAATTGGTTTGAAAATGTGCAATGCAGTTCAGAATTCCCTAAAATGCATATATAAAAAAAAACACACACAAAGAGGTGTATACATCTGATTGCAGCAGACTGATGGCTCGCCACTCTAATCTTACAGATCCACAACCGCCTTCATGAGGTTAAAATGCTTGGGAAGATGAAACATCTTCAAGACCAAACAATGTGTCCAGTTCTCAACATGAAGACAGCTCAACATATTTACTTATATACAATTGTAACTGTATTCTCATGTGGACAGGGGTTACAGATATCAGAGATGATACATTTATGCTCTAAATGTCTGTTAATATCTGGGTGTGTCTGTGTTCCCTGCAGATAGCGACAGTGAAATCTCCAGTGGAACTGGAGACGTTTCCAAAGACTGTCCTGAGAAAATCCTGGAGTCCTGGGGAGGAATCCTAACCAGATGGTAATGGTTCAAACGAGACAGAAAGACTTTGAAAAAAATTTGGAAATTGAGAATTATTGAAATTGAAATGAAATTAAGATGGTGCAAGACAGTCGGAAGCTCGACAGAGAGAGGCTGAAACAAGGGGTAAGGAGGAAGATCATACATGATTGAGAGAAATATTGAGTTATGGATTTGTATATGGCGGGATGGAAAAATAGAAGAAATGGAAATGAGAAATGGGAATACTGGAGATTGACGGACATAGATGCAGGGAGATACAGATGCAGGGGAGTGTTTCCAGCTGTACTGAAAATGTCAGGCTATATTTTGGTTTTCACAAGACATGTACAATATGGCAATTTGTTGTAACGAGCATTCAAAGCAAAATCATTAAAAGTAAGCCTTATAAAATATCATCAAAACAGTATTGGAACAAGCACAGGCATATTAACCTACATTTAGAGAAACTTACTACAGAAGGTCTATGATTTGTGCAAGTAACTTGTGAATGAAACACAGCAGCAGCAACTAGAAATGCAATTATGTCGAACATGAATTTTAGCTCTTCATCTTGTGCAAATGCTCTGTGACATGACATGTTGATGCTGAAAGTTGAACAGGGCCCCACCCCGCCTCTTACTGACTGACTGTTTTATCATCCCTCTTAGTATAGAACTTACAGCCATTAATGTATCGACTAAAACACATACTGTTATTATTCTAATACTTTGTGCTTTTGCAGCAACCGGCGTTGATACATACAGCTTTAGGTGTGGCATGATTAACTGGATGAAAGATGCAAGATGTTACTGCCTTTTCATTTGATTTCACAGTCTGTTTTCTTGCTGTTGTATCAGCACAATGAAGTGAAGTAGTTTATGTGGAAATTGCATGCATATGGCCTCAATAAGTGCATTATGATGAGATTTCAAGCATCATTAAAAAGAGCTGACAGTGTGTTTTCAAAAAAGCAAGATATGTCAAGATGTGGAAGAACTCTTGCAATATGTCAGCACTGCAGTTAACACTCTGCTCTAATACACTACAGTATTGTACTTGGTTCTGTAGTTAGCAGAGTCGTTACAGTAATACTGTATTCAACATCATACTAAATACGATATTTACTGAGGTAGGTACAGTAATACTGGATTAATCCTGTAGTTAATAATATAATCTGCAGAAACAGGTGACCGTAGTAAATTCTGAAGTTAATACTGTAATGTCAGGGTGGTAGAGTGAGGCAGAGGACCTATACAGAGCTGCTTTAGTAGAAATTAAGAAGAACCACAAAGAAGCAGCAGTCTGGTCGTACTGGACAGCTCCTATTGTAAACATGTGTACCAGTATGAATAGGTAATTTGATGTTCAGTCAGCCCTACTTGGATAGGGTAAAAAAAAAAAAAGATAAAAGCATCGTGGTAATTAAACTATAAATAATAGCTACTTTGTAATTAGTAGTATTCATATATGGTATATGTAGTGCAACATGAATACTTCGGGTGACAGGCTACAACTTGATTGCTCTTGATTGACTCGATTGATCTTCATACTGTCACTGTACAAAAAATAAATTATCAAATCTGTCCAGCTGCACTTCACATTAATATTTAAAGTGGTTAAATTGGATTAAGTGAGAATATTAATTGATGGATTACCATCCCTACGTGTTGTGTATTTGTGTATCAGGCACGGGAACCTGTCCACTCGTCCAAAGGGTTTGCCCTCGTTGGTTCGCAGTGGCATTCCCGAGCCACTCAGAGCTGAAGTCTGGCAGCTGCTGTCCGGTTGCCACGACAACCACGACCTGCTTGAGCACTACCGCATCCTCATCACCAAGGTAAGCACGCACACACACACACACACACACACACACACACACACACACACACACACACACACACACACACACACACACACACACACACACACACACACACACACACACACACACACACACACACACACACACACACACACACACACACACACAGGCCATGGAGGGACAACTACTTATAACAAGTTGTATTTCTTTAATATTTTTTGTGAGATACAAAACACTTGGATGTTTGCAGTCTGATCTCACACACACATACACAAATGGCTGTTTGCTTAACTTATATTTCTATATTTCTTTTATCATGTTCTTCTCTGAGGGCTGTCAGCAGGCTTATTATTTTCCACTGGATTTAATGTCTCAACATTAGCTAAAAAAGACAACTAACAGACTGATGTGTGTAGATGTCTCTTCTCCTGCTCTGTATCCGTATAAATTTCAAATATAGAAGACAGTGTTCACAGGTTCTGGAATGATACTTTGCTACTTTATCACAGTTTTGGTTGTTTGCATGTGGAGAAATGGATCCTTTAGCATATAAATGATCTTTCTCTTGTGTGTGGATTTTTCTTACACCATATTGTAGTCAACAATCAATTGGTTCTCACAGGTATAGTGCAGGTCTTGTTTGTGTTTCGGTGGAAACCAGACGAGTGGTGTGAAATATGATATCATTGGCCTGATATCACACAGAAATGTCGACTAGTTACACTACGCTGTTTCCATCTTCAGGCTGACATCGCCTTCACTCTAACTAATTTCCATTGGGGAATTGGGATTTGATTTTCCCTATTTAATCACCAGAGACCTCTGGTTCGAGCTGCTAACTTCTGGTTTAACGATGTGCTAACTTCAATGTAGGTAAAATTATTAAATCGTGTGGATCTCTGGAGACTTTTTAAAATATTATTGGACCAAACGGATCTCATTCAAATAGTGAAACGGTAAGGTTGCAACGCTTAAAACTATTTATTCACCGTTTTCACAGCTGCAACAGTAGCATCCCACCCCAATCCCCCCTCCTAATCTCTCCTAAGGCCACTAGCCGCCAAATCTCTAGTCTCTAGTACGTACATTTTTGCTCTTCTCTAGAATGACTTACAATGTACGCAAACATATGGTACAAATCCAAAATGAGTGGCACAAACACCGAAATAATCAATAAATATATATTATTGGCAAGCAGCCGAAGGAGGTCAGCGTTAAGGTCAAAAGTAAAACCTTCAGAGGCTCAAGAGCAGAGATGGAAAAATTGTTTTCTTTCATATAAGTCGAGTAGCAAGCATTCAGCAGTTCTGAACTTTAACATTTTAGTTAAGTTCAAATGTGGGGTTTTTATTCATATAAAGACACTACTTTTTATCATGAGTTTCACTACACTAGACTACAGCTTTGTTGTTAGAGGGATTGCTTGATTATGATAAAAATAACAATACATCATTATGTAATCCAGTAAATGTATTACTTTGCTTGATACAGTATGTTGATGATTTCAAAAAAAACACCTTCATTTTATGTTATCTGTATTCATCTCTTTAAAGTTTTTTTCAACTAAAGTTGGCTTTGCTATGCTATTTTTCTATTGTTTTCAATCATAGTAAAACAAAACTCTCCAAATGTTGTGCAAACATGGTCTGGGGTCAGGAATAGTAAACGAGTCGGTCGAATGTCAAAGCCCCACTGGAGCAGATAGTAGCAGTAAGAGGTGATAAAAACAGGGAGGGCTGACAGATCCTTGCTTTTATGGATAATGCGATAGTCTTTCTATTTGCTGCACAGAAGCGAGTGAAACTACCTGCCTCGATCAATAAGTACAGAGAGAGAGAGAGAGAGAGAGAGAGAGAGGCGGGAGATAGATGGAAAGAAGAAAAATGGAGGGAGGGAGGAATGTGGACCCATAAATATGAGGTTGTAGTCACTGAGGGAGAATTGGAGAAAAGGAATGTGTGTTAACGTGAAGAGGGCCGACAGATTTCTCTCTTTTCTCAGAGAAATTTACACAGTCGATGAAAGACAACAGAAAATATTTGACTCTGTCTCTAAATCTTTCTGTTTCTGTCACCATCTTTATCTCTTAAATTGGGGCAGTTTTTGCTTTATATATCCCATTTCTCTACCTTGCATGTCCTTATTTCTCTTTCCCATAGTCTCTTTCTCTCTTTCTTTCCCTCCCTCCCTCCCTCCTAACATAAGAACAAGCTTCTGCATTTCAGCTCATTTATTCTCATTCCACTTGCTTGGCCATGCCCACATCCTCTGTCTTGCTGGAGTAGTGATGGTATTGATAGGCGGGTGGCCCGGGCTATTAATAGCTGCACCAAATGAATGGAACTTAGGGAAGATGGAGGAGGGAGGGAAAGAGGCAAATGACAGCAACAGTGTGGGCGATGTGGAGCTTATTAATGTCTGTTGTCTGGGCTCAGTGACGACGTTAATGCTGATTGAATTTTAAGTAATTGGACTGTCGTCCTTATGGAAGAGGTATCGGTGTGGTAAATCAGAGCTGTTCAGGCGTTACGTTAGTTACCAACAGCTGATGGCTGTTAAACAATGTGTGGTTTCTAGTGCTAAACCTACATCACCAAAACAGATTTCTGTTTTTTGTTGTACTTGGTTGAGTTGTAAATAAAAAATTGTGCAAAGTTTTGGTTTCTAATGAAAAATGAACTACAGCATGCAGGTTCTATAACCAGAAAGGTGATAAAATAATCAGAAAGTGTATACAGGTTTTGCATAATGTGCATTAAACAACCTTTTTCCTATAGCTGCTCCCTCTCTCATTGTAAAGGTCTTAATTTCATTGAGACAAGCCCTCAACTTTTTATCAGGCAACCTGAAGGTATTGTCATTCAGCCATCTATATTTCACCCTTTTAGAAAGGAATCCTGTGCACTTCTTCTTTAATTGACACAGAAATAGAGAAAATATTGCAGAATTGATGTGAAAGCTAGCTTAGCTTTTTAGATTGTGCTGGAATATGCCGCTTTCAGACAAGTACTTTAAATGTTTTCGTGTGCGTTTTCAGTGGACGTCAGATATGTATGTGATTCAGATCACATCTGACAACCCATATGACATGATTTAGATGTTCAACAAAATGGGAGGTCAGCATGTGAATATTAAGGCCTGGACAGATGATGATAGAGTTCATGTCCTTGAGAAAAAATGAGCATCATGAAATCAAGTCAAAAGTTAGTATTGCTAATTTCATTAATAGATCTTCAGCTGTGGGCTTAGTGTATGCCAATCCTGTAATGACAGCAAATGATTATATAGTTCAAACACACAAATATGATCTGTTCATTTGTGAATTACAGTTTGGACAATCATTAACTGCAAATTTACTGTCATTATAGATGCACAGATGCGCACACAGACCTACACCCTCATAACGGTGATAATGGTGAGGTATTGGAAGTACACTCTAGTTTTCTCTAATTTACATTAACTGTGCTAAGCAAACTGCCACTGCAATAATTTAACTGCCCAAATCATATAGTAGGTAACCATTGAATTTAGACTCAGACTGATTTATTGCTAGAACGGGTCGTCTGGAGGGACAGGCATGACTCGCCTGGTTTAGTCATGAGGAGTGAGATTGGTTCAGGTTAGAGTAAGAATGTCAGGGTTTGCTAATCAGACGCATAGTGGGGTGGGTCATACCTTTGCCTGTCCCTCCAGACCATCCATTTTAGCAGCCATTTAGGTTCAGACTAGATGGATGGTTGGTTTTACATGGTGATACTTTAAGATGAGGTGTACTGCTTACTCATAATGTACTGCATGCAAGATGGGAATGCTTTTCTGAGGTATAGTAGTTTATTTCATTCTTTCTGTGGAGGCTGAGGAGTTAAAAACTGCTCATAAATCATGTTGAGAGCCTCTAAAGTGATCTTGTCACCTCTTGAGGAGTCCCAAGGTGAGAACCACTGGGTTAGACAAACTTACTGAGCATTCAGATCATGGGCCTGTGGCCGGCTAACTTGATATCATAGATGGCAAGTGTCATGTTCAGTGTTGTACTGCTCTCATTTACAGGCATCACACACAGAGTCACAAATACACGCTCTGTCACACACTCCATGGCCTTAGGGCATCTGAGACATTCACAAATAACTTCTTTCTCAGCTAGCGCAGCACTTTGTTCAGGGTCCAGGTTGGGGGGTTGCTAGTGACATTTGAACAACCTTTTCATTTCCCTAGAACCGAACAAGCTCAAGGTGTGCTGCCTCGCTTGAACCCACAGCTTAAAAAAAGCTCAGCCAGCTATTTCCAGGCCTGCCTTTCCAAAGACCAATCTCACTCACTGCACACCCAGGGTGTGAACAGAGGTCACCATCTCTCCACAGATTCGACGGCTGTCAACAGAAGCCTGTAACAGCGGTTTCGCCACAGCAGGTTGTAAGGAGCCTTATACTGTATGAAGTGAAGGGCTTTTTGAAGGAGATTTTTTGGCAATGAGAATTGATTTTCTTTCATTTAAACTTTTCTGGTCAGTGCTTTTTTACAATCTCCTTGAGTCATCTTCTTTTCTCTTGATTGCAAATACATTTTCTGTGTGTGGGGAAAAAAGTCGGCATACACAGATTTTTAGCATCAACACAACTGTTTTATCATCTATGAGTCTGTACACAGTGTAGATGAGATGTGAAAATATTTGTACAGCTTTTTCCAGGTTTTCAACAAAATTTTCTGCCAAGCCTGCCTGAATCGCTAATTATTAATTATTAAGCCATGCTTTGGACCGTTTCTTTGTTATCGTTTCTCGACTGGAACTGACTCTCAGTCCCCATCCTTAAGGCCTGTGCACACCAAGTCAGTATTTGTACACTACAATTTACCTTTATTAAATTACTAAAGTAAATTATTTATTATATTTATTATTTGTCAGACCACATAGTGATTGGAAGTTGTAACGTACTCTCACAAATCCTTCTTTATACACACTGCACACATGTGAATGAGGAGGTAGCACAGGGTCAGCCATGGACCGGGACCCCCGGAGCAGTTTGGGAGTTCTGTGCCTTACTCAAGGACAACTCAGCAGTGCCCGTAGGGTGAACTGGCAGCTCTCCATCTGCCAGTTCACACTCCATATTGGTCCATACAGGGACTTGAACCCCTCCCTTCCCTAGAGAAGTCCCCTTGGACTGAGCTACTGCCACCCCGATTAGAAGCATTCTGTGATACCAAACCTAATACATACAGTATTGTGACATTGCTGTCTTTTGTTTGGGTAATGTGACTGTGAAATGGCCCCAACCTCTATCTTTCATCTTATTTCTTATTTGGACACATTGTGACCCTGCTATGATTATGTTTGATAGAGAAATGCTATTTTGAGCTACAAAAATATGTCCGGTAAACGTTTAAACTCATTTTAGCTGTAAATATTAATGCATTCAGTTTTTTTTTATGAACTTTGCTGGAGTTCCCACCCATGAATTGGACCAGCCCAGTTTAATTATTTACAAAGCATGTAATGAAATCTAAGAGCTAATTGGACCAGGGCTGTGAGGTGCTTTACATTTTAATGTCAAATCATATTGAGGCCAGGCACCAGCTTAGCGATGACATTTGAAGTCAGTGTACAATGAAAGGTAGCATCAGCCATGCAGCCAGGCTGGAATAATACTACACCCACGCCTGATAACCCACATACAGATACATGGAGTACAATGTACATAAGATAGGCTGTCATGGTAACTGTGAGAGTCTGCGGACTTCTCTGTGCTTAAAGGTATCTCCATGACAATTCTGTGTCTCTTTTCATCTTTGTTTCTTAACTTCTGTTTTAGTTCAACAAGCATTTAAGAGAGGTGTTTGGGGGTTGAGTATAAGAGTTTAAAACCTATTTGTATTCACAGGTAGCCTTCCCTATCATTATACATACAGAAGAGTTCTTGTTTTTCAAGCGATTACAGTCACTGAGAAATTGTTAATAGCCTCTATATCAAAGCCAATTGTTTTAAACAGTTTTTTTCTTTTCAGGACTCCAGATACTGACACTTTAGAGAGTCAAGGTTTTAACCCCTGTCTGCACAGGCGCATATCATGCTGTTACAACAAGCCTAACTCCAGAGTAGCAACATGCATAAACATAATTCCTTTGGCTGAGTTGTGTGTGCTGCCACTAGTTTGAGGTCTCCCATCATTCATGGATAAAAAAAAAATCCCCTTGAGGGTCTAAAGTCTTGTCAGTCATAGCCTCTCACCAGAGACACGCAAAGTTGCACACGGACGTACTCTCCACTGGCCCATCCTGTTTCATAGTATGTGTAGGGACCAGCTGCACTGCATAGCCGCAACACAGCCAAGCAACACCATTTCCATTCTCCCTTCCTTACAATCTACTGTAGTTTATTCACAGCACTTTTCCCACCCGGCTCTGTGTGTCCCCATAATGCAGCCCTCCAGCTCCCATTCACATATCCACAGCAGGAACCCAGTAGGCAACACAAAAAGACACACAGCCTGTCTGCCACAGCTTCTGGAGAAAATCTGTAGATGGAAAAGAAAAACTAAAACCAGTGTAGATAGAAATAAACATGCAATGCCGATGGTATGATAAAACCATTTTATAAGTAAAGGTGTTTGTTGGAACTATGATGCCATATAGTAGTGTGTATCCATCGTGTGTGCATTAGCATAGCCCCCCGGCCCTAGCCTATGCTGACACTGATTCGACAGCTTGGATTAGGGAGATCCAGCCTACAGTGTCTTCTCTGGTCACAACACTTTTATGTCTCAGTCCTTATATTGACTGTAGCCTCACAGCTAGAGTAGTGCTTTGCGTATTCCCCACTGCAGAGTTGCACTAGCTTGTGTCATCTAATTCAATAAATGTACAAGAATCGCCATGAACAACTTCTTTCACATTTTCATCTAGGTGTTGAGTACGTTGATTGATTTGATTTGTCCAGAAAGGGTAGGAAATGAATGTAAGGCTTTTGCAGTTTAAGCAACAAGCTTAAAGAGGAGACATATAGCGTAAACCATAACATATAAATATATATATATATATATATATACATATTTTTTTTTTTTGCTAATGGTTTAGTGTAGTAAAAATGCAAAATGCAGCCATGACCTACATTTTTTTCAAAGGCATGTATCCAAAAAATATCTCTTTATTTTTCTTTGACAAAAAAAAGGAAATTTCCAAGAAAGGGACAAATCCTTGCTGCATAGCTTACATTCAGCTTTTACATATGAAAAAGGCATGCACATTACATGACCTGACCTGCATGGTACGAGGACAATAGGTGCTACAGAATTATGAATGTAAGTTTCTCAACCTGAGTGGTCAGACGGGTCTTCACTTCCATGTGGTGGGAGGTTAGATGAAGACGGTAGATGGTGATTTCAGATGGCAGCCGGTCTGTCTTTGACCTTTAGCCCCTCTTTACCATATAACTGCAGCAATCCCAGTGGACACAGGTGATATTCTGCTGGAGCTGAATATGCTATGTAGATATAGAGTGCTTTAATTGTCACAGTATCTGTACAAAAAACACTTGGAACCCAGGATTTAACTTTTGGAAAATGGTGTGAATCTATGACATCTTGGGGCGCACTCACAGTTGGTCCAGATGATCTGTGCCACTAACACCGGGCCGGGCCACGGCACGATTGCTTCTTACTTATACGTCATCGCATCATAATATGACACGCGCATTGATTGACATCATCTCAATGCGTCGCTTTGTTTTTTAAAGGGGTTCCGTAGACTTCTAGACATCTGAACCCGTCTGCAGTAATCGTGGGGAACAGTCGCATATAAATAGACGTCAGGACGGACGTTTGTGTTTGTGCTCGTACATGTTCAAACATGTTTTGCAACCAGGCCAAAGCCAGGAAGAGAGGTATACATGCACTTAGGGCGCACTCACACTGACCAGTGTAGGCGTGGTACGCTTTGGGAGAGATGGGCTTCTGTAAAGCACGTTTGCACATGTATGAGCACGAGCATGCGCACGTGTACGAGCACAAGCATGAGGCTTACGGCGGTTCTGACGTCATTTTATGTGCGCCTGTTCGGACATAGAAAAAGAAGGACGGACCATGCGCGGACATTTAAAACAATGGCGGTGAAAGGTTCACGTTGGTGAAGAATTGATGAACGCACTGCTTTCCATTATGTGGCCAAAAGACCGCACGCTTTTGTAAACAAAGCGCAGCATCGCGATGAAGTCAATCAATGCCTGTGACGTGTTACGGCGTGATGAAGTATAGGCAGGCAAGATGCATTCGCTTTGAGTTCCAGGTAGTGTGAGTACAAACGGGCCTGCTCCGCGGGGGGAGAGGGGGGCGGGGGGGACAAGAACCCTAAAGCACGGGGCACGGTACGGATGGACAGTGTGAGTGTGCCCTTACACTGTTCAAATGAACTAGACTTTAGCTGTGAATCTTGCTTGGGCACGGTACAAATGCCATGTGTGTATGCGCCCTTAGTTTCCAATGCAGTTTTTGTAATGGGCAAGCGAGGCATGTTGCACTAAAGCCTATGGCTACTTAATGTTGTCAGCGCCTCCGATTCTTCTTGTTTGGTGCCCTCGACCTTGTAACTGAATCCAGGCAAAGCTTGGTCTACTGTTGATAATTATAAATACTGGCATCTGCCTGCTAAACAGGTTTAGCGTTGGTTTGTTGATGGTGCCCTCTAAATGTTTGTATCCAGGCATAGAACCAGCTCTAATCTGCCCCAGTTACCAAATATCCCTCCGTATCCTAAACCACAGACCTTTGGACAAAATGGTTGTCATTAATCAGAGCTAGAGAAGCCACCACATTTGAGTTTTTACCTTTTAAGGTGAATTAAATGACGTGAAATTCCTTGACAACCTCACAAACAACAATTTGTAAACAAACAAAGCTGAAGCACCTTCACCCATGCAAAGACCACTAAACTAGAAATGTCATCAAATTTCAAAATCAGATAGGGTTTTATGTTTAGAGTAAAGTCTGACAGTGTGCTTCTGAAGTCCGTGAAGATACAGACAGCATCCTTTAGCTGTTGACCCCTTTGCAATGGCTTGTCATTCCCGTAACCTCATTTATTATCTTTGCAATGAAAAAAATAAAATGCCCTCTAAGGCACACATTAGAAGTAGAAATTAGAAATTGACAAATGTATGGCAAGCATAACAACCTGCATGATCATTACTATCCAATATTAATCAAGGATGCCATGACTTGTGTAATTAATCATAACCCATTAGGTCTCACTTGAGTAGACATTACTGGTATCTGTCACCTCAGGAGTAGTAGGTTGTTTAAAAAATATGGGTACTGATCATAGGTACTGACTAAAACATTTGTACTGATTGGGTCTTGCAAAAACACAGCCTGACTGATGAGAACAAAAAGAAGAGAAAACAGAAAGTGCTGGAGGCAAGTTTACAAACTTGTTGTACTAAGAATTTAGTTTGCCTTAAAATAAATCTGGTCCTCTGATATATACCTAAGAGACTTCAGACAGAATTTGGCAAACAGCCCACAAGCGGTTGCATAAAAATTACCATTGGTGTGACAGTATACATCTGCTGGTCATCTGGATCATTGAACAATGGCTCATGATATAATATCTCTGACTGGAGGGAAGCTATCTGCTTCACTTTGTGCATTTGTGCATTATTCCACATATTAACATATTCACTGCAGTCATCTGTTGCCAATGACTGTTGTGCAGTGCCGGTTTGCCTTGAAGAAGCAAAAAACATTTATCTTCTACCTGCTTCTCTGTAAGTTTAAAAAATGTTAGATTTTCGCCCCCGCGTGACATCTCCACTGATACTGTTTCCTTATGGAAAAATTGCAGCTTACACGCGTAAACCTGGCATCACGGTTCATGTTTTTATGGTTTGGTTATGCATCTCAGTACAGACACAACATTATATCTGACCAGGGTTTACAATGCTGCCTGTCCTATGGTCAGCATTCAAGAAGTTGTAATTTTTTAATTTCTTTATTGAATGAGCATTGTGTGATGCTTGCCATAGAAAGGTGCTGCATATATTAACTTTACTCATTGAATTACTTACTCACCTTGTCCTGATAAAAATGTCCTTGAGTAAGAAAGTGAAACCCCCCTACTGTAAGTTGTAAGCACACTTATAATGTAGATGCAAACTCCCTGCTTATTGCAACACATTGCTATTGACTGGAATCAGCAGGAACCCAGCGGTGGAGGAGGGTGGGATGCAGAGAAGCAGTGAAAGGTGAATCAGACTCCACCTTTGTTTCCAAGTGGCCCCGCTGGCTTTGTTTTGGAACAGAATGAATTATTAACGGTGGCCTTCTGGCCGTGTTTTTCATCAGTGTCCACCTCTGAAGGTAAGAGCACTGTGCTGAGAGATCTCCATTGACTGGCTCCTTCTATAGTAACAGCACAACTGTCTGCATGGACTTTTTCATTTTTTTTAGTCTTCACTTTGTTCCTCACTATTTTTAGCTCTTCTTTCGTTCTCGACCTTCTCTCTGTTTTTCTGTTGCATTGTTTCTCTTGAAAGACCAAATTAACCAACACAGGTGCTGAAGAATATCTGATCTCCATGACAATAAAAGAGCTGTCCTTCTGCATGGCAGACTATATTGTACTCCAGTTCCCAATCACATTGTGTGAAACAAACTGCTTTAAACCTTAAAAGGATATTCCACTTCCCTTAAGTTGGATAGTCTCCCATATTTACCTCATAAACATTCGTTAACATACAATAAATCTCAAACATAACCCCTGTCACAAATTAAGTCCTATAGTATACATTTTATGTTGTCCGTGTTGTACAGTTTCACTCCCTCACCATCATCGTGCGGTAATGTCAGGCAATAATTATTATTCTGCAAACTGACACAGGCTTGCTGATATATGATATGATATAAATGTTCTAAAACTAGAAACAAAACTAATATTTCTCGTATTTCACAAAGTGTAAAAATACCAATATTTATTTGTTATTTCATGCATTGATGTTTACATTTCCACTTCACCCTGGCATTGTTCTATATTGATAGTGCGTTCGAATGTAACTGTCAGCACTACAATACCTACATTTACATTCCAAACCCACGTTTGTATTTACATAGAACAGTGCCAGATGATTACATTTCAGCTGCCACGTCACCTTTATATGTGTATACAAAAACACTGCCAGGTATTTACATTTCAACTGCCACTTTACCTGTATATGTATAAACAAAAACACTGACAGATGTTTATTTTTTAATTGCACCTTATCTTGTTGTACAGATAACACATTTGGTTTTTGCTCTGATGGTTTGATGTGTGACTTTTTGTGTGGATTTGACCAAGCGCTTTTCTATAAATTAGTTTTGTCACGCTAGACACATCGATGAATAGCATCCTGTTTTCCTTTTTGCATCTGCAGTATACAGTATATACTTTTTAGATTGACACGACTTTCTGTATTTTCCATTAAGTGTTTAGTTCTTGTCATGTTTGCTCCTTTCAAACATTTATTATTTCCTAAAACATCAAACCATCTACTCTTCCTGGAAGAGGCCAGGGGCAGTGTTGTTTTCAAAAGTAGTCATTTCCATCATACTTGTAGCCAGCCATTCCTTGTTGCCTCTAATAGTTAAAAAAACAGAGAAAATGTTTTTTCTAAATTTAGTTTTTGCACAATTCTCTTGCCCATCCATGATGCTTGACAGTTTCTTTCCATTCGCCTTTCTGCTTAGCCAATTTGCTGTCACTTGATCCTCTTTATCATCTAACGGCCAGAGGATGCTCCCAACTGGCCAGAATGCCGGGCAACTGTAACTAAGTGGCACGCATAACTGTGCTAAGCTGTTGGTTAAATAAAGAATAAATAAAGTATCCAGAAGTACCTGGCTGGATTGGGGAGAGGACTCCTTTTTACCAGGATTAGCTGGCCAAGATTTTTCATGGGATTATGGACTGTTATTCTGTATTCATGAACATGATCTACTAATGTACTGTATAAGAAAGTGGCTAGCTGAGGCTGATGACCACTGACACTAAAAGGCATCGTCTTTCCTTCTTCTCTCTTACTATATACTGTATGTAAAGTGTCTTGAGCTAACTTTTGTTTGTGATATGCCACTATAAATAGAATTGAATTGAAAGTAGCGACAGCCTAACAAGTGACTCATATGGATGTGATGACATTTTTGCAGTGATATTTTATAGGATGTTTTCTGCGCAAATTACACACACCTGTATGTTGTTTTTTTAACATACTAGGGCTAGGTAAATGTAAGGAGCAGGGAGGCTGAGGGGAAGAAGTGGGACTGAAACAGGGAAGGATAAAAAAGGGAGGGGTGGGGGGGCTTTAGTTAATAGAAAACAGACTGTGAGAGATAAGTAATATGTAAATAGGAAAGGTATCCAAATTTACCTCTGGGAGAAAGCCAGTGTAAGAGACAGGATAATGTGGCTGGAAGCCTCAGGTGCAGCTGGGATGGAAGGAGGCGGGGCAATGAGAGAGAAGCTGAGGGAGAGAGAGCGAGAAAGAGGGAGGGTTCGTGTGTGTGTGTGTGTGTGTGTGTGTGTGTGTGTGTGTGTGTGTGTGTGTGTGTGTGTGTGTGTGTGTGTGTGTGTGTGTGTGTGTGTGTGTGTGTGTGTGTGTGTGTGTGTGTGTGTGTGTGTGTGTGTGTGTGTGTGTGTGTGTGTGTGTGTGTGTGTGTGTGTGTGTGAAGAGAGAGAGGTTGAGTGTGCAAGCTAGAGAGATTGTGCGGGGAGGGAGGAGGGAGGGAGGGAGGGAGGGAGGGAGGGAAGGAAGTGTAAGCCAGTCACAGCATCTCTCCTTCTCACTGCACCAGGGCTGAGGGACTCTTCGTCCCCTCGCTTCCCTCGCTGCAGATTTAACTCATTTCCATCAGCGCAGTCATCTTTTTTTTTCTTGCTTTTTACTTGCTGCTTTTGACAGATGCATTACATTCATCTCTTTCTCATTCTGTCTGCCAGGATCTAAGGATTTATTCATCGAAAACGTGGGTTGTCCTGTTTAACGGAATTAAAAGGGGGTCATTTGCAGAGGACAGTGCTTGAAACTGGGACTCCGACTGGGACTTGGTCTTTTCTTAATGCTGCTGGAGTGGATTCCTTGTTGTTGCACTGTCAGTGTTTTGTTCAGGGCGACATACATACTGAGAAATGAGTTGTAGGATCCCACACCTCTACATCTGAACAGAACGTATACTTCAAAGGACTAAAGCAAGTTAGAAAATGTATGTTTCTACGAAACACTTGAGGAGAAGGTGCTAAGCCTCCCCGCCAATGCCTCAGAATGTCACAACAAAAATGCAAGAACCACGTTTTTGGGATAAATAGGTGGATCTCCATTTGATCCCCACACACCTCTCTGCAAGCGTCTGTCACAGGATTGCTGAGGAGTCGAAGTGAGAGGAGCACTGAGCTATTCAGCTGGCCTCTCTTTGCTCCAGGAGAATCCTTCCACCTGCCTGCATGGGAGTCTTACATTCAACACTTTTCTCAGCCAATGGACTTTTACATTTGTTTGTCTTTTGCAACTTGCAGTCCAGAACACTGAGAGGCAAGTTTGCACATTTGGATTTTAACTTTAAATCACTTTAATAGCAAAACTCATTTAGACTCGCCTCATTTTTTTTTACCTCATTCTGCCTAGGGAGGCCTTGTACACACATTTTCCACCCAGCACCATGTGTGCTGAGAGAGCTGTGACATTATCTCCTGCGAATATCCCCATGTTGTTCTAGCCTGTGTCTGTGTTTTGATTCAGACAATAGCTGGGCATGCATGGGCTCCAGACACTGACCAGAGGACCACCAAAATAAGTGAAGCCTGCTGTTACATTGTAAACACACTAGCACCCATGGCACAATGAAACTTTGGATGGAAATTAAAGGTTATGCAGAGATGGATGTAATTTTATTTTCCAAACTTTGGTATACAAAGTCACCAAGGGAGACTCCTAAGAAGCTTTTTTCCCATCCCAAAAACTATTTTTTGAACAGTAACTGCACTCTTTCATCTGATCTTTAAGAGTGAAATAGGAGCCGTTTGTACATTACTTATTTGATCTCCTGTGAGGATCTGTCAAGGGCGGATAGCATCGTGCTTTGCCTCACGCTTTAACCTCTTCATATGGTGTCCTCCCGCGCATCTTCTGTGCTCTTTTCTGTGCTTATGCCTTCAGCCTCCCGGTGGCAACCCTCATTAGGATCAGAAGATGAGGCCACAGACTGGCAGGCAGAGCAGCAAGGGATACTCGCCTTTGGGATAGCTACTGGACACAGCACCAATGCTACCAAACTACCCTGGTTTACTGAAGGAATACAGTTTTTTTCTCTCTGCTCCTGACTGTTACCCACCCACTACTTTGGCTAACCATGAGTGATTGGAAAAGGAGAGCTAAACGGGTTGTCCTACTCTCCCAGAGGCTGTATTGATTTCCTCCAGTCTGTGTTCATTTGATTGAGACCCAGCTATGTGAGAGTAAGGTGAAAGAGAGAGTGAGTGTGTTAGAGAGAGTATTGAGCTCTGTTAACTGAAGAAGGCTGCAGACACCCGGTGTAGAGCAGGGAGGGAGGGAGGGAGGGAGGGAGGGGGAGGGGGGGCAGGCAGTTCTCCAGTTTCAGACCAGCTGCCTAATGCGAGACACACCAAAAACCTGACCCACCTGGATAGCACCCAGAACAATGAACCAGTCTGAACTGACAACAGACCCGGTGCTCACTGCCAACAGCAGTCATGGAGACTTCTTTCCTGGCAGGGCCACCAACCACTCTTGTCCCTTGGGCTGGGGGATGAACGAAGGCCTAGAGGCTTGTGTCCTGGAGACTGCTGTCATTGTACTTCTGACAGTGCTAATTATTGCAGGGAACCTAACGGTGATCTTTGTGTTTCACTGTGCCCCTCTACTTCACCACTACACCACCAGCTACTTTATCCAGACCATGGCTTATGCAGACCTGCTGGTGGGCCTCAGCTGCCTGGTGCCCACCCTGTCTCTCCTCCACTATCCAGCAGGTGTCCAGGAGCCCATCACATGCCAGGCGTTCAGCTATGTCATCTCTGTTCTGAAGAGTGTTTCAATGGCCTGCTTGGCTTGTATCAGTGTGGACCGCTACCTAGCCATAACTAAACCCCTGTCTTACAACCAGCTGGTGACACCATGCCGGCTACGGGGATGCATCACCCTTATCTGGGTCTACTCTAGCCTGGTTTTCTTGCCCTCCTTCTTTGGGTGGGGTAAGCCAGGCTATCATGGAGACATTTTTGAGTGGTGCGCTCACTCCTGGCCAACCTCTGCCCTCTTTACAGGCTTCGTTGTGTGTTTGCTCTATGCGCCTGCGGCACTCGTAGTTTGTTTTACCTATTACCATATCTTTCGCATTTGCCAGCAGCACAACCGGGAGATCAGTGAACGACGGGCACGTTTCCCCAGCCAGGAGATGGAAGCTGGTGACGGGGGTGGCAGCGGGCATCATGGAGGGCATGGACCAGATCGGCGCTATGCGATGGTGCTGTTCCGCATCACCAGTGTTTTCTATATGCTTTGGCTGCCCTACATAATCTACTTCCTGCTAGAGAGCTCCCATGTCCTGGATAGCCCTGCCCTCTCCTTCATCACCACCTGGCTGGCCATTAGCAACAGCTTTTGCAACTGTGTTATCTATAGCCTCTCTAATAGTGTGTTCCGCCTGGGCATGCGTAGGCTGTCGCAGACCATTTGCTCCTTTAGCCATTGCGCAGCTGATGACAGGGACTTTGGGGAGCCTAAACCAAGGAAGAGGGCAAACTCATGTTCCATCTAAAGGGATGACTTTTACAGGATTGCAATACTACTGGAACCTACGAATGGGGAACATGAATCTTAACAAGCTTAGAAGCTAGTGAACTAGCTAGGAGAATGGTGCAGTATCTAAACAGAGAGATGTAATGAGATGGGCAAGCTGTGATGGCTTTTATTCTGTGGTTTGTGACTTGGCTGTGGATCACATAGAAAGTAGTCTCCCCATGGCTCTCTTAGCCTTTACCTCTCACTTTATGTCATAAGCCACGTCAGAGATAGTGGGAAGACAAAATTGTAAACTCTAAAAGAATCAAAGATATCTCCTCAGACATCAAATGTGACCACACTTTCATGCCTGTTAAATTTTGTTAGTGGTTGTGAAATGGATCGACCCTCTATTCGATGTCTCCATACTTTCCATGACTGCCATTAGCAGAGACTAGATAACCAACATTTACTTGCGCTCATAAACCTGATTAAAGGTTGTAAATGGACATTTGACTTTTTAAGTGTACAAACACACAGTGACAAATGACAACAGCCATTATGCTGCTGATAAAAAACAGATGGTGTGTGGCCTTGACTGTTTATCTAAAGGAAAAGTGCATAGTTTATTTCTGCTGAAGTATTTTGTGTTGAGTCTGTAAACATGTTGTGTGCAGGTGGACAGAGATGCAAAAAAGTCACGATGTACCGGTCAGGTGTTTTGACACCTAACCAAATTTATTTTCTATTATTAGAGTGATTGGCCAATCGCAAATCTGACGGTTCAAATTTGGATTAAGTTGTTTATTAAGACCTTCAGCAAAATATGGTTCATTATGTAACAGCAATATTAAACTTAGGATAGTTAGGATAGTTCAGTAAAACATCACAGTATTAGACTGTGAACAACTGTAAAAATAGCTAAACTTGTAAAAAAAAGTATTGAAGTTTTTCACTTGACTCAACATGGTTATTAATCTATAATGTAAACGGTCAAATTGTCAACATGTTTAAAAAATTGCCTACTCCCCTAGTATGACCTGTATCAATTTTTTCACAGATGACATGCTGCTTTTATTGTGAACCAATTTAAAAATTAGCTGATTATAATTGATCACCAATTGTTTAATGCACTCCTACTAAAAAGCACCTGATTTCCAGAATTCAGACAAAGGATGGGTCTGTTAGACACTGAGGCCGTTATATTAAAGGCAGTAAACTGATGCTTGTGACAGATAAGTACCCAGCACAGAGTTTAATGCTTATTTAATTGCCCGTCAGCACCAGCATTCCCACCATTGGTGTGGCATTCCTGATATGGCTTTGTTATGAGTATTTTGCTAACAGTTTAATGCATGAGCGCTCATGACAGCCATTTCTTACCAGCAAATTATTATTACATCCCCCTGTATGTAGGGCTATTGTTCACTATCCAGTAGGGTGCTGTATTATTACTTTTTAGATGCACCTCTTTGATGGTACTTTTAACCCAAATTTCCCTGAGTCACTCATAGGTAAGAAAAGTGAGCAGTGGCATTATAGACCTGAATATGTAGGCTTGCATCAGTAACACGGTTATCTTTGTTAAAGATGATTGCAGATTTTATTTCCCACCTAACTGGGAATCACACTGTTATATTGGGCTTGTTGAATTTTCTCTTTTTAAATATGTTTTTATGATGTCTGTGACCAAGCATCTGATGGCTGTGCTGGGAAGGGCAGAGTATAGGTATTAGTTTGTGGGCCTCTTATTGGACATGGGTAGTTAAATGTTTATTTATTTATTTTACTGTGCCCATTCCAGCTTGATAAAATCTAAAGACTGTTCCCCACTCTGGGGCTTTTGATATACAAAGTGCAGATTATGTGTGTTGGTAAAGAAACCTACAAACTGCCTTTGGTTGTGAGTCTCGTCATTTGCAACAGCACAGTAGTATAGCCACTTCAGTCAATTTACCTTGTGCATTCCCTTGATCACTGGATCAGTGTCAAAGCATAATTCATTTCACATGAATACAGCCACATACTATAGCCGATAACTTGATTTGACTGATTTCCCTCTTTGCTCACATAGCAGTGTTATCTGTGGTTTAGGCTTTGCTTGTAGTGTTTATTTGTCCATGCTAGAAACCAAGTGACACAGCAAACCCAGCCCTTTGATATTGTAACAACATTCTATGCGGCTTAACAGTAGCCTGCGTAAGTCATTCCTCATTTTAAAGCTGCATTAAGTGATTTTTTGAATATGAGGGGCAGAAAGACTCTGAGACTTTAGCTTATTATATTTTAGTGGCAAGCAATTTGCCAGTTCACATCCAGCAAAAACAGAGCTTCACTATAATTCCACTAAAGAGTCTTTCTGGCCGTTCTGATGAATGTAAGGACAATATTGTTTTTAAGCCAAGGTTTGGTAAACCAACAGAAAAATATCTGTACCTTCTGGGTTATCTACTACAAGCTCTCCTTTCTTTGCTAGCCATCTATTTACTTTGGCTTTCTGCAGTTTCACATGAAGCAGGTAGCCTACACAGTCAACCACAAATAACCATGTGGCTGCCCATGGTTTGTACTGTATGTGCCGAAGTTTTTTGGGTTTGTTCTTTCAGACTTCTAAAGTAACCAAATCTGTGAGGTAAAACCAGCTATGTAAAGCTACAGTATGAGGTGTTGAGTGGGATTATCAGCATTCATCAACCTTTAACATAAACAGGAGTTGTTTGAGTCAGTGTGCGTATAAAAAATATTGCTTTATGCAGCTTTAATGCATTACAGATTGTTCTGTATACGTGCCTAAAGATGTATTTTGTAGGAAAAGTGAAAAAAAAAAGATGTTGAGAAGTTACTGTTACATGGACATGCTGCACTTTTTAAAAACATTTTCCAGCTTCATGAACAACCTTGTGACCGTGTAAACATGTGAAGTTACATTGTTGTTGGATTTAGTTTTCCATGACTGATAGTTCAGATGGGTTTCCATTTACCACAGTCGATCTAACTTCTGCCTTTAAGTGGGTGCATGTTCCGATATCTGACGTCTACGTCACATCTGTAAGATAAGAGGAGACAGTGGCTTTGTCAAAGTCTTGTCAAGTCCCTTTTATAGCCATATGACCTGGCATATATGAGAGATAACAGTAGGGAACCACAGCATAGCCGTGTCAAATACTAGACTTATGCTGATATTTGTTTTATTTTTGATAGCTTGTGTTTTTGATGCTCCTTTGGAGCGTAGTGCAGTGGGGTAGTAGAAGAAATGTTAGGGTCTGAATTAGTGCAGTATTATCTTCACAATGTGGTGACAAACAACAACACAACAACATATAAGACAGGAGAAAGCAAAGTGCTGTAATAGCCTAAAATAAAATAGCTCAGTTGTGACCATAAAATGTAACAGTGGGAATATACCATTCAAGTGGCGATTTTAGTATTTGGTCAGAAGTTGCACAAATATTCCTTCCTTTGTTGGACTTGTAGAGGGTTATGTGAAATGTGTGTCTTGGCTCAAGGTTTCAAAAATCCAAGAGCCACTGAATTAATATTTAAAAAATAAATTGTTTATATGTGTCCGTATTACACTGACTAAACCTGAAGTGGTAGAAAATCTAAACTATTGTCTTGTTCAAACAAGTCATCTTGCTTTGAAGTGCATTGATCTGGGCTTTTAGTCAAAATAATTTTATTAATTACAGAATTATATGTATTTATTTATTAAGTTATGTTTAAACCTTTACACAATATACTGTATATGAGTATACTGTATGTAAAGTGTATGTATCTGTTTTTAATCTGCTGTACAGCCAAAAAAAGACAGAACATTTCTGACAAAGGTATGGCGCACTCATTTGTGTTAAATCAACTAGGCTGCTGCTGTTTTGAATAGGAGGCAGAGTGTGTTAAATTACATAGTATCTATTTTTTTATTTTGAAATTTTGTCAAAGACTATGGTTTTGTTGTTGCTGCCAACTCAATAAAGATGAAAATAGAAGTCATTCACATCTGTGTAGTTGCTTTTATGTAATGTGTGTGTGTTTCTGTAGCGACAATCACCAGTAAGCCAGCATTAATTCACGACCAGTAGAACTCTCCAGAATCACCCTGATATTTCCTCCACTTGGCACCTATCTTAAGGAGTAATGAGTAGAATGGGGATGCGGGCTTGTTAGTGTGTTGCTGCCAGCTTGAATCCCCAGACTTGAAGGGATCAGTTTGATTAGCTGACACCTGCCTCAGCAAACATTGTTCGGGGGCACTTGAGCGAGATAGTTTGATATACAGTAACACACACATGTGTGAATGGATGTGATGTAATTCTAGGTCTAAGGTACAGATTCAAAAAGAAGTGAGAATTAAAGTATACTATCATGCCCTCTCTGTGTGTGAACAGTATCCTCATTATAGAGCCTGATCCCTTGTTCTTAGTCTCAAATTGGTCTTTGATTTTCATACACTCAACCTTTTAGACCCCGGACGAGCTTCGAAACAGCCGTAGCTCCACCGTCTTCACCAAGTAGCTTAGTGGAGAGAGGAGCAAGAGGAGATGGAAGGGCGTACTGGAAGAAGATTTGACAACAGATCATGGAAAGGAGCTGGTTGGAGAGAGAAAACATGACATGCAAGAGAGAAAGCAAGAGGATATAAGGAACAATCATTTGGAGGATATATGCTTTTTAGTCACACTTTCTGAAATGCTGATAAGATCTAAGTAATATTTTTAAAAGTTGAAAAGGGTTATTATAAGATATTTATTTTAGGTAGTTTTATTTTCATAAACTGATAGAATTTGCAGTACAAAATTAAAAATGTATTTCTACACTAATTTTACATTACCCCAAAGTTTGTGTGTTTAAGAATCTCAGCGCAAGAGAACCTTTCTGAAATAGTCATCTAAACTATTTTTATCACAGATCAAGTCAGTGCTCATAAAGCACATTGAAAACAGGTTGTTCTATGGCTCAACACCTTTGTACTGTTTTAAAGTCGGTCAAGTGTGTTTTTGTTTTCATGCCAGCAATCGTGTTTAAGAGCAGGTCGTTTTTGGATGCGTTACCAATATTTCTTTATGTGTGATATCTAGTTTTGGATCAAAAAACCTGCATTTGTTCCTCCTACCAGAAAGCATTTCATCCCCACTGACTATTCAGCCAAACCAAAAGCAGCTTTGCGGTCTCAATATGCTCAATATTCATGGCCAACACTATATCAGGAATTCCTTTTTATAACCACAAATGGCAGCACTCGCCTCTCTTCCTCCTTTCCCATCCATCCTGCCACTTTCCTCCTCCTCTTTCCGTCCTGATTGAGAAAGCGCCACCTGACCGTCTTTTGAGGTGGGGAAGTAATAATTGGAGTGGAAGTCAGTTCCTGCTCCTGTGTGTTAATGGTGGAGGCTTGCGGCGCCCACCAAAAGCCTTTGATGGCATAAAGAGGACACACTTGTGCATCCACACACCCTCATGCATCTTGTATGGCCTCAGTCAGTCTTTGAAAAGGTGGGCTGCGACTGTGGTCTGATAGCTGATGGTGTTGATCCGGCCACAGCTGATTGTATACTCTTACAGTATGTTATGTATAGTGTTAACATGTATTTATTCATTAACAAGAAGGAGGATAAGACTCTATTGGCTCTGTGACCCTGTAAATGTCCAAATTTCATGCAAATCTTCCTAAAGTTGTCAAGAAATTTCAATAAAAATTGTAAATATCAACCTCATGGGGGCACTAGAAGATAAAGTCAATGGGTCAGCAAAATCAGTAGGATTAATCCTCTGGGGACCACAAATGTCTATTTAATTTTGTGGCAATCTATTTAATAGTTGGTGAGATATTTCAGTCGGGATCAGACTGGTGGGCCGAGCAACTGAGGCAATGATTGCCTTCTGTAGAGCCTCCAGCATGGTTGAAATGCTTTCTCCTTATAAACACAATCTTCTACTGGCTGTGTGGGATTATGTTTCGGTTAAAGAAATTATGAAAGTAGTTGTTCCACTTTTTCTCATCTTAACCCAGTTATCACATCTGGGATTTCTCTACCCACAGGCCAGGTGTGGTGGGGCTGCTCTGGGATTTCTGCATGAACCTCTGAAGTGTCCCACTGCTCAGTGTTTAAATGAATCGTTGCTGTAGTTTGAATGTGCCAACAGTTATCAGTTTAACAAACCAAATACAAAAAACCCACATAATTTCAAACATACCTTTGTACAGTGCTTTGGGAAGAAGTGTCCAAAAACTTTCATTCATATTCAGGATTTCCTGGATTTTAGTTGCAATCCACGGTCATGAATTAAGTCACACACTTTTAACTTACTCACAATCAGCCACAAAAATGATATCCGTTGAAAATCTAACTGAAAAAGTGCTCAGGTTTTAATCTGTTTCCTTTGTTCATAAGCCAAATATGTGTGCCGTGCAATGAGAGTTAACTACAAAGCATCGTAAATGTAGTCGTTGATTATGGAAGCACACGGTGATGCTGTAGACAGTTACTGCAGTTTAATAAGAATACTGTGAGAGTCTCAGCAGAGCGTACAGTAGGGGCTTGACATTTTAACCACATGGTATCTTTTATTTTCTAAATGTTACTATCTCCCTTATCGCGATTGTTCCTAAGAGGTTACACTGTCAAGTAACAAAGCGGTTGCAGATTCAATCGCCATAGTGGACCTGAATCCTGTAAAAGTGCCTCAGAGCAATAAAGGAAGCACTTACCTGCCCACTCATTGCAGTGCGTCCTGTATAGGAACATTGGAAGATGCCTAAAATGTGGAATCACACAAAGTCCTCATCACCTGCTTTACAGACTTCAGCACTTCCATTTCACCTTTCAACCTGATGATTGCCGCAGGTAGGCTTTCTATCTACCAAAGGGCACTTGACTGAGAGCTTTCTCTTCCATCTTGTCGAAGTGCTTCCATTCCCCCAAATGTGCTCATTTGTTTCACTGGTTGCAAGTAATGTTCGGCATTCCTCTTTCAGTTTGAAAGTCTGATTCTGCAGTTTTTTCCCGATTATTGTCTTTGTGGTCTCTGTTGCATCATCTTTTTGTCTCCAGTAATGCTGATTCTGCAACTAAGACACCACTTTGTGAAATCCCACAATCCCTCGTCCTTGAGCAGCAAAGCATCTCTATGGCTAGCGGCAACCATGAAAACCAATTTAGGTCAGGATTGTCATTTGGCCTGTGATGGTACCACATTGGCTATTTTGCTGATTTGACAGGTAATGCTTCTATCTGCCAAGTCAGGCAGAATTGTATATGGTGATAACATGAGTTATCTTTAACCTTTTATAAGGAATATTTGTTTTGTTTGCTGTTTTAAATTCAAGGAAAACTATATATTTAGGTATATTACAACTTTGCATATTTCCCATAAATGTGGCCATTATGACTAAGGGTTACTTTGCTCTGGCCAACCACCATTGTAGAGAGTCGGGTACAGTAAGGACAAAACAACACATTTAAGGACGAGTTCCCAAATATTTTTATATGAATCATTTCAAACTGCTGTCTGGCTGAAGGCAAACACAGAAGGTAGTCCCCTGGAATGGCCTTTGGATGTAAAATTAGCCTGTATTAGAGTCACAACTAATAGGAACCTGTTGAAATATACTGGAATTAACAGTTTAGACTTGTTTATTCCTGTCATCTTGTGACTGCTGAGTTTTAGACCTTAAGATTGAATAGATTTTTGCAAAGTGAGCACATTTTAGCGGTGTCCCCAACGACTTAAGAGAGCTGTGGCTTGGTTTTGGGGTTAATGTCAGATTCAGGTTAAAATTATTTCTAAAAGTTAGGTTAGCGCTCTCCGAGAAACTGAGACAGCATCATCTTTGAGCGTGTACAATACATGAACATAGAGCAGCAAAATAATACCTGAATTTATGTATATCTAAATAAGAAATGTGGTACAGAGAGTAGATTGTTCTTTTATACCTTAAACCTAGTTATAGGCATACAGATCTAAAAGGCAGTTAACTATTAAATATTTAACAGGTTAAAAAACAGAACTGAAATTTCAGAGGAGTCTTACAGAATTGAAATATCAATGGATTGGCTGAGCTGAGCAGCTAGTTATTGATTCGCCTGAACCACCCTAATGATCAATCAACCTGTGATTGATAAACTGCCAGCGGTGATCTACAGCACCACCTCTCTCCACCTTTCCAATCTCTCCATGGTCAGAAGCATTGACTATTTAACACACCTAAATGTACAGGAATTCATTGGTCATTATGACCATTGTTTTAGTCCAAATCATGTCAATCAAAATTGTTATATACTTGAAAAAGTAAATAAAAAAAAGCTAAACCATAACTAAATATGCACTACAATTTTTATCCCCTGTTTTTTTTTTAATTTAAGGCTGAAACTGTTTAATGCAGAGTCAGTCAATATAGAAACTGAAATATGTACAACATGTTTTTATTCACATGCATTAAGGCAAATAAGCATTCAAAATCAAATTGACATGAAAGAATTTAGTGGTTTCAAAGCTGTTTATTAGTGGCAGCTAATGCTGATTAGTCATGCTGAAAACAAAAAAATATGAATTAACTTGCTGTTGATGTAAAGTAACTTCTGTACAATGAACTCATATAATTAAACATTTGTTGCATCTTTTTGTATATTGATGAATGAAATCACTCAGTGTTTACAAACATGATGGTGTTAAATTTTATTTTATGTGTGAAAAAGAATGCCTAACTGTTTAGTCTGTCTCAGACTGTGATGGATCCTCCTTTCTTCTCTTCCATGGTCAACACCATCAGAAAATTGAGCGTGACGCAGCTGGCACTTTGAACTGCAGACATTCTTTCTGCTGTTCGAAAAGGATTTTATTGTAACAGAATGGAGCTCATTAAAGTATTGGCTTTGGAATTGGTTCAGTCCACTTTCCTTACTGTAGCGCTAAAGGGACATTATAAGAATCATTTTTTTCTTTTCTCTTCATCTTTTTAATATGATTTAGCATAATTTGCACCAATAATTTTTTTCTGGTTATTCATACATAGAGGACAAAGACAAGCACCTTGAAGGACACTTGAGGACAAACCTGTTTTTTACTGTAAACCTCCCTGCAGACCTCAGGTACTAAAGCTCTGCCAGCAGATGTACATCCCGCCTCTCTAATTCTCTCTCAGGGCATTTTAGCTGAATTAAATTCTATAAGACAGTCAAACTACCCCCTTGGCTCCTTAACACATTTCCTCCCTCCTTCTACTTCTCCTCTTTTGCTCTTCCTTCCCCTCTCTCTATCTTGAGGCAGTGTTTCCAATAGCACACCAGGAACGTCTGTTTTAGGCAGTTATTTAGTAGTGATGGTCCAGCAGCTCGCCTCAGGCCATTGTGGATATGGCTAGTTCTTCCTCTGTGACATTTAGCCTTGCTACTGTTGCCAGGACGAGAGGAGGAAAATGACTGAATGGAAAAAAAAAAGAAAAAAAAAAGGTAGCTGCATCTGGTGTTTTCTGGGCTGTGACCAGTGTTTCATTGGTCTCTCTGTCAGTCAATCAATGACTAAATTGAGCAGTCAGTCAGTAAACTAGCTGTGATAATATGCTAAGAAAAAAACACAACCATATTGGTACTGAGACCACATCACTCCACCTTAATAACCTGTATTGAGCCCAAGCCAGTTATTTCCACCGGCAGTCTTATAGCCTACTAAAAATATTAATAATCCTGAAAAGTCATATATTCATCATGTATGTAGCTATTTTTTCAGTTATTGTCTGTCTTCTTTTTTTTAATTGTCTGAGTTATGTTTTTCTTGCCTGCCTATACGTCATCACGCCGTAACACGTCACACGCATTGTTCACGTCGTCGTGATTCGACGCTTTGAAAAGCATGCGGTCTTTTGGCCACATAATGGAAAGCAGCCAGAAAACACAGTAACGTTTTTGGCTTTGTGTTTTATTTGGACTCATTGTCATTTATTTTGGACTCCTGCGGCATGAGTCAGGTTAGTGTTTCCTCACACATTAGGAAAGAAATTGTGTGTTTGAAATACATTCATTTCATGTGTATGTAATACTTGATTTTGAGTTAGCTGCACTCTCCTTGTCAATCAGTTTACAGTACGTAACGTTGGATGAGAATGCCACCCATCCAGCGATACATCCCTGGTTTCAGTTGAGTGTCTGATTCTTCCCAATTCAGCATCAGGACGTAAGAGGTACTGTGTCGCTATGGAAACCCCGAGCTGAGTCTGAAGAAGCAACAAGGTTTCAGAGAGTTCATTTGAAGTTTAAAAATAGGGTGCAATTAAAATTAATGTTAACATAGGCTCCAAAATAGCAACCTCTTCATTATTCATTCATGTGCGCTGCTTTTATTTTGAAGATGCAGGGGGGAAGGAAAATGCAGGCTCAAAAGGAAGTCTTAAACTATGTATATGTATATGTATATAAATGCCCATCACAATTTCCCAGAACCCACATCATAATCTTCAAATAATTCTTTTGGTCTGATAAACTGTCTAAAACCCAAAGATATTCAATGTCCTGTCAGATAAAACAGTGAAAATGAGAGAATCCCCACATTTTAGGAGTGGGAACCCAATGTGAAAAATAACAACACAAACTGACATTTGAGCAAAGAGCAGATCCTCCAAGTAAGATAGTTAGTGTTGAGTGTAGAGTTATTTTTGATACCAATTTTTTAGGGGTGTTTCAGCATCTGCTTTAGTTAGTTAGTCAACTAATAACTAATGACAAACTAATGCATTTCTTTGGTAAATAACGGTTAATCAGTTGTCAATAATGTGGATTCATTTTCTGGCATTCAACATTTTAGCACAGCATTTAAAAAAGATAATTAAGACGGATATTAACAAAAAACAGTTAATCCTGATGATAGCGCTCTTACCCTTCAGGCGTGTCAAGTGTTTTCTCCAACCTGCTTGCTCGACACCGATTTCACTGCAAGCTAAATGAGAAATTTTTGCTTTCTGTCTGAAAACCTACGTCTACTCTCCCAACCCATCTTATTGAAATGCAGAACCAGCCGGACCATTAAAATGCCACGGCAGCGATACAGAGACAGATGAATTTGCAATCTGCCAGGCGGGCCAGCTGTTGCAACCCCCCCCCACCACAACCCTCCAGGGAAGCCTCTAGAAACTTCCATGCCAGCAACCAAGGACAAAGGCCTCATGGGGAGCTGTTTTTAATTACCGTGCTGCCGTCCTCTGAATATCACACCAATAGATTATCTCACTGTGTCCCACTGAAATGAAGAGAAACGAGTAGTGTTTGTGGCAGGCAGGTGTGGCAGCAGCGAAGGGTGTTGTCATTTTTACATCCGGCTGTCTGAATGTGTTATTGAAAAAGGCTAGACTTGATAATAATAATAATAATATTTTTTGCGCAACCAAAGCATTTTTGGTGTACAGATTTCTAAAGTAGCGGGTATCCAGGCAAGACTTCCTCTTCACAGCGATACAGATATCTGAATGAATGAAATCATATGATAACAAAAAGCTGTTGAAAAGCTAAATTGTTGTCAGACGATAGTGGATGAGTTGCAAGATTTTAACTGCATGCAACCAAAGCATGCTAAAATGTGTTTGGTCAATACTACTCGGGCTACATACGGTAACCATAATGCTTCCACCACCCAAACCTTGTCCTGTTATCTACATTCTGGTGGCACTGATCAATTCATTTGAATTATCATTTTTATTATCATGAAAATGTATTTTTATTTTCTTTAAAGGTTTCACAGTTCAACGAATAATATTTGAATAAATCTATAATACTTAGAATGTTTAATACATGTTTCATATCTTTCTAATACTACATTTCTCCTGTGTTGTTCTTTCACATAACTAAGACTATAAAAGTATTAAAAAAAGGCAGAAAAAGACATCACTTTATTACAAAGGACAGACATAAGGGGTCCAGGAGTACCTCTGCTTTAATAAATAAAATATAGTTCATGCCTCATCACTTCTTCACCAAACACAAGGAAGCCAGTAGGTACCTCAGTGGAAATAAATAGCAGACATTTGAAACCATTTTATTTAAGGAAAGGTTTGCTGAGCACATATTTTTACTTTAACAGCAGCATCTTCATAATCCACAGTTCCACTGATTAGCCAAATGGAAACCTTACAGACTATCCAGCCTTTACTGCAACTAAACAGCTACACTGTAGCACAGGGGTATCCAATCCTGCTCCTGGAGGACCACTTTCCTGCATGTTTGAGGTTTTTCCCTGCTCTAACACACCTGACCTGAGTCTAACTGTTATCAAATCTGTGATGAGCTTCAGCTGCTTGATGACAAGCAGGGCATTAGAATCAGGTTTGTTAGAGCAGAGAGAAACCCAAAACTTGCAGGACAGAGGCCCTCCAGGAGCAGGATTGGACAGTTTGTGATGATGATCACAGGGGAGAGTGTATTAAGTATAGTATACACCGTATAGGTGCGTGTGCGTGTGTATACACTTTTTTTATACACCACACACGCCTTACCTTCCTCTTTTCCTGCTTTATAGGGGTTAACGTAATGTTTTTGTGATTCAAATGCAGCCCACATTCAGTACTGGCCTTCAATTGAAGGAGCTGCCGTCCATCCAAAAGATGAAGAGGCAAGCTAATATTCTGTCTGTCAGTCTTTGAACTACCACTCTCCTTTTGCTTTCCCCTTGTGTCACCCTGCCTCCTCTGTCTGCCTTTTTAAGTCATTTCTCCATCCCTTTATATTTGTACTTTAAAGTCTTTACCATATAGATTATCTTTATTCTCTACCATCATATGCCTTCCATTTTAGTTTGTCTGATGTCCATAACAAGACAAATGATGTTGCTTTGCACTGAAGCAGGCATTTTTTCAAACCAGTTTGGTGACTCTGAGCTTATGCTCACTCTCCCCTGGAGAAGCTCCAGGGTGCAGAACTGCAACAGACGTGCTCTTTAACATACCATCCTGCTGGTTTATCATAGCCCCTGTTGTCTGGTATGACCCATAATGCACCACTCCCGACTCACGCTGAAGCGAGGCTCAGATGGCGCTGCACTTGCTTTTGTTCTCTCATTCCCATCATAGAGAATGTTGTCAAAGCACATTGTTGAATTTGTTCAGTTGAATTGGGGCGAGAATGAGAATAGAATAAATACTGTAAATAGGGTTGACAGTATATGGAGATGAGTAACATGATTCCTCTCATCAGCTTCAGGTGTGTTCTTTACTGTAAAACCTTCTGTGAAGCCTGCCTCAGGGAGCTGTTAACCAACCTAAGACAAGTTCATTACTCTTTATTTTAATGGAGAGTTTTAGTGACATGATGCTGATTACTGATTAAATATGTTTTTCTACCCTGATGATATTAAGGTTCAGGAAACAAACACTAAATAATGTTGGCACAAAACCTTGTCCCTCAGTACTTACGGTATAGTCTAGATCTGACCCTCTCATCCCTCTTCCTTCAGCTCTCACACTTTAAGCACCATCGGGGTGCTGCAGCCTACCTTTGTTGGATTTAGTGGTATTTGTTTGTGGTTGTCCAGAGATATAATATACTAAATATATTATTCACATTAACAGTAGACACTGCTGAAGTGCTGGTTCAACTTCCACGCAGCTTATTCCTACATTCACCTAACCTTGCTTCATATTCTTCTTGAATACGTGTGTGTTATTTTTGCTGTCAGATAATGTATGTTGAGACTTTTAAAAAGCAAAAGGGATAGACGACTATGGATAATAAAAAAAAACTTTCATGGCATTGGGGCCATAGGGAAAAAAAATGGTTGAGGTCCGTTCTCTCAACTTGATCCACTCGCCTACAGGAGTCGCCATCTTGTCTTAACTTTGACTCCGCCTCATTTCCTCTTACCAATAAAAGGGCATTGATATGATGTTGGTGGGAGATACGTCCATCTGGCTGACGTATACCTTCTAGCTGTCACTCAAGAGGCCGCACATCTAATTATTCATAAACTTTAATCTCCAATAAAATAAAAACTAGCCTGGTACAAAAAAATTCACCCCCCTCAGTGTTATCATGGAGATAAACCACAGTATAATGCTGTGTGACATAAGTAGGCAGATGTTGATGTTGTCAAGCTAGCAGGTGAGCCCTTAGCTTTGTTGTTGTTGTAGTAGAGTACAGATGTTAAAGGGCTCCCTGCCACAGTATAAACAATATGGCAAAACCTCACAGTAAATATCAGACAAAACAATACCAATCTGTTGTGTAAACAAACACACTAATAAATTCCGATGACCCTTTTGTTTGTGACAAAACACTAACCCCCCATCTCCAGCTGTGGACTGTGTTATCTTATCCAGTCATCACCGTTTCTCTCCAAATGCCAGTTGCGGAAGTAAAACATTTAGATTTTGTCTCTAGCTGTGCTCCCTCTGTAATTATTCTGTACACACAGTTTGACTTTGGACCCAGCAATCTGTCTTCATGGTTGCCTCCAGCAGTTTAACGCTAGCAGCATCCCCTCTGATTGGCTGAGCTGTCACTTCAGGACTTAGTGGGCTCTGAGTGTTCAGCTGTCTGAACCCCGGCCTCATTCGCTGCCGCCTCGTCGGTTAAGCAAAGCGTGGCTGCCTCTCTGTCGAGGGGTTTACCAGCCAGCACCCGTGGGCCCCTTCCACGCCCGGGAGTTACATAACGCTTTCAGAAGAGAAGGGTAACTCGAGAGCTCACTGTGCTCTCTTAAAAAAAAAAGAAAGAAAGATGGAGCTGCTTCTAAGATTCCTCATTTGCATTTTTACATTTTGAGCATTTAACTACCACAGACTCATAATGTGAGAATAGGTAGGTGGTTCATTATCTTTCTCAAGGACATTTTGACAGGATTCAGTGCTGTTGATGGAAAGACTGACTCATGCGTCTTGTGGTGTGGTGAAACACACATAAAAGTCTGCATAATTTTTCTGACTCTACAACACTTTGTGCGTGTCTCATATTTAAAAATGTCCCTTAATACCTTAATACATGTATAATACATGCTCAATACACCTCTATGACAGTGACTACAAAAATAAAACATAATGTTAAAAAAAATAGCATTGGACTGTATAGGTGTGCTTGATATGGTGGCCACTGTGTGTAAAATTTATCATTTATCTTCTTCTCTCTGATATTATTATGTTTATTAGTAGTAGTAGATCCCATATAGATACAGGACGATATTGTGTTAGTGGAAAACTCGGCCTGTCTACCTGATACTGTGGACATTCAGAGCAGAGCAGCATGAACTAGACTTCCCCAAGGTCACTAGTCACAAATGTCAGCTAGCCTCAAATGTGACCAGTAGCCCAGAAGGTCTCCTGGTTTCATCTTTCCTCCGTTTAGGGACAAGAGGAAGCGAACAGAGCCTAATAGCCAGCAAGGTAAACAATTAGTGGACAGAGGACTTAAGCTGTCGGCTGCAGGAGAACACTTGACACGGAACAACGCCAGTGTCATCTCCGCTGTACCAGCGTCTGGATGAGTTATTTTTGTAAGAAAATGACAGGTGTTTCCTTGTATTGTCTTGGGGCTTAATATAGTAGTATAGTAATAGTATAGTAGGCACAGTTCCTGAGGCAGATTAACATTTAAAATATCTTCCATCACGCATCTGCCCTTTTACTTACTTTTCTCTACTAGTATTGCAGCAGTTTAATTTCAACCATTGGAGCTTGTTCTTTCTCTTATGTTCATTGAAACCAGCATTCAGTTTAGCACTTAGTTATGTTATCATTATTGCGTGTATTTATGTTTGTTTGCTTGTTTTCTCTTTGTTTCTTCTGTTTATTATTTTTATTATCAGTTATTCTATTCCAGTTATTTTCTTTCAATAATTCCATAGCTGTTTATTATCTAAAAGCAGAAAATATGCGAATATCCACTTATCAAAAAATGTTGACAATTCATGTAATTGTTTCAGCACTACTTCTCTTGCTGTTGCCTTCTTTCCTCTGAAAAATACACTGAACTGCATTTGTACAAAAATGTGCTATACAGTACAAACACACTTAAACTTAAAATATTTCAGAGATCTTATGTCAAGCCATTTGTTGCACCCACTAATGACTGAAAGGGGGGAACAAAAATATCAAAGTTTATTTGAATAAATAGTGGTTTAACCGATATGCGTATTTTAATACTTAGAGCAGGGCGGCTTACAGCCGAAATATAATGCCGATATCATGTTGTGATTTGTTTTTTAATCAATTTAATTTAATTTAATAACAAATGAGACACAAAATTGCTGAACATTTATTTATCACTGTTAATGTCTTCGATGTCTCGGTTAAGTCTGTGTTGAATTTATTGTTAGAACTTGCAGCATAGTTTTGAAAATGCCAAGGAAGAATCTATGTTTGACAGCAGCCACACTGAGGATGCAGCTGGAGATGCGTCTTCAGCTTTGTTAATCAGCCTTGTGAGCACAGATATCGGACGATACAATTATTATTAACCAGCCGAACAATTAATGGGTCTATCACAAAAAAAAATGCTTGTCAATTGGACGAAAAAAGTGATCAGAAGCACTCAGTTAAAAAGAAAAAAACACTCATTTGATGTGAAGGCATTTGAAATTTCAAAGTTCCTCAAGCTATGCATTATACAACAGTATAATCTAATGTAACCTTTAATATTATGTTTTGAGCTTTTACAAGGTATAACATGCTTTTCAAATGATGTATGTAAAGCACAGCAGAGAATGATTTTTAAAAAAACCTGTCTGGCCCGTAAGGGCACAGAAGTGCTGCTCCTTTACGACTATCAGAGGAAAACCTCTTGACTCTGTGAAGCTGTGGCAGCTTTTACCAGTTGGACTGGTGTAGTTAAATTAATTGCTGTTGAATGTAGAGGGATGTGGAGGTGGAATGCAGGTTTGGACACATCAGCAGTTTTTATTTTTAGCTGCATGTGTTAAGTAGGTTACCTGTTGGTGAGGTCTGAGTAATGGACCGTCTGCCCAACAAGCCCCTAGGCTACAATTAGAGGAAGCCTCTAATTCCCCTCATTGTACATATCTCTCTCCCCTGTCTTTATCTCTCTCTTTATTCAGGCTCTGTCTATTATCTCTCTCTCTCTCTCTCTCTCTCTCTCTCCCTCTCTCTCTCTCTCTCTCTCTCTCTCTCTCTCTCTCTCTCCTCTCTCTCTCTCTCTCTCTCTCTATCTTTCTCTCTGTATTAGTCTTCTCCTTCTCTCCTTATTTCCATCTCGTTTTTTTGTCTTGCTCTCCGCCTTTAGTCAGTTTAAAAGTCACCAGGGGATAAATCTGACAGGTACTCACAATACTGCAGAATAAACACACACCCACAAATACACAAACTCAGTACATTGGATTCAGACTGATGGAAGACAGTAATGATGAATCCCTCTGTCTGTGTTAGTGCTTTTTTCCCCCTGCCTATTTGTATGCAGGTGAAAGTGGGAAGTGTATGTATGTTGGTCTGTAAAAGTTATTGTGTGTCGTGTGTTTTAAAATTTGTCATTGACATTTATGCTTTCATGAATACATCAGTGTACATTTGTGTGCATGTATGCTGACTACAGTGCATGCCCTCACAAATACGAGTGTTTAGCTCTGATTTACACAGGTTTTATGGTCTAACAGGCTCTATAGGATTTCCTTTTCACTCCTGTGGAGCAGCTTACGGAAATTTGCATGTACTGGTTTTGCCAATCAGGAAAGATTCAACAATCCTTCCTGTTACCGGTTGAATAAATCATCACACCCCAAACCGCCATGTACTCAGCAACTGAAAGAGCAACATGGAAACTAAGAGGATTACCTGCAGTCAAGAATAGTTTCTTACTGTGGTTTCATTACAACCACAGATCCGTTTGGAAATCAAACAAACACATCACAGACATGTCCCCAACTGTCTGTTCTATTGATTCACCATTGGAAGTGGCAGTGATGGACAGATATTCAGGCAGAAGATCCTTTGATGATGTCAATAGATGTGATGATGCTGCAGCCCTGTTCTTTAAAAAATGACGTTCTCGTACAACAAAATTGCTTTCTCAATTACATTTTGAGGTAAATGGGTTTTATCCCAGTTAGGTTTGTCATTTATGTATCTCAGCAATGTTTCTGATCAAAGTCTACAAAAGTCAACAAAGTGAGGAGGTCTTGGTGGATGGGTGGTTCAAACGGACACAGGGCTTTCACCCGCCCCGTTTGTCTCAATACACAATGTTAACCACATGTTCGAAAAGGCAACCAACGTGCGTCGGGGCCTGGAAAAGATAACATAATCGAGACTACAGTTTCGCTGAATGGGTATGTCATTTTGTAGGAGACATGGTCGGATGCGTAACTCACTGCTTTAACTGTGGCACACTCAATGACAACAGCCAGCGTTATAGTGTTGGACACTGTCCAAGCCAGGGCAGGGAGGGTAAACGTCTGGATTGGCCCCATTGAGCCTCTGGAGCCTGTTGGAATACATTCTTAGATGAAGAGATGCTCTGACCTGGTCACTGTGTTGCTTATTAAGTTCTTGGCTCTCTGATGCAGGGTTAGGGTTTGACAGCTGGTGATTAGAGCTATAAAGCTATAAAACCTATCAGTGGGCTCTCTACCTGTGCTCATAGAACTAGTGTTGAAGGGCATAGGCTTTTTTTGTGAACTGTGTACTGCAGAGATGTACTGGGGCACTGTGACGGAGAAGTGAGGCTGCTGATGAGGCTGCAGTTCCTCCTGAACACCTCAGCCTCCCTGCAGAGATCAAAGAGCTGCCAGCTCCAGCATTCGCACACACACACATCTACACTACCATCCAAATATGCAGCATATAATTCTTTTTTCAGCAGGCACTTAGCAAGAAAAGGTGTAAACCGAATGACTTAATAATACTTTAATACTAATATATATATATATATATATGTATATATTTTTTTTTTTACTAAGATTGCACTGTCAACCCTATGCACACATGCCCTATGCCCCTTTCTCTCTCAGCTAAGCAGGACTCCTGAATTAAGTTTTGATGTTACAGATAAAAATCTGTGTTCTTTTAATTGATTGCAGGAAGAGAACATTAGTGCATCAAATCCCCGTCGGAGAGAGAGCCACACACCGAAACCATAGGGCTTGAGCCGTTGCTTTCTTCATTGAAAATAAGAGAAGAGACAAATGTTTAGGAGGACACATGGAGTTTTGAGGGGAGGAGGGAAGGATATGAAGTAGAAAAGAGAATAGAAGATGAAAATATCAGAAAAATATATAGTATGGAAGAAAAGGAAAAAGCCGTGGAAGAGACAGTACAGTAGGAGATGATGCAGAACAAGGAGAGAACATGGAAGTAGAAAAGGGGAGGAGGTAAGCAAAAAGAAGAATATAGAAGATGGGAGTAAAGAAATCAAGGATGGAAGATAATATTCAGGGGGAAATTGAAGAGAGGAGGAGGAGGAAGAAAAGATTCAAGACGAGGAAGAAAGGAGATTAAGCAGAGAACGTGGGTTCCTCATTTTTTGTGGCTTTTTTTTTTTTTTTTTTAGTAATGAGGCTGTTAATTATTCAAGGCATGCATGGTTTATTAAATCAAAATGTTTACGACTTTCACTGTCAACCAGATTCTTGCTTGTCTTCACTGGGGTGGCCATAGTAATAACAGTGTCATAAATATGTTTGTTGTTGTTGGGTCACTTATAAAAAGAAAAATACATTAATCATTAGTCTATAATAATTGTAAAAGCTTTTACTCACTGAGTGATTGATTAATACAGTTCCTTGTGTGGCTGTCCTACTCTCTATTCTCTTAATGTTTCTCACTTCTCACTTTTTGATGAAAATATCTGCATGGAGGAGGAATGTGGTGTTTCAGTCTTCAGTCTAATACTGAATTGATATAATGTAAGTAGAGCCTCAACTGAAAATTAGTTTTACTTTATTGATTGATCATTTGGTATTAAATGTCAGAAAAAATGCTTGTTTTGTCAAACCAACAGTTCAAAACCCAAAGATATTCAGTTTACTAGACAGTTTATTAGAAAAAGCAAAACTGCAAAAACAATTTAAACACTTAATCGATTATCAAAATAGTTGTTGATTAGTGTTCTGCTGATCAACTTATTGATTCAATGACTAGTTGATTAACCCCTAGATGTAAGACGACCCAAGTTGGCAGCTACTGTCTTGGAAAAATACCTCTGGATGCAACTTGATAGACCTATAAACAATGGAGCTTGGTCAGAGGAAAACAATGATGACCAGGCCCCAAGTGTTCTCAAATTATAGCTTAATTGTACTTTAAAATGCATTTCAAAGGCATTTTATGGGAGAAATTGTCAGTACAGTAACAGAATATCAAGCCATATTTGATCAGCGCTGCCTAGTTTGGCACTTTGATCTGAGTTTCATGAGCTTGAAAAACTGCACTGAACGAACCTGCAGATTGGAAATGGGAGAGGGGCCAGACCTATCTGCCAGAACAAATGAAACATGAGTTTAGCAGATTTTTCTGACCATGAGAAGAAAAAACAAAACAAAAACAGCGCTTCATTCGTGAAGAGCAGCAAATACAATGTAAAACCGTTCCATTTCCGACATATAATACCCAGAACAACACACCACCTCCACACTACAAACCTCATTAAAGCATTTCACACAGTTAAGCCAGCAGCTTCTATCAAACCCTTTACAATTGGAAAATAATATTTACAAATATGTACAATCATTTGTGTGTAATGGTTCCAATCCACACACAATACGAAGCAATTTGAACACATAAAACTATACAAATGTATACAAATGTCTAAAAATATTTGAATTGACAATCTTTTGTATTTATTTACAGATTGTTAAATGTTTGTGCACAGATCCCCTGATACGCACGGATTAGGTTAAATTTGCGTGTGGAGCTTTAAGACTATTTCCACACGGATCAACCAAGACATGCTGCATTAAAGTGCTGGTGGAAAACTAGGACATCTATGATTTTGGTCAATTCATCTGTAATTTCAAAGTGGGAAAGACATTTCTCTAAATAGACAGAATAGCTCATCACTCCTCGATTAGGACACATTTTTTAACCAGCTATAGACTTGAAGCAGTTGCCTGTAATTATATGTTTTAAATAAGCTACTTTTAGTTGGTGGACTTCTTCTGTTGGAGAACAGCCAGTCGAGGCAAAAAAGACCTAACCATGCAGCAGACTGCTTCTGCTCCTAACTTAAATTCCCTCCTTATTTTCTCTCTACTGTCAGGGAAACAAGTATAGAAAAGAAAGCAAGAAGGAAGATATTTATCACACACACACACACACACACACACACGCAGGCACAGACACAAACACACACACACACACACACACACACACACACACACACACACACACACACACACACACACACACACACACACACACACACACACACACACACACACACACACACACACGTTCACACATTTTTCTCTCTGATACACACAAACACACATCAAGGCCAGCCAGGCTCAGGGTTGGTTTATCTGCAGCTTACAGTGAGTTGTTGGAGAATGCTGAGCTGCCAGTCTTCTCTCCGGTTAGTGTTTGCACTGTGTGTGTGTTATGGTGTCCATGTGACTGACTGTTTATATGCGTGAGAAAAGAAAGTGAGGTGGAAATAGCAGAGTGCCTTTGTGTGTACAGTGATTGTGAGTGAGAAGCGCATAGGAAAACAAGCAAGCCTGTTTGGTATATGTATGTGTATGTGTGTACGCTGCAGTGACTGTGGATCAGGCGGCACAGACTAAGAGTCTGAGTCCTGGGGAGTGCTGTTGCAGGAGGAATGGGACAAACACTAATACATTCGCAAACAAACGGTAACATAGTAGTATGCTGTAAACTGATACAGTCGAATACATAGCCTTCTTTTCTGGGTGTTCTGGGTGAAAAATTCTTTGCTGTTCTTGTCATCTCATGTATCCGTTTAGAATCAAGTGCATCAATCAGGGTGGGCAGTATCTAAACTTAAACCTTCATGCATGAACAGGATCTTAAAACTCAACATAATATATATCTAAATTTGGCTTTGGTTCTGTCACATGTCTAAAGTGTGGTGTCCATGCGTGTTGCAGGACTCTGCTCAGGAGGGCGTCATCACCCGGGACATCCACCGCACCTTCCCTGCACATGACTACTTCAAGGACTCTGACGGTGATGGACAGGATTCACTGTACAAAATCTGCAAGGTGAGTCTGAGATATGACATGTCATCCAAGTAAAGTAATATCCTCATTTTTTCATCCATGTTATTTCACTTTCTCTATGGCATCATGGAACAGAAGGCAAATCTCGATACGGACTCTTTCATGCTGTGTTCAAACATTTTCGAAAAACTTTCCTGCTGAGAATCAAGTGCTGTGAGACGAGAAACTAATTCTGAAATGTGTGTTAGGCCTTATAAAACATGTGCCTTTTTCCTATGAAACCAGCCATTTGTGTTTTTGTTTTTTTTCCTCTTCGCTGTCTGGCAAGACTCAGTAGGAATTTGTTTTGGCATTTCAAGTTGGCTCTACAATATATGATTAACTGTGCCCACCTTTGCTGAGACATTACCATGAACCCTTCCTACACATGACATACTGAACATACACACAACTCATTGGACATTAATCTTCTTCCAATTTTCTAAGTGGAGAAACTTGGTGGCTCTTATGTAGGTGGCAGAATTATCTCGAATTACCTACCAAAAAGGGTTTCTAAATATTAAATTTGAGGCAAACAAATCGACGCTGTTTCAACATCTTGCTTCTTTGGCAACACTAGGTTTGGACAGTTTATGGGCTTTTCAGGCGGTAGTAGACACCACACACTACACTGCCCGTTTAGTCTCTTGGATCCGCAGGGTATCAGTGCGCTCCTCATGGGAATTGAGAGGCAAGTGCCCAAAAGTAAACGCCTGGCACTCTGTGCTTGGTAACAATAGAAACAGCTTCCATGCATGACTGTATCACTGCCAGCTGGTACAAGCTAAATTATCAGCGTTGTTACTCTATGGCTTAGCTTAAGTTCAAAAGTCACATTATATCCAGTCTTGCCTCAATGTTCTGCCCCCCTGTTTGTGTCCTAATATCTTTTAAGAAAACAGTTCTAGGTTTCAGGGAACTCACAAACAGCAGGGATCAGTCTCTCGACCATTGATTGCACTCCGCGTCACATGGAAAAAGTCCACGGCAATTCAACTCCGGTGGCGGGCTTCTGCACGAGACAAGCACGACCACAGCAATTTCACGTGACGGCTCTTGCTTGTTTCTCCGCCTGTGATGTCTGCGCTTCCCAACCTGCAGCAGGCTTCTCTTTGAAAATTAATTGCTAGGCAGGTCAATAGCCCCCATTTGAAAATCATAATAATTCACTGACATCTACTTAGGATCACAATGCCGGGCTGATCCTGAGTAGATGTCCTTGAGGCTAAAATTTAGTAGGGAATAGTAGCTTCTCAGATTTACAGTAGCCTAAGTTTGCATGGGCACTGAAATTATAATCACAATAATTTTTGTTTCCGATTTCTCCAGAGAAACCCAACATATTTTCACTCATTGTACATCCACATTAAGTTCATTTTTACCCGTGCCCGTACCTGTAAATTCATGTAAATATATATTTTTACATGATCCATGGCAGGACTCTGGTTATGTGTGATTTGATGGATAGACGACACTGTCGCATGCTGATACATCTTTACAAGGGATACACTATGTAAAAACCATAGACTGTATAATGAACAAGAGATAGTAATAGAAAATACGACCATGGTATATTAAAAACTTCAAGCAGACCTTTTGTAGATCAGTCAAGAGCCTGGTACCATAAAAAACATGCAGTTGAGCTTCCTCTGTAATAAAATGAATGAGAAAAAAATAAGTGATCTAAGGAGAGGGCCCCAGCGGACTCACATCCTGCGGTAGTTTTCTGTAAAGACACAGGATACATTTTGCTCAGACAAAAGCCAAGGTCAGCACTACTGTAATGTGTTAATGCCAGTCTTAATTTCTTTCACTGTCCTCCTCTTATGTTGTCTGGGGCTGTGAACTGAACCAAGGGTTTGGTTTATTGTGCACCTTTGCATTGCCCTACAGTCTATCCAACAGCTCTATCACAAAGAGAGAAAAAAATAGTACAGGCATAAAATCACTTGGTTAGGTTCAGGAAATGATAGTAGTTTGAGCTAAAAAAAAACCTTTCTGGCATTTTTTAACGGGCAGATCATTTGCACCTATACGTAATCTGTCACGACATCAACTATGTAGTTGATGCTTTGTATTTTTCTGGTGCTGTAGAAGTATGGCCGGTCAGCGCTCTGGGAGAACCTGTCAGGAAGGTTTAGCATCCAGTCTGGACCGAACTAGGTCAGTGGCCAGCCAGCCTTCATTTGTATGCAAATCCATGTAGATTTGCTGCTGATAAGGTTGGTCGGATCTTGAGGCATGAGTGGGTTACAGGCGCAGAGAATCTGGGACAAAGTTTATATTAGTCTTCATCCTACTTGGTAATAAGCCTGGAGTCTTTTATTTTCTTAACCTTTATTCTCCGGGGAAGTTCACCTCTTTTTGCAGCGATAATTTGGGTCATTGTCTTAATGTTTCCTTCAGTCACACTTTCAGTTAACCTGTATAACCTCAGACATCTACTGGTGGTCACTCCGAGCAGTCAGAGGTTGACTGCCTCACTCACAGACACATAAGACTCTGACAACGGAGCATTATCCTCCCAGCTGGTGTGGGGATTCAAAACCTGTGACTCAGATACATTTATAAAGAGAATATCTACTAGATTTCCATGGAAACAAAACTTAAACAAAACAGGGGAAAAAAGCAAACCTGATGACGCCTCATCAACCACGCTAATGTTGCGTATCCCAGTGATCACTGAGTGTTTCCATGGACACATTATTCAGGATATTAGTTCCTGGCCTGGTGACCGCCATCCGGATCAGATTTGTGTATACTTGTAAACAAAATGCCAGCAGGGTACAGTATGTTTGAATAAAAATGTGCCTTGCTGAATCCCTTCCTATTTTGATGCAGACACTGACATTTGATCTACAAAAGCAATAAACTGTTTCTACTGTAAACTGAGCAAATAATGTATCACAAAAGAATTCATATTACCATGGAAACAGACCTCAGGCTGCAAAGTATTAGCAGTTAAAGCTTTGATAAGTCCCATCAACTTATTCAGTACTTAATAAATTAACAGGAGGTTAATGTACATGATTCATGGTGGCCAAGGGGTCGAAGCGTCAAAACGTTGACCATGAACCACTATGTCCCTGGTTCTCGTCCAGCTGTGGACCTTTGCTGCATGTCATTTGCTCTCTCTGCCCTCATTCCCTGTTATACCTTTAGTATTGTTGTCCGTCTAATGAAGGCATAGAATGTCTAAAGGACATCTTAAAAATAAATTATTATTATTATTATTATTTTTTTTTTTTTATTATTATATTATGTGAACCAAATCAAAGAAGACAACACCTGAGATGACAGAGCAATAATAACAACGTGCAAAAGCACACACTCTCTGCACTACAATATTCCTTCAATATGCTTTCCTTTACCACTGGCACAATATCCCTCTCAGCTAGTTTCCATATCTTTTTAATAGATTTGGTGAAACTCATCTCTGCAGTGCAGTGTTCGCATGTTCATCATTTTGCTCACACCTTTACAGCACAGATGATCATTGACAGTTCCACTGGCTGTTGCAGGATCAACACCTGACATGTTCAAGGATTATAGGTGCAATAGTAAACATTAACCTGCACCGAGGAACCCAAATGATTATTAACGCCTTTGTAATCAAAGTCTGTCTCCAAAGTCATACACATATAGAAGAATTAAACACCTGTTCTTATTGGTTATGAGAATCTATGCATATAAATGGTAATCATCCACCCCTCTGAGCCTATTATCTGCTCAGGCTAACAAATTTAGATCTCACCCACCAGGACCTCCCCCATCCATCTGTCAGCACGCACTTCTCCCATCCGAGTTGGGGACATGTGAATGTCACACTCCATCAAGCATGTCAGCTTGTAGATTACACCCCAGACAGCTCCACAAGACTTCTCCATTACCTCCACATCAAACCCCAAATTAGCTGTACAGACCAGCAGTGGAGGTCTGGATGTCCACACTCATTTTTCAAGCATGGAAAGGGGGGAGAGAATTTTAACCCAATTTGCGAAGGTTTGACTGCCGTTGTAGTTAATGCGTCCATCAAAGCGTGAGCATCCTGCCAAAATATCTGCGAGGAAGATATTGAACCGTTACCAGCTGAATCATTTCTGGTGGCTGTGGATAAGAGTGGAACTAAATACATAATATTTATCTTATTACTTATTTATTTATGTTATTAGAATAGTGTGTTTCATTAAACCCCACAAACAGCAGTCAGGTAATATGATTGCAGGATATCTAATTTAAGCAGGCATTGACTTAACAACAATGTAAGTTTCTTCCAGCCTCTATAGTTCTTGCAGTATGTCTGCACATAAGAGTTGAAGCTGTGTGATGTAGTCTTCACCTCTTCCCCCATTAAAAAAAAGATCAAATCAAATTGTTTTAGACACTTTTGCCTCTCCCAAGGTCCTTGTTTACACTGTGAAAGGCCTATCTGTTTGCTCATTAGAATGATTGGTGGGGTGTGTCAACTACCGACAGTTTTGAGACGGTGCCTCTCCCAAACGGTAATCTGAAGGTTACTCTCCTTGGTCCGTCTTCCATACTTTAATGATGAAACCAGCCAGGTTTTGAATATTGGACAGGCCCCCTCTTCTCTTACAGCTGAAGTGGTGAGATGGTTTGTTGTTGTTGTTTTTGTGGCGTTACTTGAGTTTCTTTACTTTACCGTTCAAAATGTATCAGCTTTTTACAGTGGCATTGGTTTTGGCCTTCCTTTCCCAGGATACGCTTATGGTCTAATCTCTAGTCTCTTTCATGAGTGACGCATATTTTTTATGTTGCATTGTTGCCAGTATAGTGAATACAGGCATCTGATTTTATACAATCAATATTTTCTATAGCAACAAACTTTCAAATTAAATTCTAAGCAGATAGTGATGTTAAAATTACAATTTAACAGATAGCTGAAGCTGATTTTTTTTGTTGTTGTTGTTAAAACAAATAAATCTTCATTATAAAAAATAATGAACTGAACTGTCATTCAAATGATATATACATTTTATTAAATAACTGCTCTTTAAAGTTTTAACATACTATTTACGGTCGCAAAATCGATGCATCACAACAGAAACATCGGCTGCTGCTCTCAGTGAATGTCATCTTATTTGCTAATGGACCCATTGCGCTCAATAGTGACAGGCGAATATCGGCCGATAGCCATGTTCGGTTTATAGAGACAGGTTGCAGTCTGCCTTAAAGTTGGTAAAGTTGTGGCAATGTAGGCAAAGATCAGACAAAGTTTTAGTTGATCTGTATGTCTAATAATTTCTCATTGACTAGATAATACACTCCTTATTCCCTTCTGCACTTGTCCTTGGAAAGTCTGTTTCTTAAAGTGGTCATACAATTTTGGTGGTCTGTTATTTGATACAGAGACTTAGCTCAGCATTTAGAGAATAGATGCCTCGTAGAGAGTGGAAAAGTGAGAGAAGAGAGACACTGACATAGAGAAAAACCAAAGACACAGAGACAGTCCCAAGGGAAATTCTTGTCTGAAAAAAGAAAAAACGATGGAGCTGTACAGAAACTTTGTGGCTCTTGGGAAATGTCCTCTGTGTGCTGATGCTCTAGATCAACAAGGCATTAAGCATTTAAGATCAAATGGTGTAGAGATGACTTGTTCCTGACTCTGAAAGGAAGCCGGAATTCCTGAGTGTACTAAAAACATTATCGCACCACGTGGTCACAAGAAACGCATTATTTGTGATGACTTTAGCATAGTCAATCACCGTTCTTTATCTGTGATACACTACTTGAACCCATTTTAGACAACAAGTAACTACAGCAGCATTACTGGAGCATTTATATAGCAGTTAAACTGACAGAGCAAAAACAGAGGGCTGACACTCCCCCTTCATCAACACTGAAGTGCAAGACACTGAAACCCCTCGCTGCTCCAGTGGAGTTGTTCATTGACTGGTGTAACTGTATCACACTGTGGTTGAACTGTGCATCCCTTTGGTGTGCATGTTTTTCACTGTGTAAGACAAGGAGTGGCAGGTAATTATTCAGGTTGCCTTGCTGGGTAAATTGTGGGTTTAAATAACATGAAACTGCCAATGGTGACGATAAAGCACAGATTGCAGTTATATCTGCAGGCCCCAAGGTTAATCTGTCAATCGGGTGGGTCGAGTGATAACAATGAACATTCTGATTAATAGCGGCTCTGTTTGCAGGATAGGGAAATAATACATAATTATTGAGGAGGGAAATATTAACTACGATTATGTGAATCAAGCAGTGCAGAGATTTTGTCAGTGGATGGCTTAATTTTCGTCAAGCTAGTGTGTCTCCATTAAGAGAGAACAAAAGCGTAACTTCATTACTTCAGCAGCTCAAAGTTGAGTTCTGTTTCCTCTGTAAAGTTTAAAACTACAGTTTTCTTTTTTTGTTTTGCTGTTTAAATGTCCCATGATATCTAAATACTGGGATTATTAAACCTTGTTAAAGTGAAGTCAAAATAGGGTTACGACTCGAGGCTTGTGCATTGTAAACAACCTTGATTGTCGGTGACCTCTCCTGTCTTGCTGTTAGAATAACCAAACTGACTTAAACTCCTTTCTCTTTTCCCTTCTCTCTCGCAGGCCTACTCTGTCTATGATGAAGAAATTGGTTATTGCCAGGGTCAGTCATTCCTCGCAGCTGTTCTCCTGCTGCACGTGAGTTAACTTGCATCCACTGAGCCTGCTCTCTCATGGTCAACACAATGCAACAGATAGATGAGTTTGTTGATACAATACACACATGCATACAAACCAATGTTAAACAAAACAAAATAAAGTTTACAATATTAAGTAATTATTTTCTTTTGTCAACCTTTGGTACATATACATTTTCTCAACAACTGCATTAATAGAGCGTTAGTTAGAAGTTAAAAGATTACGTATACATCCTTTACGTTTACAGAAGAACTTGCTTCTGTTTAAAAAATAATCTTCACATTATCTCTAGATTCACTAAATCGCCCACACTGAAAGCACTCTACCTGGTAGCATTTTGTGTCCGACAAAGTGTTTTTATTTTATTATGCTGTATATTTAAGCTACAGTACCAGCAGTTTTTATTCCGCGCTGAGCTCCGCACGTGTGGAGTTTTTTTCTGATCCCAGAGAGTTGAATTATGTTCAACTTTAAAACACTTTGCTCATCACTGGTACTGTTTTTACCCAGCCGTCCAATCACGGTGGAGGTGGGGTGGGACAAATAGACCAAATGTCACATCGTACATATAGTAGTGCTGAACAACTCTTTCCCTACATGCTTCAGCCTTCCCCTCATCCAGGGCAGTTAGTCTACTTAACATTTTTACTTCTGCAGATATTCCAGTGTTTTTAAAAAATTTTAAACTAAGATATGTTTAAGAAGTGGATTATTCCTTTTAAAGAATAACTGCTGCCGGACTGTCCTCTCTCCGTCTGTGTCGGAGATTCATACACACGCGAGCCCGCTCTCACTGTCACTGACAGTGACCCTCATTTATCAATCGGGCGCAGATCTGAGTGCAGAATTGGTCGTAGGATAGGACCCACGTGTGATTTATGAAACATTTGTATCGTATCAGCATACGAATGAGCGGGCCTTGATAAATGCGGCAGCTGAATTCAATCGTCATTTACATGTTACGCCCTTAAATATTCCTGGTTCGGAGGCCTCGCCCACTGAGAGACGAAACACTTGTAAGAAAAGAAACTTTTCCGACACACAGATCAGCATCCTGACATCCGAGATGGAGCAAAATAAAGATGTGCTTTTTGTCAATCTTAAGAGTGGAATAAAAGGGGCCCATAAAAACGCTGTATGGAAAAGAATAACGGAGGCAGTCAACCCGAAGCAGCGCTCCACTGTGACCCGTGTGCGTGTGTGCGCACAGTTGAACCTGCGCTCCTGCTCTGTAGTGGGGTTTATTCCGTTAGAGGATAACCTTTGTCCCCTAGAAGAACCATACCAAAATGTTAATCATCTGATACCTTGTTTGATTTAATGCAATTTATCGAGGGTAGCCACTTACCGAGGAGATGACTTTGGCTCTGCAGTGCGCTTTCCTGCAGCCGCAAGTCAACACATTCATTCATTCATCTTCAACCGCTTGTCCCTGTCGGGGTCGCGGGGGGCTGGAGCCGAGCTGTTTTGAAATATAAAAGAATTGCGTGTCCCCCCCTGGTCACCTGTCCACCACGTTTAAAAGCGATAGCCTGGCATCACAAATCACCTGTACATTTATCGAGTGGTAGTTTTTGCGATTTATGAATGCGTAATCATTCATGGATGGTGCCTTCAGACGCACATGAGTACAATCAATTGCTCCAACAACATTTTTTTTTTTTTAATTTGTTTTAAGAATCCGTTTTGATCTGTTCTTAATATGTGACTGCTTATACTCAATGACAGCTGAGGTTTTTGTTAATTATTTTCAGCCAGATTTTGCTGTGCTGCACCGCAAATACACAGGCTCAAATGTGCGTACACGATCTCAGACCTGGCGTGAGATTTGATCGTAGCTCCCGCTCACATCCAAATTGATAAATGCCGAAGTTTGCATGGGAATGGTCGTACGCACGTTTTTCTGCTGTAAGTTTGTTTGATAAATGAGGGCCAGTGTGTGTACGTGTGTCTGAAACTAACTATGAAACTGCCTTTGTCTTTGCCTCTACCTACTGATTAAAGTGAAGTGAGTTAGCCCCGAAGCTAACATCAACTTCAGCTGAGGCTCACTGGACTAAACTTTAAGGTGGAAAAAAGTTGCTACACCTCCTGAGTGCTTTGGTGCTCTCTGCTGGCCTTTTTCAGCTGGGATACACTGCTTATCAAAGTAACACCAGCAATTGTGGACAAGAGAATATCAACCAGCTGACCAGAAGATGCCAGCCCTAAAGGGCAGTGCCCAAATAAATCTCATAATGATTAAAGATTGACACTTTTAGAAAAAAATATATCAGCAATATATCTCTGCATTTATAGAAACCAAGTCTGTTAAGGCAGAGCTGAGACAATACAGGAGAGCTAATGGCTGAGAGGGAGACAGACAAAACAGCTCGGCTGACTGCTGGAATGAAAACACTTCATAGCAGAACGATGTGGATGAATAGAGGGAGTGAGAGAGTGTGAAAGAAGGCGAAGCTGAAGTGTGAGACAGTCGTTGGAAGTTGGAAAAGCGGTTGACAAGACACCCATTCTCACACATTTATTTTCAAGGTTACTGATAGGTACACATGTCTTAAATAACTCCTGCTCTATATCCACCTCCCCATACACATTTAAGAAATTGATCAGTGTTTATTTATTGTTTAAAACATGTTGAAACTCATAAGATGAACCTGAAATTTGTATTTGGGGAAGGTGTGTGTGACAGATGGAGGAGTAGACACATGGATAGTAGTCCCAAGCGGAGGAGGAAGTTTGGTTGAAGTCCAAATAACAAGGGCAGCAGAGGTTAAAGAGGAGGAAGATGGAGGAACAGTGTAGAGGGGAAGAGAGATGTCAGAAGTGGTGAGGAGGAGAGATGATAGGAGAGTCATGGAGGAGAGCTATGGATGAGTTTGGTGAAGGGACACATTTACAGAGGAGAGAAAACAGGAGTGGAAAAGATAGAAGAGTGGAGGAGGGGTAAACGGGAGGAAGTTATGGTGGAGGAGGCTGTAAAGGTGGAAAGGAGGAGGGGAAAAGATAAAGGGGACGGCAGCAGTAAAAGAAAGAGATGTTATACAGGCGGAGGAGGCAGACAGGTTATAGAGGAGGAAGAGAGAGGTTATAGAGGAGTTATGTCAGGAATATTAATAGGGGTTCAAGTTTACCTGCAGGAGCCCATTCAGTTCCAAACACATACTGTCACTCAGATTAAATATCGTGTGTGTGTGTGTGTGTGTGTGTGTGTGTGTGTGTGTGTGTGTGTGTGTGTGTGTGTGTGTGTGTGTGTGTGTGTGTGTGTGTGTGTGTGTGTGTGTGTGTGTGTGTGTGTGTGTGTGTGTGTGTGTGTGTGTGTGTGTGTGTGTGTGTGAATAAACCCATATATCCACACAGACACGCACACAGATTAAAGCTTTCTTTCATGCTTCTTATCTTCATTCATCCAAGCCACATGCACACTGAAACATACAGCGACAATGAATGACTCACATGAAAACGTGTTTCTGCATGCACTCGCACATGTTAACACTGTGAAATATATGTCCCTTAATGTCATTCACACCTTCACTTTCTTCGGTCTTTCAGGCTTCAGTCAAATAATGCCCTATAATAAAATAAATGTGACCGTTTCTTGTCTTGAAGACTGCGTGACCAGTTGTCATGTGGAGATCCGGACAAAATGTCCTGGTTTCATTTGTGGCAACAGACGTACACTTTGGACAGTCAGCTGTTCAGAGGTTGAGCTCATGTAGCGAGTTTATCATTGTCCATGTGATTTCAGATGCCAGAGGAACAGGCCTTCTGTGTGTTGGTGAAAATCATGTATGAGTACGGCCTGAGAACTCTCTACAAAAACAACTTTGAGGATCTTCACTGCAAGTTCTACCAGCTGGAGAGGCTGATGCAGGTTAGTGATGCAATGTTTATAATGTTTAAAATGTAATGAAATGTAACATGCTGAGAAGATGACCCTGAATGGATGGACAGACAGTTGGATGAAATAAGATCGTAAAGTGGGATGGAGCGCTGGTTCTGAAAGTGCTTTTACCTGTACTGTATTCCCAATTTAAAAAAAAAAAATTCCTCAATGTCATATGAATAGAAACACTGAACTCTCCCTAGATTTAAGTTTCGGCTACTAGTGAATTACAAATCACGTTTTTTTCATCATTTGGACCATGCACATAAAAAAAGAATGGACAGCAGATAAAAAATGGCGCCCTCTCCATTCCTATGGAAACTGGTCAGTGGCGCAGGCTCCCCTAAGGATGCCAGCATTTTTGCTTCTCGTGAACGTGGGAGGACTTACCGAATGTAGAAATTTTCGCATACCCGACGACCATGCACGTGTCCATGAGATAAACTACAGAAAAAACATCAGGCACACTGTTTTAAAAGTGTGAGCAGAAGAGTTGTGTCTCTGCCAGAGTCTTGCACCGCACCTTTACGGAGACGGGAACTAAGCTGCTTCACTACGGCTCTTTTAAGCCACACACTCTCCTTCTCCTGCCCATAACTTGATTTTGGTCGGGCCTAAATTTTAAATAAATGTTTTGATAATTATGAGCTTTTCGATTGGTATCTAAAAAAATTTTTTGGTGAAGATCTCCTCTTCCGTGTATGAGAGTAAATGGGCGAATATGCTTCCTGGCACATGAACGCCACTTAAACAGACGAGTGCTGCAGTACCACGCTTGGCCGCTAAGTCAATGGTGGCATTAGAGTTTAGATTCTCTGCCTGAACCCGAGCCCGACCATATATTTCCTACCACTATCCTTGGGACAGGTGAGGTGCCTTTGATCGCGCAGTTGTGGGTTTTTTTTTGTTTTTGTTTTTTAAATCATTGCTTTATTGGCCTCATCTGAGGAGAAAGCTATGTCATAAACAGAAATGTCATAGGCCTATATACAGTATATCTAACAGAGTAGGGCCAAGTAACAAATGTGTACGAAGTTGCATGAAGTAAAAAATAAATAAATAAATAAAAAACGCCATATTTTGCAATGCACAGTGCCCAGCTGCTGTTTGCACAGAGAATAAGGTCGTCAGGGGCGCGAATCACAGCACTGGTGATTTTAACACCCTTTTGTCAGTGCAGTAAAAAAACATGGTACCATAGTTGCTGAGATAAGCTTAAACTGGCCCAAAATTTAAAACTTAAAACAGTAGTTAACTTCTACCTTCTTACCTTGCAGTTGTTAATCTTTCATGCTGATCATTGCTCCCAACTGTAGAAGTACTTCCTCCCAATTCGCGACCCTATAAAGCTTGGCCAAAAGTCACTCCCAGTTTGTTCATTGATCTCTGTTTCTTTTATTTTCTCATTCCTCACACGTTTTTCAGACACCACTGGATTACGTTGAGGAAATGATACATCTCACCACTTAGTGGCAGAAATGTAAATGATTTGGCCTTGGGGGCGCACTACAATTACAGCTCAGAATTAAAAAAATGTTAATCAGTTATTTTGTGTTCTTCATGAGTTTAAATGCCATAAAATTCACTCCAACTATCCTCGGTGTACAGACTAGTCTTGAGGGCCATTCATTTACACTAGATTGGATTTTCCCAAACTTTTTATTTCTTGAGAATAAAGGTCCCTTGGGCGGTTTCATTTAATTAATAATTGAATGCAGGGTTTGTGCAATTACTCATATTGGGTACCACTAAAAAGAAAAGACTAGCAGACACTGCAAATAGCCTTACAAAATACATAAGCATTTTCCATAAAGTTTGATCATATTCAAATACATAGAGAATATTACCAGTGATTGCATCATCTGTGGGGGACAGGATGTTTGATGTTACCTTGTTGACACATTTCTGGCCACAAAATATAATAGACTATAACAACAATAACATCCAATTTTGTGTGTGAGAGTCCCTGTAGGCTAAACAGCATTCTTTCTGTCTCTTGAGGCAGATGATCCTGGAGCTGGTTAAGTCCCATCCCACTGAGGTATTAAAGCCTAAATCTGAACACTGAGAAGGGTAGAATTTGGCCCTAAAATCCATCCTGGCCGTACAAGCTGTCGTCTCTCAGCTACAAGATCAACTCGGTTAGCATCGACCAAATGCGCTCAATGTAAGGATGTTAGCATTGACTGCTAATTATTAGCGTACAGGTGGGAGCTCACTATCTCAGTCAGGTGTCAAGTGTCACAGGAAAAAGTGTCTACTACCGAATCGCTATCTGGCTGATTGAAGCTTTTATTCACTGTACATGCATGGACACTAAGAAACACGTACACTTTTTTCTCCTCATCTTATTGTACCAAAAATGAAAGTATATCAAAATGGATAAACTAGGACAAACAAATGACGAAGAAAGAGAATGTAGGAACCCTCATCAAATGAAAATACACAGAATGATATAATAACAGTAGCAATGCTGAGTTCTGGTGCTCATGCACTTTGTACATTTTTCAAACAGATTGCTCATTCTTGTTTAAGATTTGATAATGTTAAATTTTGTGAATGCACTTGCTTTGTTTAATATAGTATCTTTTCCTTAACAATGTGTGCAATATAATGACTCTCACTGTTCGGCAGCTGGAACGCTAAACACTAAATTGTGTTACAGTCTTTTTCGACTTTTCTTTTGTTCTTGAGTCTCTCATGAAAGAGATTATCATCTCAGTGAGACAGCATGATTTAATAAAGGATGAGTAAAATTAAATAATGTAAAATTGAAATGGCAAACAGAGCCACATCTTTCTGTTCTCGTAAGCGCTGTTTCAGCTCACAAGTTTCTCTCCTCCTCCTTCTCTTCTATCTGCTCCCACAGGAGCAGCTTCAAGACCTATGGTCCCACTTCCAGGAGTTGAACCTGGAGGCACACATGTATGCCTCCCAATGGTTCCTCACACTCTTCACTGCCAAGTTCCCCCTGTGCATGGTTTTCCACATCACTGACCTGCTGCTCTGCGAGGTACAATTTGGCTCACTTCCCTATTTCATACCGGTGGTATGTGGAGAGTGATTTCATCTGCATGGTCCAGGGTCCAATTAGGGGAGGGTCAACTTTCTAGAAAGATGAGTGGAGTTGTAAGGGGGTAGAAAAGAAGGTCACTGAAGGAAGAAAAAGGAGGGGCTGAGGTAACTGGGATGTTAGGAGGAAATATGGCAACCATTAATATAGGACAAAGGAGACAAAAGGAAAAGGGTAAAGAGAAGAATGGAGGGAGGAGGAGTTCAACTGCACAGTGCCTCTACTGACCAGCTATCAGTGACCACAAGTAGAGGCCACTTAAGGAAAAGCTATACCAGGACCAGCACTGATCCATCTGCATTCTGCTCTTTGGTCTGATCTAATACCTACCCAATGCAATCAATGGGGATGCACTGATCAGGCTTTTAAGGGCTGATACGATCATTGATTTAATGTCATTAGGACCACTTGACCCGATCACTGCTTGCCTCTTGTTCTCAAACATTTTTTACCGAAAACTCCTCTGAAGAGACCTTCTTTCAAAAACCACTATTTTAACTCGTGAACTCACTATTTCAAAATATTCGGCTATAATGATAAATATAATATATATTATCTTCTGATAAAAAAATGTAACTCTAAAATTCTGGAGTGTATTTCCCCTGAGATCACAGAGAAGCATGAATGATCAACTGTTAAAACAGTTGTTGTATGCCTGTGCTTCTTCATGGTCTTTCATCAGAAGCCATATGACTTGTAGTGGCTGCTTACATTTGCATTCAGACACGCTGGCATACACTTTACCCACTCACTCACTCACTCACTCACTCACTCACTCACTCACTCACTCACTCACTCACTCACTCACTCACTCACTCACTCACTCACTCACTCACTCACTCACTCACTCATCTTCAACCGCTTATCCGGGGTCGGGTCGCGAAGGCCCCAGCTCTAGCAGGGGACCCCAAAGATACAAAACATTTAAAACACATGTATATCATACAACACTCAAAAACTGAAAGAGATTTTATTTTGTCATAGCTTTGCAACACTTAAATCATCATCAACCATAGAAACGAAATACATTCTTTAAACCGAAAATGCAGGCAGTTAAAGCAGGTAGTTGAGTAGTATATAAACCAAAAAGATGATATTATTAATATTATTAATTTTTAATCTTTTGCTGGGGTCCTGGAGAGGACATCCCCTGAGGAATCAATAGTTTAGAGTTCTACAGGAGATTTAAACTCTATTTTTTTCATTGGACTAGTCCCTGACCGTCTGAAACAAACACCATATCTGGTACCAAAACACCTTAAGATTCAGGATCCACAGCTGAGTTTTTGTTTCTTTGGCTCTATCCTCTGATTTGCAGCCATATGAGTCAAGGACTCCGGTGAAGAGAGAAACTTCACCAGCAGCTGGTGAGTCGGGTCAGGTGGCTGATAAGGCTGCCAGACAGACCTGATGAAGCCAAATGTGTAATAAGGGAGTGTTGACTGATGGACTCCTGTCTGGATGTGGACTCATTTAGCTGCGTCCTTATGGAAAACAAATATTGTGTTTGGAGCATAGAAACTCCAAATAACAAGGGGCCGAGAACGGAGCCTTGAGGAGCATGACATCCAACATGAGCAGATGACGAAGAGGCATTACCTAACAGCTTCTCAGCAACTAGTATGATCCACTGTAACAAATGCTGATCCATCACCATTTTTTTTTTTTATAGAATAGTGGGTTAGTTTTATGTTTGTGTGTACTAAAGAAGAAAGGTGATGGATTATATTTTAAATGTTCTGAAAGATTTCATTACATAAAACATCAAAAGTCATATGCCCTATTTGTTTCCTCTCCCCTCCACATCCTATTGGCCTCAGGCAGAACAATTAAAAGTTTCCCAGGTCATCTCTCATCCAATGAGCCGCATGATGAGAATCTGCTCGTTAAACCAGAATTCTCATTTCCCGCATCCCTCTCTGTCTGCCCTTCTCTTCTTGGCTCTTTCCATCATCTTCTCCTCCTCCCTTATTGCTTCCTTTCTCTACCATCTTTCTCTTTTCTTGTTTACCCGTTCCGTCATTTCTTTTTTCTTGCCATTTCTTTAACAACTGTTTTGCTGTTAACCAGTAGTCTCTATAATTTTTCTTAGTTTTTTGCTCTTACTTTTTACATTTGCTCTCTTTTTTTTTTTTACAGCAGTCTCTCTTCATACAGCAGTCTGTATATCAATTACTCAGCCCAGTTACCTTGAGTTCTTGAAGAAAAATGTGTTTTTCTCCCATGCCTCCATGATGAACGAAGACTCAAACAAGGAAAAAATGAACCGAAGCAATAGGGGATCGTTACTGCAATTTCTTTTCAGTATTTGTTCACTGTGGAGGCATGCAAGAAAATCTATTTTTTTCTTCAGGAGTTCAAAGTTACTCTGGGTGAGTAAAGGGGGGAAGTATTCCTTAACTGATTGGTGAGAAGTCCCAGGCTCACGACTTAATTTCACGTGAGTCGTTTTAGATTAATTCGTTCTGATCTCTTTAGATACCAGTTTCTATTAAGTGATGTCCGGATTATTTTCCAACAAATGTTAGGGTCAACCTCTAAAACCATAGCAAATAAGGGAAGCACATGCGAGAGATTAACTAAAAGAAAAAGAAAGGTTGAATTAATTTAAGAAATGTAACAAAATACAAAGTGTAACAAATGTAAAATTCACAATACCACATTCACATTTGAGCTTCAAAATGATCCTACCTCTTTGTCTCTATATACTTAACTCTGCTTGACCGTGTCTGGCGTCTTACAATAAGTGCATTCAACCATGAAGATGCTATAGAAAAATTGCAAGAATCTTGTGGGTACATAAAAATTCACCAGAGTAATGTAGTCCTGAACCTGTACCCTCCCTTGGCCTATTGCCCCATTGCCTTCCCAGTCCATGTCATTTCTTCCCTTTCTGCATGTTTATCTCTCTTTCTCCCTGTAAATCTCTCTTGCTCGGATACACACACTGTGACATTATCTCTCATACACACCTTTGATCCTGCCTCAGCACTGTAGCACCATCTTGAGGTCTCCAAAGATAGGTATGTAAAGGCAGAGCTCCCCCTCTCTTTTCTCTTTCTCAGGTTATTTTTAGAGCCAGATATTTTTAGCTCTGTGTTGCCATGTGAACTGGTTGTCACGGAGACCAGTGAGACGGTGGTTCCCATGCAGAGCTGACATCAGCTTTACATTTTCTTTCTTTCAGTGTCAAAATCAGAAGCATTGTGTCAACGAAAGCAGAAGGAAGATTTACATATCAGTCAGTAGAAAAACGTCTTACCACAATAATCTGCTGCACACAATAATCTGTAATTTGTATATAAACATTATACATGTAATGAATCAAGTAAACTTTTTTTCTAATCTTCTCTTCCCATCACATGACTTGTACCTCTCTCTGCTCTGTATTGTTAAAGACTGTGTTATTTAATTTAGTGTGCTCAGTGAGGATTTCTTCATGCTGTAGTGGATTGCTTCCACACCGCTCTCACAGGCCGTTCCCCAACACGTGAAATACCCAAAGGTTTTTCACAGCCACATTCAATAACATGCATGCACGCAGATGCATGATAATAAACCTACAGTAACCTATAAAAGGAAAACATAAAATAACAAAAATACAGTAGATAAATAATACACACATACAGTATGTATGTGTGTATACATACATATACATAACCACATAAAAAACATTCTGACAAACAGTGTTTATAAAATAATAGCATCAAAATTAAATCATAGTAGAAAAAAATGCAATACTGATAACCTTTTCAAAATTTAAATTATAAAAATAGATATTTAAAATAAAAATATAATAATTGAAATGAATGGCTTAAGTGATAAAACAATCAATCTAAGCAAGTACTGGAGGATATATGGTACAATAAAAATCAGCATTCCTGAATTTTATGATGCTACAGTATGTGAGCATTTCTGACATCAGTATATAATATGAGTAAGTTAATTGTGATAGGTTATTATAATTTGAATAGCCAATAGTTTTCAGGTCAGATATCTGTTTGTCTGGAAAAATGTTCTTGCCCTTTTTCTTGTCATTTGAACAACTTTTCTGCTAAATGTTATATTTGTTTTAAATGCCTATTGTTAGAGGCTGTATATCTTATGTAGTGATGGTTTTCCTTTCACTGCATATCATTTGATTTGTTTCAGGAAGTTGTTGAAAGTTGTAATAGAACATATTACTAGATAAGAGTAAATTATTATTAAAATATTAAATTAGCAGATCAGCAAGTGTGCCTGCAGCAGAGCATACCATCCCTATAAACTGATGCACTGTTAATTCTGGTGTCAGCATGGGTGAAGGTGGGAAAACTTCTTTGCATAGGAAGTGTTGATTCAAAAAAATGTTTGTCCTTTGTCCTTTGCGAAATCCAGAGCTGTGGATGTCTAATGATATTATAGTTCTGCCTCTCCTTGTTTCTGTATTAACATCTAGTTATCCTCTCTTATGCAGGGTCTGAACATCATCTTCAATGTAGCCCTGGCCTTGCTCAAGGTTAGTACTCACTTTCATTCATTTATCTGTAATCATGTCAAAAATCACAGTTCTTTTAAACCCACCCAAATCATGTTTAGTTTGGATCCACGTTCCTTTAATCAGAAAAAAAGAGAAAAACTCTACAGTATATTGTTTGTATAATGATTTATTAAAGGGAGACACCCAAGGCAAAAATCATCATTTGGTTCATTTTGAGATTTTGGGCTATTTTGCTTCTTTAACATCTTTCAAACCAGTGAAAAGAAAACATCCAAATACACATTTATCAGTGTGAATGTAACTACAGATTACTGAGTAGCGCTTTCGGAAGCATGATTTTGCAGAAGAGGCATTGGTGAGGAGCTGCAACCTATGTGACAGGAAGAGGTTTGTTGGTGTGTTTTTTTGGTATTTCTTGCCCCCTAGTGCTCAAATCACAAACTACATCTGGAAATGAGGAGGCTGATTTGTCCGAACAGGTTAAGACTCATTATGTTAAACATCATTTTGGATGTAATTCAGTAGTCACAACAGCAAGTGATACCTTTCACTGTACTATTATGTTGTTGCATATGTTTTTAGCAGTATATAAATTTCATAATGTTTTCAATTAGAACCCCCACACCCTCAGCTGAAGTTACTAATTAAGGTGGTTTAATAAAACATGTAGGCGCAGACACTAAACAATCAATGTACAGACAGAATAAAAACAGATACAACAGATGAAAAGAGCAAACAAATTTAAGTCACATTCAAGAAGAAACTGTCTTGATTAAAAAAGAAAAAAAAGAAATTAAGCATTTTATAATAAATAAACTTCATTCATTCATTCATTCAACCGCTTGTCCCTGTTGGGGTCGCGGGGGGCTGGAGCCGATCCCAGCTGACATCGGGCGTGAGGCGGGGTACACCCTGGACAGGACGCCAGTCTATCACAGGGCACATAGAGACGAACAGAAACAGACAACCATTCACACCTACGGCAATTTAGAGTCATCAATTAACCTAACACACAAAATGTAATTATGCAATCCAAAATAACGGTCTGTATTGTAAATTTAAACAGATTTTTTAAAATATATATATTTCCAAACCAAATTGCATGTTGTCGCTGTCAAAGCAGAATGGTTTATAATTACTAGTGGTGTGTTATCAGATCTGTTTGTGGTCAGATGGATCGATGGGTTTTGGCAATGACTCTGTCATATTGCATGTCAGTGTCTGGTTGATTAGTGTGGATGTTAATTTGATGGGACAGTCCATATCTTCTTACTGAAACAAAATAAACAAATAATGTGGCATCATTTTCAATTTAATTTTATTTATATGCTTGAAATAAAGAATCTACTTATTTTAGACAAAACTTGATTCATTATCCATCTAGCTAATGGAAATCAGGTAAAACACAGGTCATTTCACACTTGCAAGTTTAATTCTAAGCTCCCATGAACATTATACACCGGTAGAAAATGTTTTTTTCTAACTAATTGGAATCATACCATCAAGTGGTTTACTAATCAAGTGTGTGTTTGAAAGCTTTTATCCATACTTAAATGAGTTTCGTTTTTCTTGGTCCCTCAATCAGCTCATAAGCAGCAATTTGTCAGTTGATGACTCAACATATTGTTGTGATCTATTATGACAGTTTATTTTTTGCACAGTGCTCATTTACAGATGCTTAAGGAAATTAGGAGGCTTGAAAACCAGGAAACAAAAAAAATAACCAAATAAAAATATAATTAGGGATGCCCCAACCGAGCTTGTCCTCAAAACCAGTGCTTTAACATTGAATATCAGCCAATACTGAGTTCTGATCCACGGACACACATACTATCATTAAACAGGCCTACATTAAAACCGGTAAAGCCAATCCAATTTTGCACATCGGTCATGGTATTAAACAAATAATAAATATATTAAGTGTTTTTGCTTTAAGACAGTAATGCAGCTACACTGAGACTTCCTCTCTACAGTAAATGAATCATACATGGTTGGTTTTAAAAAGCCCTCCCACTCTATATCTTAGTAATTGTGAATTCTGTATGTCAGCCAGAACGATGTGGTGCATGCAATAGTCGGGTATGGAGAACAAATGAGGATGTAAGGAGGGTGGAAGGGGCTTCCACTGCCTGCCTGTCATTGGCCAGGCATGACGGCATTCTCCCCAGAGGCTACCTCCTCCCTCCTCCATCCATCCTGCTCTTCTCTACGCTCTCATCACCCCTCCCTCTATCTGTGTTCACCACCCTCCCTCTCCTGCTTAGCAGTCGCCATCCTCATCACAACAGGAGCATAAGCTATAGCGTTAGCAATCTGGAACTGAAGGAGAAACGCTCTGTGATATTTTTTTTTTACATTTCTTTTCATCATCACGTCCCGTGGATACCTGCTTGGAGCATCTTCTCTCCCACAGCTCTTCGTTCTCTTCCTTCTTTACCTCATTTTCCTCTACCTCTGCCTTACCTTCTTCTCTACTGGCTGGCTATGCATTTCTCCAACACACTACCTCTGTCCACCTCCCAGACCTCTGCAATGGAGCCGCCCCTGCTAGCTGCTAGCTGTTAGCATAACAAAGAGAAAGTCAGGGGCAGAGAAAGCGAGGAAGGCTGAGACAGTGAAAAAGAGAGTGGCGATGGACAGGTAACACTGTGGTGTCTTTGCTTTGCCTCACCCCAGCTGCTCGCCACGACCATCACTCCTGAACTCACACACTCTTGCAAACACTCATCTATTTAGCCTTTGCTGTTGAGGGGCTTAAGTGACTTCCCATCTCAAGGCGGTGGCTTTCCATCTGAAGAATCTACTGACCCATACAGACCGGATACCTGGCTGCTGCTGCTGCTACTGATGATATCTGCCAGAGGGACAGACACTGGAGTCCATGCCGGAGCTAATGAATTAACTGCTTTTACTGCTGTATGTTGTTTGGTTCTGGAAAGACTTCAGATCAGAGGGTTATATCAATGAAGCGGAAGAGCAAAGGTACAGATAAGCAATCTTGATACACTCTGATTGTCTACCTCTGACCAAACTCATTCTGTTTTTCATGCATCAATGGCTTGAATCTGACTGGAGCTCAGCGTTCACTCAGCCATAAACAAGAACAAATGCATCATCAGCTCCCGAAGGCGGAAAAGAGCCATACTCCCTGGTCTGCCATGTCATCAGGACCGCCTGCTCAGGCTTAGGCCAGGGTTCTTCAGATAAAAGGATTCATACTGTTATTTCAGGCCATTTACATTTCAAAGAAAGCCAAAATCCTGTCAGCTTCATACCAGGGGCCGCCTCCTGTTTGGAAACCGGGTACAAAACGTATCGAGTGCTTCGATGTGTTGTCTCACACGCACCGAGCCTTGAGCATTAAGGCTACTCAGTTGTGCAGACTGAGGGAGAATTTCTCTCTGTCTTTGAAGGAAAAATAAAAAAGGTGGAGTACTTATCCAACGCTGCTGTTTGCAGGAGCAGCGGCCCACGTGTTGAGCAGCTTTGTTGCTAGGCAATGGCGTACTGGATTGGAATTGGTTGGGGGGAGTTTGGCACAAGAAGATGAAAGTACGTTGTGTGACTGGATTTCAAAGTGAGTCTGGCAGCTAGCTGTAAGACTCAGCATTATGCTGAAAGCAGCGTCAATACATAATTTTCTGACTGTTATTTTGTCGCACCTTGTGGCCGTTACTGGGCTCTGACAGTGGTACAAACTGAGTGGCCTACACTCACAACTTGTCCAAATTCTGTGGTGCCTGTATGAACTGGATCAGTGCTAACGTTGCATGCCTTGGATGCCTGCGCTGTCTCTGCTGAGTTGCTTTGTGAGCGTCTCATCACTTCTTTACATCCTGAACTTCATTCTGTCATGACACTGCCTCATGTGGCACTCTCAGCTCCTCCTCCCAGAAGTCACCTCCTTCACCAGGACTTAGCCAGTTTGGCTGGACAGTGACCTCAAGACAAATCTTGGCTCAAAGGAGGTGAACACACTTGCCGACCTTTCTGATATCAGTGCACCCCTCCTCCCACTCAAAGAAACCCACTGGGACGTTCGGACGACACGCTGGAGTCATCTGCCACCCTGGCCTCAGAGAGGGACCGCCCCTCTGCCTCACCCTGCCCCACCCCACCACCCTCCCCTCCGCCTATACCTGTCTTGACCCCGCATCTGCCCCTCCCAGCAGTGCGCATGGCTGTGGAGGACGGAGAGGGTAAGGCAGAGGAGAGGGCCCACAGCAGTCAGGCCTCAGCGGACTCATACTGCAAGGTGATGGATCTCCTCGGGATGGGACACCGGCTCTTCGTCCCTAAGCTGCTGGCGGTGAGAGAGGGGGGACTGGGAAACTTATGCTGGATGAAAGAAGCATGCAGGGATGGACAAGTAAAAAAAAGGATGGTTGTTAGTTTGACTTGTATTGATAATGAAAAGAGCTACTTATGAGGACAGAAGATGGGAAAAAAATAGCTAAGCATGTCTCAAAAAAGCAACCTCTGTCCCTCCACTTCTGATATTAGTCAAACAATATTTATTGGATCTGTTGTGGTGAAGGTTTAACATCTAACCCTTGACATCCTTTAAAATTGAAGTTTGCACATTTTTCGTTGGACTTTTCAGTATGTCACATTAGATAGATGTGTTAGTGACTTACAGAGAAGACTAGCCTGTTAGCTTTCTGCTATAAACCCTGAATCTTACATGAACATATTCATATGGAAAACTCATGCAGAGATAAACTCAAAAAGGGAGTCCTCACTGTCTCTAATTCATTTTGGTCAACAGTTATATTTCTTAATAGTTATATCTATAAACATGAATACAGACTTGATTTTGCAGTTGATCACTCATGTTCAGCACAACCGGCAATATCTGGATAGAGTCTTGTGACAATGCATCATTACACCACAAGATGGTGTTATTGATTGTTATTGACTCTGATTTACTCACACACAGTTACCAAGTACAACTTCAGCAACTGAGCAGCTCCACTGCAGTGGTTTGGGTCTCTTGTGTGTGGCATCTTGATGCTTTGTTTTCAATGACGGGGGGTTCTTTCAAACAACCAACTACTGCTTCAATGCCCTCTTTTCTAACCTGTATGCTAACACCACCTTGCAAAACAGCAAAGGATTGGGCCATTGTTCTAGGAGGACTATCTTTTGTTTTGCATTTTAGACATTAAGCTTGTGTTCTCTGTGACTGCATATACAAGGTCAAACTGCTTCAAGCAACATAAGTTAAATGAGAATGAGAATATTCACAGGCTTAAGTTAAACTTTCAGGGCGACGCCCCTTTAAGGATCATCTTAGAGAGACACCTGAAAAAAGAGTTGCAAGTTAAATGGCATTAATGGTTTTGTAAGTCTGTCCTCCATCAATATAGAAATCTAATGGCAGACAGAAATTGGGGAGAACAAGCCCCTGGAGGTTACTGCGTGTGCTCTGTGTTTCTCACCTCACCTCCCCTCTCCTCCCACCTCCTCATGTCTCACTCCAGACATCTAAAGAGGACCTTTTGCAGGCGGACTTTGAAGGGGCTCTAAAGTTTTTCAGAGTCCAGCTCCCTAAGCGCTACAGAGCTGCAGAGAACGCCCGCAGGCTTATGGAGCAGGCCTGCAACATCAAGGTAAGGACTTCTATCCCTGCGCCCTTTATTTCTCATTTCCCTGTATCTTAATTTCAAAGTCTAACTGTAAAAGCAAGACCTTCTGCCACTGAGAAAAAAAACAACCCAAAACTGTACAAGTGCACGCACACACATCATTCGGAGTGACTATGAGATTATGAGAGTCCAAGCAACACAATAAGGAATTTCTGTCTTGGCATCTCCCACTGAGACACAAATACTTCTAACCAGAGGGGTCAGAGGTCCTGGAGCATGTCAAGTGCTGTCCACGCAGTACTGGTGTAATGGTTTATTGCACTGCTGATCTGTTTATCAGTGCCCTTGATGATTTTATATTCTTTTCTGTGTATGTGTTTGGTTCCCAGAGTTAAGGTTACTTAATTTATTTACACTGTATTTTACATAGATTAGCAGTTAGACAAAAGGAGTAAAGTACTTTGGCAACTTCTTCCTTTGTTTTTCTGGTATTTTCTGTTGTCTGTTGTTACCCTTTGAAATATGTCATGTCATTCATTTGTGCGGTTTTATCAGTCTTACTTGTATGTTGTCGTTTATTGGTCTGGACTGCAGTCTGAAAATAGCCGATAAAAGATGGCTTCCATGGATGGTAGTCACATAGTTTTGTCTTTCTCTCTCTCTCTCTCTCTCTCTCTCTCTCTCTCTCTCTCACACACACACACAGACACACTCGCACATACTTACACACACACACACACACACACACACACACACACACACACACACACGTTATCATCCTCCTATTGACCTTAATGAAGCTGCTGGCATTTGGAGAATTTGCTGAAGTTACTAGAGACCCAAAGCAGCACACAGTCTATATGATAGAGGGTGTGTGTGTGAGTGAGAAAAGAGAGAGAGAGAGAGAGAGAGAGAGAGAGAGAGAGAGAGAGACAGACAGAGGAAAGAGGGGACTGAGAAAGATGGAAGATATTTTCATCCTCCCTTCACCCTCCTATCTTTCTCCCTCCTGCACTGTCTCTGTATCTACATACAATTGATATTTTACATTTTAAGCATTTTCCAGCTTTTGTTATCTAGAAAACTCTCAGTGAGTAAGCAGGTAGTGATGTGGTGGGTGTATCAGCAGACAAATGGCTTTTAATGCTCACGATCCTTTTCAAGTTTTGTGTATTTCTGTGTTGATTTTTTTACAAACAGGATATCCTGTTCTGTGACTCACTGTTTATCTCTAGTGGTTTGGTAGCATTTTGGCATTGTTACACAATCCTGCTGCGCTGCAACCTTTCATGTCAGCAGGCACACACTTAAACATGTAACGTACATGCTCACTTACTGACACATATGCGCACTTTCCAGCCACAGACACACAAATGCAATTGCTATTAAACACATTTGTCCAAATTCTCTGAAATAGGTGTTCAGCTGTATTTTAATATGATGACTGTGAAGGCCATAACTCTATGATTCACATAGGTTTCATACTGATCAAATTATCCAGTGCCCCCCCTGCCCTGTATGGAAGCATCTGCGTTTGTTATGTTTCTCCAACTCATTTATTCAGTCTCTCTTTCCTTGTATTTGTCACCTGTTTGTGTGGGTAAACGTACTCACACACCAGACACAACTGACTAACTGACTTTTCCTGCCCTGCCCAGTACATTCAAGTGCCTTAGTGTAGGGAAAAGTGAATGACCAAAACACTGCCTTATTATACTAATGAAAGGGACAAATACTGAACACATCCTAATACCCAATCAAAACTGTGTGTGTATGCTTTACTGTGTGTCTTAAACGTCTTCTTCTTTCTACTGTCTTGTTTTTGAACCACTCGCTCTTTTTACTTTTAAAATAGAATATTCCCCGTGGATACAAGTATATGGAGCGAGTCCATCAGAGGGAGGGAGATTTTAAAAAAGAGTGATGAAAAGGACTAACGGAAGAAAGATTCTTCCTTTTTTTCCACTTCTTTCCTCAATTTTCCCACTGACAAGCCAACTCATCAACCCAAACTGGTACACCAGTCGATCACCGATCACATCATGTTACATCAGCTTGCGGTCCATTGGTGTGTTTCCATGGAAGAGTGTTGGAGGACCTGTCATGTTCAAACACCATCAGAGACCACTTTGCTCTCTGCCCAGCACCCGTTTTTACATATTTTTCTCTGTCTTCTAAATCGGATCAGCTGAACTCCGTAAGCTGCTTAAAACATCGAAAGAATTCACTGGCACCTTGGCTTGATGAACACAACAGGCAGTAGTATGGCTTAGTCTTTCTGGGGATTATGGGTAGGAATTTGAATTTCTCAGCCTTCTTAAACATCCACCCGACCGCAGCTGGAGTGATAACTTTTCAGGACTTTAAGAAAAAAGAGATGTTCTGTGTTTCATTTGCCACTCAGGGTTTGATTGATTTGTTGTTTTATTTTACCAAATCCAACTTCAATTCAACAGAGAAGCTAAACTTTAACAGGCTAAGAAGAAAAATAGAAGGGTCTGTAGAGAGACCGACAGAATTCAAGGTAAGACTAGAGCCCCGGAGAAAGACCGGCATGGATTGATGAAGACTCTCATACCGTTTTGTGAAACCAGCCCCAGATGTTTGGTCATGTTAAGGGTCAGATTTACAGAGGAAAGTAATTGCAGCTGAATTAACACTTTAAATTGCCCACTTATAGAGTACAACTCCTAAATCACAGAACGGTGATTTCACAGTTCAATTGAATGTGAAGTTCAGTTTAGTTCAGTTTAGTAACACACAAATAGATTGATTTAGCTATTCCGACTCCCTTATCTTTTGAGCAATTCAAATAATGTTGAGTCATCCATTATGTATATGCTATTTTCAAATATGTTTAAGAGATGTTGTTTTATTAATAAGTCCCTTATATTATTTATGTATTTTCGTTAAATAATTCAGTGTAGCTCATTCTTTGTCGTCATTGACATTTCTCTAGAACAAAGGTTACTTCAAAGTTACTTTATGCTACCACTCCTTTCCTTTTTAATGCACCGGATCGATCTGCATCTGCTCTTTAGTTGGGCAGAATATTCCTGACAATAGTAGCCCTCACAAAAATTGTGTGATCCTTGGTAAATCAGTTATCACATCTCCTTTAAAATCCATGTGCAAGGAGATTTAACGCAGCTGAAAGATAAGTAGAGAGAATAGAGCACTTGGTAGGATAAATACAGAGAGATGAACCAGTGGTTGTTGATGCCTCTTCCCTAACAGGGGAATCTGTTGCCATCATCACAGAGAGGTTGTCAAGCTGTTTTTAGCCGAGGCGTCCTATGGGAGGACGCTACAGTATTCAGACGTCGTTATGGGCAGCCTTTAAGTTGATTTCACTTCACTTCCTGGGTTTTTCTGTTGAAACGATGTGCAACTATGAACGACAAGTGACTGTGGGCTCACAACTTCCTTCCTATCTCTCTTAACCTCAAACAAACACACACACACACACCCCGTGTAGATGTGTAAATGAGCCTTTATCTTTATTTTTCATCATCAGCAGGAAACAGAAAAAAAACAACCTCCTGAGTGCAGCCTAAAGAGAGAGTCTAAGAGAGGGAGGGAGGGATACAAATGAGAGAGACGCTAAGAGAGGGGGGGGGGGGGGGGTTCTCACTCAGTTGAAAAGAAGAAAAAGCAAACTCATCCTCCTTTGTCGCACAATTCTAGCGTTACAGAGAGGGAGAGGGAGAAACAAACAGGTGTGTTGTACTGCCCTCTCGCTCCCCCCGCCCTCCTCCTCTCAGTGGGCGGGGCTCATCTCCTGAGGGACTCTTGAAAGCAGCCTGTCGCCTCCTCCACTCTAAGAGAGAAGCCTAAACCTGTCAGCTGCACTCCTCTCGTTTTCCTGCTCCGCAACTTTTCCTCCTCCTTCTTCTACTTCTTCATCCTCTACCTCCTCCTTGCTGCTGGGTGCAAAAGGAGTCAAGATGATGCAGGAGGTGTCCATCATGGTGGCGTACGACGCTCATGTAGTCGACCGACCGGGTGAGGAGGACACACTCGCTCGCTTGGTCGCACGCTCCAGACCTCTCAGAGCTCCCAGACCGGTGGTAGGTCGGTTCTCTCATCACTTTGTGTCTTTCTTTGTCATTATGTCTCTTTCATTCTTTCTTTTTTTCCTTCTTTCATCCCTCTCTGGTGGGTGTATTGCTATTTAACCCTGAAGGGAAACATTCACAACTTTTCCTTATCTGTTGCAGTTTTTAGATAAGAGAAATGGAAAGAAGAATTCTGCTTCTTTCTTTTTAATTTTTGTTTGTCAACTGTTTTTGTCATCTAATTCTCTTTCAGTTTTTCTCTCTTTTTATAGTCGGGCAAAAGTAACATGCTTCTGTCCATGAGGTCGATGTTTGTAGACTCATGAATGCCTGCCTATTTGTGTGGGTGTGTGTTGTGTTCCTTCTGAAGTGTGTCTGAGGTTACAAAGATCTGACAGTTTGTTTCAATCACTGAATGTGTGTGTGTGTGTGTGTGTGTGTGTGTGTGTGTGTGTGTGTGTGTGTGTGTGTGTGTGTGTGTGTGTGTGTGTGTGTGTGTGTGTGTGTGTGTGTGTGTGTGTGTGTGTGTGTGTGTGTGTGTGTGTGTGTGTGTGAGCAGAAAAAACAACAACATTTCTTCACTTTTACCTCCACTTAACAACTTCTCACACCACGTCTCAGCGTGAATCTACAACTGTCTTTATGAGGAAATTGTACAGGTTATGAAAGTGCAAATGTTCCTGTGCGTCAAGTTTCCGAATGGGTTTGTGCACTGTGGTGGATGTGCTACAGTTGCAACCTTGGTATGAAATGAATGTGTGTGTGTGTGTGTGTGTGTGTGTGTGTGTGTGTGTGTGTGTGTGTGTGTGTGTGTGTGTGTGTGTGTGTGTGTGTGTGTGTGTGTGTGTGTGTGTGTGTGTGTGTGTGTGTGTGTGTGTGTGTGTGTGTGTGTGTGTGTGTGTGTGTGTGTGTGTGTGTGTGTGTGTGTGTGTGTGCGTGCGTATGTGTGCGCGTGTGTGTGCGTGTGTGTGTGTTCCTCACATGGGTAATTGAATTGGTTGGCCTAATTTTCCAAGAGATGTCCAGTTGGTTTTGTCCTTATTTCAATATTCAAACTATTGGAATGCAAGCTGATCACACACACACAGTCACTCACTCACAGTCTCTCTCTTTCTGTAATACCCAGTATAACACTACAGTTTGTGATCTCAGCTCAGAGGTTTGGGACCAATTCCACATTCTGCTGCAGGGATTCAGGTCAGGAATCTAAAAGTGTACTTGGTACAATTTCCTGCGGCACTAGGCGTCTTTAATCGCATTACCCGAACCAGAGTGGCCTCTCTGTCCTCAAACTGGCCTCTAAAATTTATACTGAAAGTTTGAAGATGCATCGGTGGCTGAGCTGGTTTGAGCCCTGAAACTGCAAGAGTGTCTGTGCTTGTGTCTAACAGCAACCACGTGTGTCTGAAGTGGCCTTCAACGAGATGCTAAGCCCTGTACATGCTTACTAGTTACAACTCAGCAGCGCATGAAGTTTACCCTTTCCTGTAATACTGTCAGTAACTCATGATGTTGGTGACCTGAGAATTGCAACTTATTTTATAGTTTTTCTGAGTGCAAGGATACATGGATAAATATATTAGCTACACTGTGAAAACAAAACTCAATGTAAAGGGCCGCAGTCTGATACACTTTTTAACTAAAGAGCATGTTGGGCATCCAGTGTGATTGTAGCTGTAGTGGGTCTGTATTTCTGAATAAAAGCCTCACCTCTTAAAAGGTAAGCACAGCCTAGTCTTGCATTGCACAACACAGTCTGCTGTAGTGTTTGTGTGTTTTAGGGGTGTTGGAGAACAGCTGGTTGCATAATCACTAGCTTAGACTTCAGCTTGCCTGTGGATGAATTCTGTTTTAATGTGTAACTGAAAGAAACCAACAATTTAGTGCCACTAGCTGTACATGTAAAATACAAAATTGAGGTTGTGAGATCTGTCACTGAGAAAAAACCTCTTCTTTCATATTGAGGTTATCTATTTTGTATCAGCAGGGTGGCCTAAACCTAAGAGAACCATGGTCAACGGCCCAACACGCTTAAGTGTCCTTGAACATAACACTGAATCTCTATGAGCAGCTGTCCTGCAGCTGACCCTGAGCTCTAAAATCTGCTCTTCTCAGCCAATCAGGGGTCAGTGTTGTAAGGACTTAGTATTCACATTCATTCACTGTAACCAATTCAGATCAGCGTTTAACAAAAGTGCAGTCGTTTTAGACCCATACTAGAGAAGAATACTGTTTAGATTTTAAGGCAGAGGCGTTTTTATTAAAAAAATCATAATTGCTAGAAAAAGAGTGATGGTAGCATGAAATAGCAAAAATAAATTAACATCTTTAAAAACACATGCTGCATGTGCAGTTTGTCTTTACAGAAACAAGAGAATACCAATTCAACCCTGAAATCATTTGAACAGTCATTTACACCAAAAAAAAGCAACTTAGTGGTTTTCTCAAAACTTAACTTTGTGTGTAAATGGAAAGTTCAACATTAGAGAGAGAGGAAAAATAAATCACATTTACTATCAGTTTGGGTTCGTTAACCTGCAGAAAACCGTGTCAAACCATCACACCATATGCAGGAAGCAGGGAAAATATGACACACAGCAGTGTTTTTAAGTGGAGGAATGCTTTCATTAATGAGTGTGTGAGAGGAGGTGAAAGCACAAGTGAGAGGTGGGTTTTAGGAACGTGTGGGTGCGATTGAGTCTCACGATCAAAGAGGCAAATCTGGAGGTGTTTAAAAGTCTTGGGAAACACACACGTCACATGTCTCTCCCTCTCTTTTCTTTGCCTCTTGTGCGTTCAGTTTTAGTTTGGGGCATTAATCTAGGGCTGTTGTGTGGGCTTAGAGGGAAGCTGGTCCTTGAATATTTGCTTGTCGTTTGTTGTGTATCTTTAAGAAAATGTAATAGAAGCTTACAGAAGAAACCAGAATCTACTCAATTAAATATTCTTGAAAGTCCTGCTTTGGTCATATTTCACTGTGAAACATGAGCTGTGTCATTTTAAGGTTAGACGGATGTCACAAAGACTTCCATCACTCCCATTTCAGAATAGAGATTAAGTGTACCATGATGGGACAAATTGTTTTTTTAGAGGCAAGAACAAGACTAAAAGAGACAAAACTTAACAAAAAACTAGACAAAAACTAAAGATATGACAGATTAAACAACTCAGCTAAAACATAGTTCGACATATTAATGCTACCATGTAAAAATCTTCTCATCTCCTAAATATCAACTTTAAAGAACTAAAAAGGCTGGCTATCACATTGACCACCAAGAAGTAGGAGAAACTTTCATTTCCAGCAGCTTATTGGGACACTTCTCGGTCTGTAGCTGAAGATAATACATGATGATTTGTAAAATTATATTCCTAAATAGATTGGTGGCATCCACAATAATGATAATAATAATAATAACACCTCACAGCACCATGAGTGTGTAAAGCAGAGGACACAACATTCAATTGTTTTGTTACAATAAAATCATTATTAAGAGCCTGCAGGGACCAAGATGCTCTTTCTTCCCACACAGATAACAACAGAATGAGTCAGAGATCTGTTATCTGCTGGTGAATTGTGTGTCAGATATATTACAGTGTGAGGTTCATTCATCTCGGTGGTTACTGGGTCGTAGAGGTCAAGGCTTAACCTGCAGGTCAGTCAGGAGGACAGGTAGTAACTTCCTCTGTAGGCACTGTGAATAAACAGCTTGTTCTGTGTCCCTCATCTAATTACTTTGCTTTTTAACTTGTTTATTATTATCTTCTGGACATTTCTACTCCTGTGTGTATAGTCAAAATAACATAACTTAACGCATGCAAGACACAAAACACATAAACCAATTACAACTGCACCCATATAATAGTGAATTAGGTACTTGACTCCACACACACTCTCACACACACACACACACACACACACACACACACACACACACACACACACACACACACACACACACACACACACACCGAATTCTCAGGGCAGAGGGTTATTTGACTGAGACTGACCAGTATTCCCAGCCATAACAGTGGGCGCTATGGTTACATTGTTCCCACACAGGGGTGATAACATTACCACCAATCTACACACACACACACACACACACACACACACACACACACAGTCACTGCTGTTTGGTTAAAACCACCCAGCTGATATTTTGGGGTTTTGTGTTTTCACTCTATGACTTAGTTTGAAAGATCAATATATGAATAATGTCTCCAGTTCATTGCGTTTATATTTGGATTACTGATTGTGCCTAAAACATTTAAAAGCATTCACAGTTGAAGTTGCAGAGAATGATTCAGTCTCATTTTGCACTGTACAGGGCTCCATATTGTTTGCTGAATGAAAAAGCATTGATAGTGCTCATCTTGTTAGCTCCATGACAGCATCAGAGTTCAGCTAACTAAGTCGATATTTCATCCCGTAGGAGATAAACGACTGTTGGTCGTGTAGCTCACAGTGTGAACTGAAAGTTTCTGTTGTCTGAAGACAAGAGAGTGGCTGATTTACAGTCAACTGTAAAGTTAATGTGCAATATAAGTCTCTTGCATTTTTCACAGCATATCTAATATGAAAGTGTCACATGTAGAGAGCAACAAACAGAAACATGTACTGTCCAGGTCATAAACATATACTGTATAAAACACTGTGCAATACAAAATAGCAACTGTGCAGCACAGACCACAATTCCATAATGTTTCAGCAGCAATATTCAGTGCTGGTTCAGTTAGTTTTGAGCATCTTCACATATTTTTGACCGACCCCACTGAATATGTGCTGTAGTATATGTATACGGGTGATAACTGACTCCTAGCTGCAGCTGACCTCTGACCCCCCTAAAGAAATATCAGTTGGTGGAAAGTCACATTATTGCTAAAAAAAATGAGACTGTTAATCAGTTGTTAATTTGAATTCTATTGAGAAAATTACAGCCAGAGAAGAGACATCTCAACTTCTGTTGCAAATAGCTGCACTGATCAACATTGAAAGCCCAAACTTTTAGTAAACCCCCGATTTTGTCTCCCAAAATAATGGGCTGTGGGGAGATTTTGTCTTGTAGCTTAGGGTGCATGAAAGTTCAAATAATGACGTCAACAACTCCTCTGGTGTTTTTTAGGTTCCAACCAAAAAGCTGAAGAAGTTTGAGAAGGAATATCAGACACTGAGAGAGAGCCAGCTGCAACAAGAAGACCCCATCGACCGATTCCAGGTAGGACGACACCCACACACACAAACTTGTCATGAGAACTGTTTTTGTTGGACAATATATTGTCCCACAAATAATTGCCAGAAACAGTATTTTTGAAATTTTCCGATGTCTTTTTATGCTAATGATTTAATAGAATATTATGATAATGCAAGTACATCCTATGAAAGAGCAATGAACTCTTAGCTTTCTTATATTCATGTTACATTCAATTTTCACACATTGGAAATGGAATATTAATAACATGTCAGAATATCAATTATATAAATTAAGAAATTTTATTAACTAAAATAATAAATTAAATGGACTCTCTTAAAAATTGCACTTAAATCCAAATCAAAGTCATATCCACATGGCTAATATGATAACATAATTATTGTGTCAGGCCTTCTTTAAGATATCTTACATTTCTTTAATGTGTTACACGTGGTTCATTGTTTTATTCACCCTACCAGGTGGGGACACTTTTGTTACACATTACAAAAGCATATGCAGTTTGTTCATGTGAGAGCAACATTGTTTCCTGTACATTTCAATTGATTAATTTCTCAGGTGGTGTTTAGTCTCAGAGATGGTAAAAAAAAATCCTTTCCACTCTTCGATATATTTTAAAGTTTGTGTTCTAGCAAGTATTTGCTAAAATAAGCCATGTTTCTAAGATTAGACACCTTGTGTGAATACAATACTGTTTTGTCAAACTGTACCTTTGTTAATATTTGTGACATCGTTCTGTTCACACATCACAAACTTTTACTCATTGTCAAACATCTGTAACATTTATTTTTGGCTGACGCTCTGAGGTTTTTGGCTGCTGAAACTGACTTTATCTTCAGAGGGTAAAAACGGGACAGGTGAGGCGGATATTTAGAGATTCAGACAGACAGTATCTCGTCCTTTTATTTTGCTTGCTTTATTTCCTTTCCTCTTTGTTTAAATCTGTCGTGTTGTTTTTTCCAAAATCAGCTCGGGGAACAGCTGAACGCTTTTTAATCAAATGTATCTAGTGTTAAACTGACATTTTTCAGGATATGCAGAGGTTACAATGATTGTTTTGGATGACAGATACCTAGTTGTGGAAGGCAGTCTTTCCAGTTTACTTTTAAATTACTTGTTAGAAACACCTCCCCCTCTTTGACCCTCACTTTTCATCGTATACTGGAGTAATGTAAACATTTTAAAATTTGCATTGCTGTTTTATTGTTTTCACTCACATGTAAGCTATATTTCAGATGTGAACAGGCTGACCCTGAAGAGCAAATTAAATCCCTTTCGCCTTTAATTAAATAGACTGTAAATGCTCTGTGGTCTAGCTGAAACCAAGTCAGAGTATCTTAGTTTGTTAATTCTCAAAATATTTTTTGCCATGGGCCACTCAGTCTGAAGTAGTAGTTGTGAGGGGATACAATAAAATATGAATCAAGACAAGAATAAAAGAAGTACATGTAATAAACATTCAATGGGAATTATGAAAACACGCAAACAAGCAATGTGATAGAGTATGTTGGTATGAACAGCAGCACTGTGTAAGCCGCTGGTTCTGGAGGGAAGGAAGGAAGGTCTGTCATTGTTGATAAGATGTTGGACCAGAGCCATCTCCTCTGCAGCCAGTGCAAATACTCTCTTACTAAGCAAGAAGACAAAAGGGAGACAAAGCAGGAACATTGCTGCTTGTAAATGAGTTAAATCAGTTATAAATCAAACGTGTTTTCATTGAAGGAATCATTTCTTGGATTTAAGTTTCTTTAGGGTTACTGTATTTCAACAATTTAACATTTCATACAGTTTATTCTCCAGGTTCAGGTACGTACTTATTGTGTTGCATTGTTTGTGCGTGTGTATTTTTATTTATGCGCGTGTGACTTTTTTCGTACAGTTGGTCTTTTTCTTGGTGGCTTTTGGTGTTAAATCTTAAAACAAAATAAAAGCCTTGGAAAAAGGAAAGAAAACAGAGCAGGGGGGAGGGAGAGCGAGGCTGGGAAGGGAAACCTCTGTCAGGATCATGTGTTAAAGTTTAGTCTGTGCTGCTGGAGGCTCGATATGAAGACGTTGTTGTGACTGCGGACAGCAGCACGGTAAGCTGCCTCTGCTCCAAGAAATATTTTTAATATGAGGTTTCGTACAGGTTCTTACAGCTTTGACTAATCTTAATTGATCATTTGGCTTAGACATTCAACTTTAATGTGAGGGATTTTATTTTTTTCTGATTGATATGAGTTGGCCATGTTGACTGAGGCAGACTCTTTAGCAAAATACTAAAAGGTAGACTATGCAAGATTAGTGTAAAGACTCAAATGTTTAATCAGTCTAAAACATGAGAACAAAGCAGACAGCTGCAGCATAGGAGAACCTCCCACACTAGCTAAGATGAAGTTAGTCTATCCTCAGTTTGCCCAAATTAAAGCCATCACTTCTCTCCTCACAAGAAGTGATTAATTTAATCGGAAGAGTGACATACAAACTGTCTTCACAGCATGTGACTGACTGTGTGTATAGCTGGTGAGGTAAATGTCTATTTGCTGTGTGTGATCTGCAATGTTATAGTTGCGCTGTTATATAAAGGTGAGCAATTCAGCTTAACTCTTTGTGTGTGTGTGTGCACATGCGCATGTTAATCAGGGGTTAAAGAGGTCATCGTTGTAGGAGTGACAGGATATCAGGGTCAGGTGACCGCTCGTAACCGTGTCAAATGTTTTGTCCCATTGAGGCATGGCCGTCATGTGAGACTGTTTAAAGGCAGACCAGGAGTCATGAGACTCCACTAACGGTTTATAATGGGGATTTTAGAGTGTGTGTGTGTGTGTGTGTGTGTGTGTGTGTGTGTGTGTGTGTGTGTGTGTGTGTGTGTGTGTGTGTGTGTGTGTGTGTGTGTGTGTGTGTGTGTGTGTGTGTGTGTGTGTGTGTGTGTGTGTGTGTGTGTGTGTGTGTGTGTGTGTGTGTGTGTGTGTGTGTGTGTGTGTGTGTTCATTCAAGCAACACACAGACTCTTGGAGGTATGATATACATTGTCAGGGGTTGTTTTGTTATTGCTTGTCACTTTATAGGAACTTAATGGTTGTTTACATTACATCATTCATTCAAAAACATCACAGCCTGTTGTAAGATGAAACCAAGAATACGTGCTCTACAGTGTATCAAACATGTGATCTGTTTACAAGTGTGGATTGACATCACTAAGGCACTAATGTAACTGTGTGCGTGTGTCCAGAGGGAGAATCGTCGTCTTCAGGAGGCCAGTATGCGTCTCGAACAGGAAAATGACGACTTGGCCCATGAGCTAGTCACCAGCAAGATTGCCCTCCGGAACGACCTTGACCAGGTAACACAGCACCTACATATAATCATTTGCTTACTTTGTGTCAAGTTAAAGCTGAATTTATTTATCTTCTGCCAATTTTGTTTGTTTTATTCAAAACGAGAAACAAAATATGCAATATATTATAAATGAACCGCAACTAGCAACTAGACTTATTGGGAAAAGAACATAAACAGATAAATGTAGCTGTAAGCAGAAAAAAACAACATTATTTCTTCACTTTTCCCTCCACTAAACAACTTCTCACACCACCAGAGGACTGCTGTTGATCTGGACAGTTCTCAGCGTGAATCTACAACTTTACAACTTGGTGGATGTGCTACAGTTGCAACCTTGGTATTAAATTAATGTTTGTGTGTATGTGTGTGTGTGTGTGTGTGTGTGTGTGTGTGTGTGTGTGTGTGTGTGTGTGTGTGTGTGTGTGTGTGTGTGTGTGTGTGTGTGTGTGTGTGTGTGTGTGTGTGTGTGTGTGTGTGTGTGTGTGTGTGTGTGTGTGTGTGTGTGTGTGTGTGTGTGTGTGCGTGTGTACAGGCAGAAGACAAGGCCGACGTTTTGAACAAAGAGCTGTTGAGCACCAAGCAACGTCTGGTGGAGACGGAGGAGGAGAAGAGACGACAGGAGGAGGAGACGGCTCAGGTAACACCTGCCCAACAAACTGTTACTCAGTTGGCTTAATGATCTTTGCAATCAAAGATTTGTCTATGTTACTGTAGTTTGTCATGAAAACCACACAGAAATTTGACCAACTGTTTATGAGGCATCACAGTACGTGTGCACCATGATGTTGACTTAATGGCTTCACTATATTTGGCCGTAATTAAAACTCCACTGAAAGGCACAATTAATAATAAATGACGTAAATCAAGTTTGTCAGTGACCAAAGATAATTCATCAGCAGGTGGCCTACATTGGCTATAAGTCATGGTGTCAAAACAGAATAAATGCTCGGTAATTAGAGCAGAAATTCAATAGAGATGTCTAGAAAATATTAATAATATAATCACCATTCCAAACGATGCTCAGTAGTCGTGTAATTAGTGTTGATCAACAGCTCAATTGAAACCCCAGCGAAATACATGGCCTCTATTTTCGGCATTTTAAAAACTCATATTTCACTCTAACACAACCTTTCCTGTGAGCTGTGGTTGTTATTGATCACCAAAGTGGCCAATATTGCTAAAGGTATTTGTTTATTATAATGCTTACAGAGGGACTGATGCAGTATACTGCTGTATTTAACCCCCAACTTCAAGTGTCTGCACAGTGGATGTGTGAATGGCATGAATTCTTACAGAGGCTATTTTTATCACCCTGACATTTGCGTATGTTTAAACATTATGTTATGGTGTTATGTCAGCTCACCCTCCTCATTAGAGTAGGATTTTATGTTCTTGACATCTTGTTTTCTTTCTCCCAGTTGAAGGAAGTGTTCAGGAGGGAGCTCGAGAAAGCAGAGCTGGAGATAAAGAAAACCACAGCGATCATCGCTGAATACAAACAGGTCGGACGGTTTTAATGACTTAAATCCATCTGCTTTATTTAAAATGAAAAAAAAACATCTCACTCATTTGCTCTTTTCCAGTCAGTGGATTGGACTATAGATTTTACAAAACCATTAACTGCAACGTTTGTGTTATTCACCCTTTTTTTCCCCCTTTTTTAAAATACTTTCTGTATTATAACATTAATAACTTTTCACTGTTATTAACAACAGTGGGAGGGATCAACCAATAAATGAATCAACCAATTTATTTATCATACATAATACATAAAACAATACAATTCTAGTGAAATGTAATCTGCCAGTTCCTTTGATTTATGCATTAAAAAACTGTTAATATAATAATAACAGCGTAATAAAGACTGATATTTATTCTTGAATATGAGGAAATATGAGTGTGTGAAGATTTTTTTAAGGAAAAGGTCACGCTGCTCAGTTGAGTATTTTCTGGAGAAACACAAATCAAGAAATCATCAGTGTGTCTCTTATCTTGTAGTTCAATGTGTCATCTCTTATATAACTTCCTCTCTGTGTTTCAGATCTGCTCCCAGCTGAGCACCAGGCTGGAAAAACAGCAGGCGGCAACAAAAGAAGAGCTGGACATCGTCAGGGTGTGTTCACACTTTTAATATACAGCTACTGTAGAAGGTAGCAGATGCAAGTTAGGAGACTTCAAACTCTACTAAGGAACTAAGGACTGCTCTGTCTTTCAATTCAGTTAAGACTTGCTCAGGTCGATACATTATTACAGAGAGAAGTGCTAAAAAGGACACGCACGTCTCTAGCGGGATGGGAGCAGGAACAAAGAAAGAACTTAGAGAAGAACAAATAGATCCACAATCAATCTGAGGAAGAGCTGAAGGCTCAAAACGCCACAGGCATTAAAATCTTTCTAACAGGAGGGATTTAGTGTGCAGGTCTATTTGTTCTTCCCCTGGTACGTTATCACACCCATAAAGAACCTGATTGCACAAATTATCCCACGCTGCTCGTTTTGCTCATGTAAAACATGTAATGTTGCTCTTCGTGGGTTTGGCAGTGTCATCCTGAAATGATTCCTAATCCCTAAGTTTAGCCAGTTGAAACAGGAAGTTGGAAGGGTCGCTTTAAAGTCATCAGGAGGGAAGTACTGTATATATCAGTGTTTATGTAACACTTCCTCTTATGTCATGGTCGGTTTACCACAGGACCCTGACAGTGGTAACATGATTCTACAGTTGTGAGCAGTTATTGTAAAGATCAACTGTAATTTATATTGCTATATCAAACTAATGAGGACTTGCAAGAGATGGAAGCTGAGAGGTCAAGAAAAGTAAACATTGTTGTAAATTAAAGAATGTAATTCAGTAAATCTTTGCAATTTTTTGTTGTTGTTGTAATTGTACAAGGACAAAAGTACAAATAGGGACAGCAAAGTTACAAACAGTAAACGGTATTGAGCAATATTCTATTCAAATATTGCAAATAGTAATAGAGTCAGTAACTGGCAATCACGTGGCAGTAAAGTTTAAACATTATAAACAGTATCCGGCAGTATTGAAAGCTCGGATGTGCGTTACAGCATTCAAACCAAAACAGTGAAAACAGAGCATGAGCCATATCAGCTGTATTCTCCCACTTAAGCACAGCTCTTATTTTCCACTGACCTCTGCTAACTGTTGTGTGTGTTTGTGTGCCTGTGCAGAGTAAAGTAACGGGCTGTGACCACTGTCGGGATCTGTTCACAACCCTCGGGTCCCTCCAGACTCCATCCCCTGGGAGGGATAAGGCGTCCACCGAGCCCCTGGACGAGGAGAAGGACGGACTGAGTGAGCAGCTGAGGCATCTGGAGCTGGAGCTGGCACAGACCAAACTGCAACTGGTGGAGGCCAAGTGCCGCATCCAGGTCAGCAGGGACAGTGAAATGACAACAATAATAACAACTATTGCAAAGATGCAGGACAATATATGTACAGGAAATTGATATATTAAGTAAAAAACAGTCATAACGACAAAGTCAGTATCACAAAGAAAAAACTGTAGTGTGCTCATAACTTAAACAAAGGTAAAAACGAAGACACCAAACATACTCTTAAGCCATGCTAGCTGCTCTTTTTTAGGCATTACTTAGGTACAACACAAGCCCCAACCACAGCGATTTCCTGGTTGTTCTACTGCTGAAGTGCCAAAAACTGCAGTTCTCCCAGTGGTCTATTTCATAAGGTACACAAAAACCATTCTAGTCTGTATGTCTAGGTCATATCCCCATGACAACACTAAGGTGGGGTTTGTACCAGCCTAGCTTTTTTTTTTATTGGAGGTTAAGGTTTATGAATAATTAGGGCACGGCCTCCTGAGTGACAGCTAGCCTCTGGCCCTCACTTCACCTCGGAGGTATGGGTCAGCCAGTTGGACGTATGTCGCTCCCCCCAACATCACATCAATGCCCTTTTTTGGTAAGAGGAAATGAGGCGGAGTCAAACTCTGACAAGATGGCGACTCCCATAGGCGAGAATGAATGGATCAAGTGGAGAGAACGGACCTCGAAGGAGATGCTACGTCCATATTTTATACAGTCGATGGTGCAGCAGCAGCTGAATGCTAATTCTGCCATGCTAACGGAGACAATGTTATAATGCTGATGTTTAGCAGGTACATTACACACCTTAAAGGTCCCATATTGTAAAAAGTGAGACACATTTACAGGTTCAGGTGCTGTATAAATACTATAAAAGCATCAAAATGCTCAAGAAATGCACAAAGCCCTAATTCCGAAAACTGTGCCTTTAAAAGAGCCGTCAGGACTTCTGTAGGTTGGGATGTCACAATTATACTATAAATATGTAGGAAATACCATACTGTAGACGGTAGACGGTGCAGAGACGCCAAGAGGGCAGATGCAGAAGACCCGGAAACATTGACGAATTAGAGCAGACTGGCATTCCAATCCAATAATTGTCAAGATATCTCTCTAATAAACAAAAACATACTTACTTATATATACTTTATAATAATTAAAATGTGATTGAGTACATACCAAAGCACTTCAAGCCAATCCATAAGAAAAGTACATGCAGCCTTGTATGTGACAACTTGAGGGATACACTAAAAAGATGCATTAGAATATACAGGTGCATTTAAATGGGTTTGCTAATTGGAATTGTCAGTTGTCATAAACTGCTCATGTTTGATTGGAGATATTTATGAGAGTTTAGTGCTAAAATACAGAGCCACATGTCAAAACGCAGTAATTTAACTCCTCAGTCCTCCTTCTCCTCTTCCTGACTCCTCTCTGCTCCTCTTGTCTCACTGCAGGAGCTCGAGCACCAGCGGGGAGTCCTGATGAACGAGATCCAGGCGGCCAAGAACTCGTGGTTCAGCAAGACGCTGGGCTCCCTGAAGAACTCTGCCTCCTCTTCCTCCAGCTCCACATCCCAGACGCCGTCCTCTCCAAAGGAGGGCGCCGCATAGGCCTGTCTCCATCTGTCCTTCCCACTGCAGGATGCACACTAGAGCTGAGGAACACAAGCTGAAGAAACGAGCAGCGAGAAATGCAGTATTCCTTTTCCAGAGCTCGCCAGCTTCTTGGATTGCATAAAGCTGAAAAGATAAGCGAGGGAACAGGCGGCGGAGGACTGGATCAGCCACCTGTCTTTTACTTAATGTTTACGTTTGAGTGAACTAAAAAATGTCTGTTGACCTTCTCTGCTTCACAGGTGGTGAGACGGGTGAGGGTGAATAATCAGTGAGGCTCGAAGTTGATTTAAAGTTCAGTGGTCGTTGCAAACAGCGTTTTGTTGAATTCTCATTATAAAAAAAGCTCGATAGATATGCATAATGGAATCGCTTATGTAGGTGAATAATTTAGCTCTACCTTGTGGCCACACATTGCTACAGCAGATTGAGTTATTTTGTCTGAGAGATTGTTTTTAGGTAGCTTAGAATGAAACATTCATTTAGTCTCACAATTTGGACAAAATTTCCAATGATAGCGATACAGCTAAAGATGCAAATATATGATAAGTTTAAAACATAGAAATGTAGTGATCTACATTAACCATCTTCAGCGCAGCAAAGCCGCAGCACTCTGAAAAAGGAATACTGCATTGAGTCTGAACCAAGAACAACACACAATGTTGTATTTCTTTATAGTAATATAACGTAAAATGATGTTGTCATATAAATATGTATAACTAATTATTGATTTTTGTAATAATCTTGTACAGTCATTTCAGAGAAGAAGAGAAAACATAAGGAAAAGTTCTTTGTTAATTTTTTTTTTTTTTTACCGTTTGGAATTTGAATGTCATTTCTCTAGACGTTGACGTAAGCACAGTGTGTGATGTGTGTGAGCGAGTCGAGTCCAAACGCTGGAGAACCACAGTGATAGCCTGCAGAGACCTCAATGTGCTTAATGTCCCCGCTGTTTCTTCTGTCATGGGTTGAACTGACTCAAGGTGTGTAATATCACTCTAAAATTCACTGATTCGATTATCTTTAATCCTGGCTGCAGCTCATGCCTGCAAGTATTTAATTAGCTTTTTTTGTGTGTCACTAAATGCAGATTTCTATGCAGCCATAAAATTCGCTCTTTTCTCTTTCTGCATCCATTTTATACTTTCAATGATTCAGTGGGAATTAGTATAACAGAATGGCACACATCTCCAAAATGGTTTTAAAAGATGCACATGTTACAGATTGACCTTGGTTGTAAAGTTTTAGTTTTGAAAATGTTTTTAAAAGCACCGGTTATGGAATTTGCTCTTTTACAGACTGAAAGATGTCTCCCGTAGAGCCAGATAATCACAGTAGTATTTGGAGAAACTTAGTATGTATGTGTGTTATAAAGACAACACCAGCAGGAAGTCTTTACCCTTTCGCACCTCTTACTGTCATCAGAATTCACTGTAGATACCAGAGGCAGCACATTAAGTCAGGAAATAGTCCAATATATGCTCTAAAGTATCAGTTACATAGCACAATTCATTCCTAATTAAACGCCCAGCCTAACATTAATAAGCAAGACTAAGTTTCAATATTCCCCCGACATTGCCAAACAGACCTAAGGCCATTTGAGCAGCTGTGCCAACACATCTGTCGGATTAAAACAACACACTTTTTAATTAATTCCTCACACAACAAGAACAGCATGTTTGTTAGTATCTTGAAATGAGAACTTTAAGGAGCTGTACTCGATATAATGAAAAAAAAAGTGTGCTGGTATTTCCTCCACCCGGCTCACACAGACGTTCCCCAATATTCGAAATACAGATGTTTTCACACACACTAAATGTGCACGTGCAGCCGGACCGGCAATCACAACTAAAAACAGAAAAAGCTCAGATTAAAACACACACAGGGAGAGCGACTTCGTTATCTGTCAGGACGCAATTACTCCATTATATCTTTACATAGCAGATATTTGTTTGCTGCTTTATTAATGTCCTGAATGTCGAGTACAGAACCTTTAAAACAGATTGTAAATTATGTGCAGATAATTCTGTGTGTTTTCTTTTTAAAAGTGAATAAATTCATGTATGCTTCACACATTAATGTCTCACTTATAGTTACATGGGACTACTAGCTAAAAAGATTAAAATGAATACATGAGCTTTAGTGACTTTGAAAGAAAACAAATGGATGAAAAAAAAAAAACCACTTCATACTTGTTGCTGGGTGAGGAGCAAAGCCAGTGATATTAGCTCAAAGGGACCATTTTGCTGTCTGTGTACTAAGTTGACAAATGCAACCATTAATTGAGCTTTAGCATACGTGTTAGTGCTGCCGGCGGAACGCTGCAGTGTAGGTGCCAAACGTCCTGCTTTATTCTCTGGTTGTCACTGAAGTCAGCCTCTGGACTCTGACTAAGCTCATGTGTACTTGTTTGTGTATGAGTGTGTTTTTGGATGTGTGTATGTACATGTGTGTTCTGCACTGTAACTCAAGCAGTTGAAGTCGAAATGGTTTCTTCTTCACGCGGCTGCCTTTTGTGTTGATGACTGAAGCCGCTGGCTGAAGATAGGAAAGCCATCTGACAGTTTGACATGTTGGAGCGCGTCAACTGTGCCATAAGAGACTTCCCTTCTACTCCGTCCCCAGCGGTCTTCCTCCGGGCTCCCAATGGCCTGAACCGTCCACACCAAGAACCATCTGATCTTATTGACAGAGCTGCTGAATATCATTTCCACCAGGAGTCTCCCAGTAAGACCAGTGTCCTCTCAGCTCGTCTGGAGGAAACGCATCAATATGATGGAAGAGGAGAAAAAGAATATAATTGAATCCCAGGTGCATTTTGCGTTTCCAGGGACATTCCTTCTTCACGTTTTTGCATCAGTCTTGTTAGTCACACCTGTGACAGTTACATACGTCGTGCAAACCAGTTTAATGGAAACTGTGGCCAAGTTGGAGAGAGCTCCTCGTCTTTTATGCGCACTAACACAACATCAATATTTTAAACACTATTTCAAGATGTGTGTTTGTTTTGTTTGTTGAAAAGGTATCCTGAGCACAGAGCATAATTATTTTTTAACCGATGAATAACGTTGCTGAGAGGACAGCTGCCAATTTATAATCCACTCTAATTCAGTTAATGATGCAAAAACAGGCGGCAAGTCGGATTAGAGGTGTGATGCGTGTTGTGTAGTTTACAGTTTGCGGGGAGAGGGATTGCTCCTCAGCTGGTCCGACTCCAACACTGTTCGCTGTACAGTAACTGTCTGACCTGCATTAATAAATTGGAGTTTTTCTGTTCATTTCGTGTAATTTTAGATTTAGTTGAACAAGATACTGACTGTAATAATTCATTTTAGGAATGATATTCTACATCAGAAGTTTCCAAATGCTACTTAACATCCTGTGGTTGTTGTTACAGACGCAACTGAAACATGCAACTTAACAATAAATGTGTTATTTAATTTTTATCTGCCCATGCAAACATTTGAGAAACTGGGAACCTGGAATCAAATACTGTTAAGAAAAATACTTAATGCTTAATGGGAAAAAAAAAAAAACAACAGGGACTGGAATGACGTAACTGAAAACATTGATAGCAGTTTGGTGTAAGCACTGTTGGTGTTCCCGGAGCATATACAGAGTGTAAAGAGTATATTATTCTTTGGTCTCAATGTTGCTCATTTGGTCAGTGAGATCATCAAAGTAACTATCAGCGGCGCGAAGCATCTGGAGGATGGCGGTGAGCAGCAGGATGTCACAGTTCATGTCCAACTCAAATTCCTTGCTGTAGTTCTTCACTGGAACAACACAGCACATTGGCACGCCGGACCGAGCGCTGACCTCCTGCATCTGGATCACAAAAGCAACACGAAAGATTCATTTTTTGAAACAAGCTAAAGAATTGTGTTCATTTGAATTGAGTCTTGTTTTGTTTTTTTCCTTTGGTCCACAGAAAGATTGCTTGTGTTACATTTTTGTATTTCTGTAGGTTATTACTACCTATTACAATTCAACAAGAACATTCTTATCGTATATCTGAACCATTACTGTTCACAAGAGAACTGAATAAGATAACACAAAAACAAGTTATATTGACCAGGATTTCTGAATTTTGTGTGGCTTATATCCTTCAAGTCCACAATGACGGCAGAAAAGGCTATTAACATTTTCTTTGTCAGAGTAAAATCCTACAATTTAGAGTTGATCTCACCAGTTCCTCAATGTAGCCGCTCTTATAGATGTTCGTAATGTCCTGTAAAACTAAAGGGCAGGCTTCATCCACTTTAGTCAGCAGGACCAGCTGAGGAATCCCTGGAAACAAAAAAAAACGTTTAAAAAATGTTCAAATACTGTACTATTTTTGTTAATACTGTACTCATTTTGTTAATGAATAAAGGGATTGTTTGGAGGTTTCAAAGTGATCGTTGTATGAGATACCTGTCCATAATCAGTACATCACCTACAGTTGATGACGGCCAGCATGCCCCCAGTTTGGAGAAGCAGACAGGAGTCCCAGCACAGAAATTAAGCAACGTACTGCTTAAGCAACTCCAACACAGGAGTTGATGGTCTCCTGCTGCCTAAATTGGTTTGTTTGTGTATTGTGTGACTGGTGTTTCAAATGGTAATAAGGACAAACAAAACTAACTGGAGGAGGCAGTGGTAGACGCGCAACTCCTGTGTTTTGCGAGGTTAATTACTGTAAGTTTTTTGGCTTTAAATAGAACGATATTCAGCTTCAATTCCCTGTTAATCAGGGACTCATTTCATCATGTACTGACTATGGATAAGTAAATACCTCTTAAAAACCCATTACAAAACATCCAAACTATTCCTTTAAGACAACCTGTCTCTCTCTAAAGTTCTCTGCATCTAATGTAGTGTACTATACTGTACCGCAGTGTAGTTAAGCTACTAGTTGGTATAGTTACTATGCTACTACTCTATTAAATTCCTATTTGTTTTTATTGTTTCCTGATATTTGAATGCAGCCATCTGTCCTACAGTGCATTCTGTACATAAGCATTAGTATGTACTGCTGTACTAGGTTAGCAGTCCTGACATATTTTGATGGTTTGTGAATATCAAACAACATAGAATACAGAGAACAAAATGAGTTATTTTTTGTATAGTTCATGACTTTAGTCAGATAACGTTTTACTCATTGAGGTCTCGGGATGCAGCTGTACCAATAAAATTAAGTGGGGAATCATTTTCACTGACCCATTAAGTTGACTTTTTTGCGGATAGCTTCCAGCTTCAGCTCCAGTTTTGTGGGCATGATGGAGACCTTGCAGGCATCAATAACGTACACCACACAGTGGATCGTGTCCTTAAGTCCCGAAGACTTACGGTAGTCGCTGGCCTCCGCACTCAGAGGAGCAGAGGGGTTGAACTGAGTCACACAGGTGAAAGTTTGTGTCACAGAACAACACTACAACCAAATCAGTGCATCGTCCCATTTGTTATCCTGCTGAATGTAACAAAAAGCTCTACCTGATAAGTGTTTGGCAGGTGACCTTTGAGGATGCTGATGATGTCATCCATGTCAAGCCCTGCCCCTGTGCTTTCCTCCAATCCCATGGTATCACACAAGATGATCGGCAGAGGTTTTCCTCCCCGTCCGTCTTTCACTGAGTAGGTGCGAAACTGTCATGTAAGATGTAATGGATGGTGAGAATTTTAATTTGTAGACTTAACAACACAAGGTCACTCCGCCTTTTTAAAAGACTTTCAAACACAGGACAGGCAAAGTGTACTTGACCAGCAGCCATAAAGACAGGTCCTGTCAGTCACTTAGTAAGTGCAGATAATAGTTTTGTCACTAGCACTCAAGACCCTACTTTCTCTAGATATAAACAAACACTATAAGTGATCAGTAAGGGCTATCTTCGCAGTTCAAATAGCAAAAGAACAAAAGGGTGATCAACTTTTTAAATGTAGTTTGAATGGTAGAAATCTGTTTAGCCATTGTGGACATATAAATGTCAAAAGTCAAGAAATGCCTGCAAATTTGAGAGTGTACGGAGGGGTATCACATCAGTAGGCCATTGTAAGCTGTTGGTAATTTCAACATACTGTCCCAGGGAAACATAAGTCAAACGTTTGACCTAGGGAAAAACATATTTAGGATATTAAGCTTGGGAACAAAGGATCATGGGGATAGACACACTCCCTTCAAATAGTGTGTTAGAATACTAGCATTTGCTAATCCGCACTAAACACTAAAGTACAGCTGGAGCTGTTGGGAATAACGTTAGCTATGCTGTGGTCATTGTCTGTTATGACTTATTAGATTGAAATCCTGAGGAAAGAGTCGGTTCATCAGAATTATAATTTATCCTGAGGGGACGTAAATGTCTACAAAATGTCATGGCAATCCATCCAAAAGTTGTTGACACATTTCATGGAAAACCACAAATGTGTCCCTGATGCTGCTAGAGGGAAACTTTGGGCTCACCAAAATCAGTAAGATTTATCCCCTGGGCAATCAATGTCCATGCAAAATGGCAATTTCTATAATAGTTGAGATATTTCAGTCATGCACAAAAATGTGCCCTCTGTGGTGCCCTTCTGTTATATCATAGAGGCTGTCCTACATGCTAGTAAATGTTCTATGAGATGTAGGTGGTGCCCTTTTTTCCACAACTGGTAGTAATGGTGTATAATTGTTGATGTTTTTTGGTTTAAAAACAGATCCATTTTACAAAGATATGAACTGTAAAGAGGTGGATGCACTGATTGTTGCAGCAGTAGCTGAAACTAACCCGTGTGGTGAGGCTGGTGGTGGAGCAGCCGGCGATGGCCTGGTTGCTGACGTGGCCTCTGAATACAGAGTTGACAGAATTGAAGAAGCTGGACTTTCCAGCTCCAACTGGTCCAATGAGCAGGACCCGGACCTGGGACACAGAGCTGACCGTGGGGCGGTAGAGCTTAATAGCATCAATCAGCTCTGTCCTCTTCCTGACAAAAAAAGAGCCGTTTTAAAACATCCTCTGTTTTAATTTCCTCAGGTCTTTTTGTATATTATGACAAGGTGCAGTATACTGTGACATATTAAAGAGTATTACAGTAATAGCATTATAGGATGCAAAGCATGGACATAGAAAAAAGAAGCTGCAAAGTGCTGCCCCTTCCAGCTTACTCATTTTCCCAGACCATCGGCCTCCATGGCTTCTCAAATTCTGGGATCTCTGTTGAAGAGAAAAATAATAAAAAAACAATAATATAACTTATTTTATCCAAATAACACCCAGTCATTCAATTTTGATTAGGTTACATTGTAAAAATCAACAAAATGAATAACCTATAAACTGTTTTTTGAAGTCATGAAACATGAACTAAAGTGATCACATAATTCAACCTAAAAAGAATTAGCATCCCTCAGACAAGCTCATTTCTTACTTTAGTTTGTTGAAACCACTGCCTTGTTTGTTCCCTTACTTCTCAGCACATAATAAATACTCACACTGAACTGAGATCCATCATTTCTGAGCTACTGATTATTATTTGTCAGTCCGATGTTAAAAAGCAAACCAGAGGGGGTCATCCCTATGTTCCACGGGTCCCTTTTCTCCCCAAAAGGGTCCTATGTTCCCCGGTTGCATAAGCCTCTACCATTTGCAGATTAAATTCAGCATTTTGTTAGGGCTAGGGTCAGGGTAAGGGGGTAGTGTTAAGGTCTACAGAATCCTATTTGCAAGGGAATTTTGCACTGATTGTGGAAAAAATAACAGAACGGGAAACATAGGACCCTTTCTGTGACAAGTGGGGAACATAGGACTCCTGTGAAAACAGGAGTCCTATGTTCCCGGGTCCTATCCAGAGCTCTCTGCTATTTAGCTGAACTGTTTAGACCAGTGTCTCGTATCCACATAAATCCAGACATGTATCTAGTTCTCGTCTATTGTGTTTATTCTGACATATTTGCTGAAATTGTCAATGTATCCTGACAGCAATCTGATACAAACATTCTGTGAAAACAATCATGTAGCTTTGCATTGAGCTGCTGCTCCTTGTGTGCTGCCAATGGCTTCCACCGCGACTGACCCTCAACCAATCAGAGCAGAGGAGTTTGACGCAGCGTTGATGACTGCTCATGAACTCTGATCAAACTGTGAAACTAGGCAGCGCTCATCAAATATGAGTAAAGATTATGTTACTGTAGTGCATATTTCTCACATAAAGGGTTTCATAGATATATTTTAGTTTACTGTTTAGCTGTAAAATGAGAATGTTTTTGACTAAATTGAGCCCAAACCAAGCCCCACCACCTGTACTGACCGACAAAATTTGTAATTTTACAGCTAAACCATTAAAACTTGGCCTGAGTTGAGCTTCAAACTGCTTCTGAACAGAGCCATGATCTGTTTGTTTGACCCTTTGTGTGAGAATTACTCACCACAGTTACAGAATCTTGGTTCATATTTGATTAGTTTAAGAGTTCATGAGCAGTCATTGATGCTGTGTCAGAGACTCTGCTCTGATTGGTTATTTGAGGTCAGTCACAGTGGACTGATGCCATTAAGATGCCATTAAGATGCTGGGGTACTTTTTTTTCCCTGTCTGTCTGAAATTGCTGTGAGGATATAGAGACAGTTTCAGGAAATATTTTAATAGAAAGTTTCCGACTTTAATCAAGTTTGCCTTGTGTGTGATGTTAGAAACAATCTGTTTGAAATACGTTAAGCATAAATATTTGGTTGATAAAGGAGAACTCACCCTCCACTTGGTAGACTTCACAATCAGACAGGTTCAGGTCGTTGCCGTGCATTTCTGCAGCAACAAAGTTGTAATAATTTCCTGGACTGCTGTACACTACTGCTTTGCTTCCATTGACAAGAACCAACGCTTCTCCAAAATATGGACCAGAGTTACCAACCATTCTCACTGCATTAGCTGCACCAGTTACCGGATATTTTAGAAGCTTTTCTCCACTGAAGGTGAAAAGAAAGGCCTGGTCATCATTCACAAAATATCCAGTCTGACTGAAAGGTTGTTGGGTGTAGCCTCCAAACACATAACCAGATGCGTTATAACCCACAGACACTGTGGGACAGTGGGTGTCACATCGTTGGTGGAAGGCTGCGCCGGTGAATCCATGGATGCTGGCCTTGTACAGCAGCTGGAGTTTGACTCTTCCCAGCTGAGAACAGATAGTTTTCTGCTGGCTCCCGGTTAGCATGGGGTTCATGATGGTTGTTCTGCTGCAGTTCTTCACCGTCCGGAGCCTTTAAAGTGTCTGAACACAAAAAAATAACAGTTATTTCAATTGTAGATTAACTGACTCATGGGCTAAACTGGACTCACTTAGTATGATTCAGGTTAGAGGTAGAGACACTAAACTGCTTTCTTAAGTTAAATGTAGTGAGCATTTGAACCTGGCTTTGGAGCACATCATAAATATATGAAATATATGACCCTCTCAGCAGCACACTGTGTTGAGTGTAGTGGATGCACTTTAGTACACTGATCTACATCATTCAGCTGTTACACACACAATTTATCATGAATAGATTCGGAGCATAAATACATTTTAATAGATAAAGCAGAAGTCTTATACAAACCATGATTATATTGAGTTTTTGTGCTTTTAAATAAAATGTTGTCCATACATTTATTCCTCTCCTGATGCATGTTCCTTTGACAGTGAGAGGTGTGATTCAACTCTCTAGAGGCCATATTTATTAGTGCTTTTGTTCTTCTGCCCATAACAAAACAGGTAAATAAGTCAATTGCGGTGGACAAAGTCTGTTTTCAGAGTGATCTAATAAAAGAATGCCGGATTGCATTGAAACTCCGTTTTACTAAGCCTACATTTACTTATTAAGGCGCTAAAAATAAAGAGAATATCGAGATTAAACTTGACAGCCGTCAGTCGGACACAGTATGCAGCTTTAACATCAACCATCAGGTGCTCAAATCTACACATCGTTCGTAGAACTTCATGTTACCCTTCAACGAGTTCATGTTAGTGTGAATTATTTAGTTTTACCTGCTCTTTGGAGCACAGTTAGCGATAGAGCTGAATCACTTTCCAGGGAGAAAGAATTGCTTATACATGTTGTTGTTGTTGTTCGGACATTAAGCCTCACTTAAACCGGAAGTATTAGGCCTTTGCCTTCGAAATAAAAGAGTAAAAAGTCATTTTGAAGAAGTGTATTTGATCAAAATGAACTTCCTTAACCAAATTCAAAATTAGAATTTAGTACATTTATAGGCTATTGTTGATCACCAGACTGACGTCAGTTTAATGTGGAGTTTTGATTAAAAACAGATACTCGTTTTACTCGTTAAATGACTTGTTCATGGAACATTTGATTTAAAGCAATTCTTACCTTTCTTGCATGTGTCAATTAGATCACTTAGCGCTGCGTTCAAGTGCCATGGGAAGTCCGAATTTTCGGACCTCCAACAAGTGCACTGGGATCCCTGTCAGGTTCCATGAGCAACGCAAGTGAAATGGAGCCATGGTCGATGGATGACAGGCAGGAAGCTTTATGATTGGTCAGACTATTATCAGAAATATAAGAGAATTGAATATTGATGAGTTTCCACACCTGGTGGATTTCTTTTACATTTGACAGTGCCATACGCTTATTAGGAGCATTTTAAGATTACAAAAGAAAAGTGTAACAATGCCAGAAAAGGAAGAATTGCTTTAAATGAATAAGTCCAAACGGAGACCTTGGCTGGTCTTCACCACGGTTAAGTTTAGATCCCAGAGCCTCACCTCCTTTGTTCTGATTGGATGATGGGACAACAGGTGTGACGCTATGAGTAACATTGAGAAAGTACCTTTCAAAAAAAGCTACGTATTTCATCCATGTTGTGTTTGTTTGGTAAGGGCTTTTTACAATCTAGACTACAATCTACAATCTGTTTAGACTTATTTCTTTGTTTTGTTTTTGGGAAGAAAGTTTATTTTGTAATGTACTTTTTAAAATACAACTGGGGGTCTCCTGATCCTTTGAGCCCCAATAAAAAGAATTAACAACATGACAGTTTTGTGACGCGATCAATCACGAGTATCTACTAAACAAAAACACTCAGACTTTATTTTGAAGTTAATAACGGGAAGTTATAGACACATTTTAGTCGCTTTGACGGACACAACATTTAACTTTCGTTTTCCCATTAACCCGATGATCTCATCGTTCACAACAGAGATGTTGTTATATCAAAATGTCTCCATTGTACGCAGTCCATAAGTTATTCATAAAAATATATTTATTATAAAGCTTTGGCTTCTAGACAGAATATGACATTATTTTAATACCTATTTTAATATACTGTGTGTGTGTGTAGAAGTTATCCTGAACAGAGCATTCATAGATTAAATAATTAATGATATGGAGAGGACCGCGGCTCATTTATAATCTACTCTAATTCAGTTAATTTCAATGATGAAAAGCAGGAAGAAAGTGGTTTTAGATGTGTGATGTGTGTTGTGTATTTTAGATTGCTGCTAAAAATAGCAAATTGTTGTGTTCATTCGTGCACTTTGAGGTTCTACTTCTAAATGCAGAATATGAAACAAAGGTAATTCATTTAGAAATCATTTGTGTCTGAATCATAGGAACATTGTGTTGGTTTCCAAATCATGCACCACATCCAGACTGGCCAGCCAGAGCTTTTATTGTCAGTGTGTTTACAACTCAAAGTACAAACTGAAGGTACATTACATGCAACATACAAATAACTGTGATTATATCAGCTTATACAATGTTAGTTATTTTCCTGACAAAAAAACATCAAATACTTATAAAAAAATTAGAAAATCAACCTTGAAATTAGAAAAAAACAAGTGCAAAGGCATATCTGACACTGAGCATCAGCACAAACAAACAAAAAAAAGGGCGTGACAACTTTGAATACTAAAAACAAAATATTAAATTGTGAGATTACATGAGAGGTATAGCAAAACATCAAAACCTGGAGTGTATAACTATTACTGTAATAATATATAATACAATGATGAAGTATTTTATGGATGTAGGCATAGATGTGTCATTGTGAAGGACATTTCATGAACATCTGGTGCAGTAATACTCCCTATTCCTTGGTTTCAAGTTTGCAGAATTTATCACTGATGTCATCAAAGTAATTATCTGCGAAGCGAAGCATCTGGATGACGGCACTGAGCAGCAGGATGTCACAGTTTGGGTCCAGCTCCAGCTCCTCGCTGTAGTTCTTCACTGGAACAATACAGGACACTGTAACACCGAGCCGAGCGCTGACCTCCTGCATCTGGATCCCAAAAGAGTGTAGGACATCTTCAATACTCAACCAGTCAAGTACTTTTGGATCTATGTGTATTCAATTACAGAAACTAACAGAAATAAAAATGACTTTGACTGTCAACTGAGCTCAAGACTTAAATAAAAACACACTACTACCCTACAGTACAATAAACACAAATCATTTTCTTCTGCATAAAATCACAACATCCTCACCATTTCCTTGATGTATTCACTCTTGTAAATGTTTCTCACATCCTCTTTCACCAAAGGGCAGGCCTCATCTACTTTTGTGAGCAGAACCAGCTGAGGAATCCCTGGAAATAGCGTAGGAGGAGCAAGAACATCTTTAGGTACTTATTAGGTATTTATTTTAAAAGTTGTACTCCGTAAGATTTCCATGCAGTTAATTTTCTTTTAAGTTCCTATCAAAGAGTGAGTTAAAACAATGATGACTGATCATATGACCCACTAATGAAAGAGTTTTTATTTGCCTCTTTGCTGAGTAACCCAATATCCGTGTCTGTGGCAACGTTCCTGCGCTATATTCAAATGTACCGCAAGGTTAGTGACCATGTTAACTCAGTCAGCAGCGGTTTGTCTGCCAGTCAGAGCAAGTCACTGAAACCTATTCTGCATTTAATTGTCATCGGAAATCAGGAACTTTCAACTTCTGAGTCAGGTTTGAAGTAAAGGCACAAGTGTAATAGGAGCGTGCGGGGTGTGTGTGTGTGTGTGTGTGTGTGTGTGTGTGTGTGTGTGTGTGTGTGTGTGTGTGTGTGTGTATTTAAGAGGTTAACATATAGGGGATGGTCTGGAAGGCTGTCCTACAATTACATCTTCTAGTCTGGTGAGTCTAGTTTGTGCACTAGCTGCTGTCATCAAATATACAGTGCCTATCATAAGTATTCACCCTCTTGGATGTTTGACCCTTTTATTGCTATCATAAATCAATCATGGTCAATCAAATTAGGCTTTTTTTCACACAAAAATGTATTGGAAAAAAACTCTTTAATGTCAAAGTGATAACAGATTTCTACAAAGTAATGTTAATGAAACAAAATTATATAAAGAAAAATAATTGTTTGCATAATTATTCACCCACTTCTAGTCAGTATTTAGTAGATGCACCTTTGGCTGCAATCACAGCACTGAGTCTGTGTGGATAAGTCTCAATCAGTCTTGTACATCTGCATACTGCAATTTTGCTCCATCCTTCTTTGCAAAACTGCTCAAGCTCTGTCAGGTTGCGCGGGTATCGGGCATGAACAGCCCTTTTCAAGTCCAGCCACACATTCTCTATAGGATTGAGGTCTGGGCTTTGACTCGGCCACTCCAGAACATTTACCTGGTTCTTTTTAAACCATTCCTGTGTAGCTTTTGCAGTATGCTTTGGATCATTGTCTTGCTGGAAAATAAATCTTCTCCCAAGCCGTAGTTCTCTTGCAGACTGAAAAAGATTGTCCCCCAGGATTTCTGTGTATTTTGCAGCATTCATTCTGCCCTCTATCTTTACAAGCCTTCCAGGGCCGGCTGCTGCGAAACATCCTCACAGCATGATGCTGCCACCACTATGCTTCACAGTGGGGATAGTGTGTTTTCCGTGATGTGAAGTGTTTTTTGCCAAAAATAACGTCTTGTCTGATGGCCAAAAAGCTCAACTTTGGTCTCATGGGACCAAAGAATCTCCTTCTACTTGACCATTGAGTCTTCCACATGCTTTCTTGGCGAACTCTAGACGAGATCTAATATGAATTTTCTTCAACAGTGGCTTTCTCATTGCCACTCTCCCATAAAGCTTTGACCGTGAAGAACTCGGGCAGCAGTTGCTATATGCACAGTCTCTCCCATCTCAGCAGCTGAAGCTTGTAACTTCTTCAGAGTTGTCGTAGGGGTCTTGGTGGCTTCTCTCACTAGTCTCCTGCTTGCACAGTCACTCAGTTTACGAGGGCGGCCTAAACTAGGCAGATTCACACATGTGCTATTTTCCTTCCATTTCTTGATGATTGATTTGACAGAACTCCGGGGGATGTTCAATGCCTTGGAAATTTGTATCCATCCCCTGAATTGTACTTTTCAATAACCCTTTCCCTGAGTTGCCTGGAGCTTTCTTCTGTCTTCATGGTGTAATGGTAGCCAGGAATACTGATCAACCAGTCTCTGGACCCTTCAGACACAGGTGTTTTATACCTCAATCACTTGAGACACAGCCACACCACTCAGGTGATCTTCATTACACTACTTGTGAGACTATTGGCACCAATTGGTTGGACCTCTTTTAAATTAGACCATAACATTTAAAAGTGGGTGAATAATTATGCAAACAATTATATTTCTTTATATAATTTTGTTTCATTAACATTACTTTGTAGAGATCTGTTTTTACTTCGACATTAAATAGTTTTTTCCAATAAATTTTTGTGTGAAAAAGCCAAATTTGATTGACCATGATTGATTTATGAAAGCAATAAAAGGGTAAAACATCCAAGGGGGTGAGTACTTATGATAGGCACTGTAGCAAATACAGAGTAGCAAATACTCTTCCCTGTATTAAAGTTTTAAGCCATGTGTCAATTTAACTCCAAGATGATTTACAGGAATCAAATGTCCAACCTTGAATAACAATGTGTAAAATAAAATTCTTACAATTAAAAGTCTATGGTTAAAACAGTAAAAAAAAAAATTGAAAACACTGGAAGTCATATATTGAGCTACCTGAACCGTGGCTTAAGACAGTTAAGGCCCATTTCATGAGTTTTGACACACACACACACACACAATGAATTGGGACTCAATCTTACTGACCCATTAAGTTGACCTTTCTGCGGATAGCCTCCAGTTTCTCCTCCAGCTTTGTGGGCATGATAGAGACCTTGCAGGCATCAGTGACGTACACCACACAGTGGATCTTGTCCTTGAGGCCTGGGGACTTACGATAGCCACTGGCCTCTGAATGCAGAGCAGCAGAGGGGTTGAACTGAGTCACACAGTTGAGGGGAAAGACAGGGACAGTTTGAGTTAACTACAGCCAAATCAGTGGCTCATACTGTACATTATCCTGCTCAATGAAACAAAAATCTGTACCTGATAACGGTCTGGCAGATGGCCTTTAAGGATGCTGCTGATGTCATCTATGTCAAGTCCTGCCCCTGTGCTTTCCTCGTATCCCATGGTATCACAAAAGATGATTGGCAGAGGTTTTCCTTCTCGCCCTGCTTTCATCGAGTAGGTGCGAAACTGTCGGGGGAAAAAAGCAATCGAGTAACAAAACACATAATGAGGACAGGGCCGGGTTTTAATTTTGAAATCAATCACCACCACAAATGGAAATCATTAAGAGGCAAGAGCAAACCTGTGTGGTGAGGCTGGTGGTAGAGGAGCCAGAGATAGCCTGGCTGGTGACGTGGCCTCTGAATACAGAGTTGATAGAATTGAAAAAGCTGGACTTTCCAGCTCCAACTGGTCCGATGAGCAGGACCCGGACCTGCGACACAGAGCTGACTGTGGGTTTGTACATCTTAACAGTCTCCATCAGCTCCTTCTTCTTCCTGTAGAAAGAAGAAATGATGTAGAGAAGTAGAGCATTTTCCCATTGACTTCTATACAAACAGACTTCTTTTTGCAATCAGTGGAGTCGTCCCCTGTTGGACATTCGAGAGAATGCAGGTTTAAGGCAGTTCAGCATTTGTTTCACTTTTCAGACCTGGAAGCTACGTCCATCTTCATCATACGTCTATGTGCATCACTCAGGACTCAAACTCACGACCTCAGACACCAGTGGCACGTCATGATTTTGTTGAGCCAACTGCCCACTGAGAACTGTTCTTCATCAAAACAACATCTAGATGTCTGTGATTGATTTTTTTTTTTTGCACAAAGCCAGTTAACCTCTGCGATGGCACATAGCAGTGATGGTTCATGAGAATTTGCCATGAATTGTCGAGTTACAAAAGCATGGTAAACTAATTTGACAGTCCATTATAATCTAAAGTAGCTGGTATAATATATATTAGGATTTGCCATGAATTGTCGTTGTATAATATATGTTATATTTAAATGATGAAAACAAAAATACAATATTTTTCATAGTGTATACAGTATCTTATATTGGACAATAGTAAGCATGTTATTTGTTTGTTATTTATTGTATATATGTTAGCATCATGTGCAGGATAGTATCCGTCTTACTCAGATTCCCAGATTATCGTCCTCCATGGCCTCTCAAATTCTTTGGTTTCTGTTGGACAGCGAAAACAATTTTTCAATATATAAACAACAAATGATCAAAACACAAAACACAATTAAACAAAACATGATATCACACAGCATATTTTATCATATTCATGATAATCTTTTTGCCTGTTGTTTGCGTTGACTTATGCAGACAAAGATTATGTCATATCATCATAACCTGATCAACAGTACTTCCTCAAGTGTAGAATTAAGGCAAAGAACAAAGAGTGACAACATGCAACACATCACCTGCAGTGATGAGCACACATCAGCAAGATTTTTAACTTGCCAACTGTTAATGTGTGTTTATGAAATTTAAAGCTGTGGTGTTTAAACAGTTTTCCATAGGAAATGCCTGGCCGTGAACTAACTTGATGAGCCTTTCATTATTTGGAAATGGAGCAAATTCTGTATATTAAGTTGAACCACTCCATCAGTACAAGCAGAGCTGGTTAATGTAATGTTTTAGTCACTTTAAGGCTGTATTGTTTTAGTCATTTTAAGGCTGTAACAAACACTTTTTTTAGCAACTGTTTGCTCAAAAAGAGACATTTGGGCTATCACTATGTTTTGGTTTCATATTTATCTATATTTAGCTTCTTTATTAAAAGGAAATTTAAGACACAGCCACCCTCCCGATCCATATGTTTTTATAATTTATAATATTTATATTAAACTCACCCTCCACTTGGTAGACTTCACACTCAGACAGGTTCAGGTCGTTGCCGTGCATTTCTGCAGCAACAAAGTTGTAACAATTTCCTGGACTGCTGTACACTACTGCTTTGCTTCCATTGACAAGAACCAACGCTTCTCCAAAATATGGACCAGAGTTACCAACCATTTTCACTGCATTAGCTGCACCAGTTACCGGATATTTTAGAAGCTTTTCTCCACTGAAGGTGAAAAGAAAGGCCTGGTCATCATGCACATAATGTCCAGTCTGACTGACTGGACAGTTGGGTGTAGCCTCCAAACACATAACCAGATGTGTTATAACCCACAGACACTGTGGGACTGTGGGTGTCACATCGTTGGTGGAAGGCTGCGCTGGTGAATCCATGGATGCTGGCCTTGTACAGCAGCTTGAGTTTGACTCTTCCCAGCTGAGTGCAGATAGTTTTCTGCTGGCTCCTGGTTAGCATGGGGTTCATAGTGGACAGTTGGTTGAAGTATATTAAGGATGGTGAATGAACTTCTGGCGTTTATCCACTTTGTTGTCTAAATACAAAAACAAACACATGCATTAAAATACAGGATATCTAGACTAATTGAGCTTGGACTGTCCTCCTGGATAAGAAGTCATTATATACCTGACCTGATGAAGGTCAGAAAGACTGAAACGTTGAGAGAACGAACCTCGACGGGCATGCTACGTCCATTTTTATACAGTCTATGGTCCAGCCGTACCCCGGGGTGTTAAAAACACTATTAGGCTATTCTATTGGGAAATAAAGCTGTCAGAAACATATAACGCTCACTCAGCGTCAGCCAAAGTGCTAAAACGTGAAAAAGAGCATCAGCAACTTAAAGCAGAGGAGCTGTCTATTTCCCTATAGTGCTGAAACTACTAGACTTTAACAGAAGTTTATTTTGTGCTATAACCTCACAAGTGCGTTTTACTTTGATATAACGTAAATAGATAATAATAATAATAAAATAAAGCATATATATATCCTACATTTAAAAATCCCCTCTGCATTTACAACATCTTTGAACGTAGCCTGCAGATACAGTGTGTAGGGCCTAGACACCAGACACCACTCGTTGTCAATTCAGCTAAAATTACCTTGATTCCTCTTGTTGTTGTTGTTGTTGTTCTATGCAACATCCCACCCCACACCATGGGTAACCGCACTTCCTGGGCTGTCGATATTTACGCCCCTGTACCGTAACTGGCACAGATTCAGATAGAAACCGAAACTTTCAGCAGATTGATGCATGTTGAGGCCAAACAGTAGCTTTCGTTTTCCTCTCAGAATGAAAAAAAAAAAAAGGTTTTCCACGCCGCAAGTTTTTTCCAACATCGCGTCAATTTTGACATCTTTATATAAGCCTGTTCATCTAATAGGCTACTGTGTTCAAATCTTCAGCCTTACCTCCAATTATCTTTTAGACAGTTGAGGATGGTGACAGCTATAACCGGAGTTACACAGACGTGAAGACACGGTGCCAGGCAGTTGTTCCAGAAAACGAAACTCTCCGGACTGGACTACATTTGCCTTCAAAATAAAACTAATGTTTGTCGTTGTAGTTGCAGATTGCAGTGACTTACAAAGCACTGTTTGCACACATCGCATAGTAAATGTGTCCCAAAACTCTCCAACTTACTTATTTCAGGCGTGTTCGTACTGTTTATCAAGTCGCATTCAACAAACTCTCTTACCTCAAAATCGCAAATTTCAGCCTGATGAGTGTCACCTGATCCTGAGGTAACGCATCTTTCTATCGCGAGGTTTGGTCATCAACGCATATTTGTTTAGACGTTTCATTAAGACTAGTTCTACTACTTTTCATTACGCAGTTAAAAGCGCAAAATAATGAGAACATATTGAATACTATAATACCACAAACGTTTCAACAGAGCACTTCTAAGACATAAATGAAGAATGGTTTGAAATAGGTAGTTCATTTTAAAAACACATTTAATGTGCGCCATGCCTTAGAAGCAGTGATGGCAAGCAACTAAGTACATTTAGTATGTACTAAAGTGCAGTTTTGAGATGCTTGCACTTTACATAAGTATTTCCATTTTCTGCTAAAATACTTACTACTTATTTCTACCTAAGGAAAGAAAAAAAAATCCAAAGAAAACTGTTGAACTCAGCAAACTTTCTTGCACTATCTCCATACTGTATGTCTGGTTCTTGCATGAGGTCCATTGCCCTTGACATAAAGAACACAATCACTTACAAATAAAATATCATGAATTTCTGATTTTATTCTGAATTAAACCACTTTGCAATGTAAATCTTTTTGTGTAAAAAAAACCAAACCCATTACCAGAGATCTTTACAAGGTAGTTTAAATCCATTAAGTGTAGCATTTATATGATTGTAATGTAGCTTTGATTTAGCAGTAGCTATCAGTCGCTGAAGTCAGAAATATTCAAATCCTGCACACAAAGTCCCATAATTGAAGTTTCTATTTAACATTAAAGCATAAATGTTTTTTAAATGGAAATGATGCCTTTCTTTATTGATGAAGACATATTTCAAAAGCGCAGAAATGAATTTTTTAGTCGGTCTTTGGTCCTGAGGGTTGTGTATTGTCCTGGAAATACAGGTCGGCGTACTGCAAGATGTGGTCGACAGCAGTGAGCAGAAGCACGTCAGCGTTCACATCCAGGTCCAGCTCTGACGAGTAGTTCTTCACCGGGACGATGTAGGAGGTGGACATACCCAAAAGAGCTCCAGCTTTAGTCATCTACAAAGAAACAAATACAGGACTTTTATTTATCAGTATGCAGTTCCTCCAGCTGGTTGAGGACAATGTCATGACAAACTAGGTGACAGTGAGACAGAAACAGTCTCATCTCAACTTGTTCAGTTTATAATGACTGAGGGAAGATATTGTTACCTCTCACAGAAAGTAAAGTACTTTTAGTTTGAGAATAATACAGACAGAGGAATGAAAACTCAAAGGCTCTTACTGTAGTTCCTCATCTTTGAAAATTGAAGCATTGTAAGAGAAGTGAGAGATAGTTACTGACTGGAATTTCTTTTGACCTTATCACCCCAAACAACAAACATGTATTGGAATAGCAGGTTAATAATAATCTGTCCAATAATGATATGCTACTTTTGAGTCATGTGACTTTTGTTTGCAAGCTTTTGCTTATTGTAAACTCCAATAAGTAGGCTATAACAATATGAACATAAAAAGCAACAAAGGCATATTTTATATTATGGTTCAGACCACATTAAACAAAACTGTCATCACACAAAAATGTGGGCAAATCACATTGGTGCATGGTGATCTTACTTTCCTGTATATTTAGCTTTATTATGTGTTAGCACTCTGTATATATTTGACTACTCCACTTAATTACTGTTGAAATGGTCAAAATAACCTGTTTATCCATATTGCAGACCGCATAGAGAAGTAGTCCCTCTGAGATTAAAACGTTTCATGAAACCGTCGTAAAAGAAAACTAATGATATATTCCATTTATTGTAAATTGGTTCTGTAATATTTTGAGTGCTAATAAAATAGAAGGCTCTTTTTAAATCATTTATTGATTTTAAAAGAGTGATACATGCTTTTATCTAGACCTGACCTCATTAGTATAATGCACTTTATCTTGGTGTTAGCCGGGCCAAGCACAGTTCACTTCACTGGCAACTTGTATGTTTTAAGATTGATTTAAAGATTTTATTGTTTCCCAACAAATCATTTAATGGGCTAGCTCTAACCTATCTTTTCAATCGTTCACAACCATACGTCCCATCATGGTCACTCAGATCACCTGACCAATTAATCCTTGTTGTCCCATGATCACAGCTGAAGCACAGAGGAAATCTCTGCATGTTTGGGTGGCCCCTACACTGCCTGTTTTCAAATCTTGTCTTAAAACAAGTCTTATTCTCTGGCTTTCAACTCACTGTCAGTTGTCTTTATATATTATTGCCCTTTTTCCTTTTCTTTGTGCTTCTACTGTTTTGCTTTTGTTGTTAACCTTTGTGTTTTTACTCTGTTGTTGTGTTGTTATGTTTTTTGCTATATTTTGTGTAGTACTGTTCTTGTGCTTTATATTTACATTTGGAGTGGATAATAAGTCTGTATCATGCACTACAATCATGCAAATGTGGTTTGTGTACTAGAGAAATCTCTGGACTGTTTAATTAAAGTACATGATCATTTCTCAAAGTGCATATGGTTATTTCAACCTACCATGTCATGAATGATACGACTCTTGTAAACCTGGGTGACATCTTTGGTGGTCTCAGGACAAATTTTGTCTATGTGGGTCAGCAGAGCCACCTGGTGAACACCTATCAGACAAAATACAATACTGTCATTAAGGCTTCACTGAAATAAAACAGCTTTTAATAGATACATTCCAGAGAAATAAATTACAGACAGTTAATATTTCAACAGTGTTTTGTTCAGTTGAAAGAAAGAAAGTATTAAGCCCAAAGTTGTTATGCACATAAGCCCCTATGCCGTTTTAACCACAGCAACAATAAAACTAACTCAGTGAAAAGTGAATGCCATTTTGACTACAATCTGTGCGTGAAATGTCTTTGTGTTTGACTGCTTGCTTGTCCTTTTCTTACCCAGCTCACTGATGTGCTCTCGGAGATGCTGGAAGGTGGTGCTGAGGTCTTTGGTATAGGTCAGGATTTTAGAGGCGTCCACCACAAACACCACACAATGGATCTTTTCTTTGAGGCTTGGCCTCTTCACATAGCCCACAGTCTCAGACCTCACTGGCTGATCTGGGCTAAACTGGGAGGGATAAATTAATTGATTAAACAAAAAATAATTGCATTGTTTGCAATTAACACTAACAAAAAGAACAGCTGAGGCTGACAGGCAGGTCATTTATTTTGCAGGTATTTAGTGACCTGAAATGACCTGATGATAGAGCTAGATGAAAAGTCAGAGGATCGCCAACGTTCTTACAATGTCACCTTGTATTGCAACTGGATTCTGGTGATATCACAGGGTCATGTGAGAATTGCAGAATCACAAGATCACATGAAAATCCATCTTGTCAGGCTTTAAGTAATACGTTTGCGTCTGAGCTGCTACAGTACAGGCATGGTTTAGGTGTGTGTGTGCTGAGCGACTGTTCAAACAACAATCCTCCCACAGAGGTGAGTGTGTAGATGCTGCAATAGCATCAGTTTTTATCAGAACTGGAGAGTATTTATCATGAAAAGGAGTGCAAAGAATAGCACCGACAGCTTTTCTTGATGGTAAAGATGTTTTTGCTCTTTGTCCGACTGCCTTTGGAAAGAGTTTGATGAACAGATGGTTTATCCAATCAGCAGCCAGGTTATGTTTTTGAAAGTGCCGCCCCTTTTCTAAACATGACCGTCCAAACATTGTACCAAAATTTCATCCGTCCAATGGTGGTTGAGGAATTTCACTCAAAACCACAAATGTTAACCACATGGTGGCACTAGAGGAAAGGCCAGAGGACCAACAAAGTAATTAGGATGCATCTTGGCGAGATAATTCTGGACCAAAGTGGAGGATCAACCAACACACCAATAGACTGACATTGCCATCTTTAAAGCATTGCTGACTAGCATAACTAAAAACTACAAATGTTACCATATGGATTCTGCTTACCTTGTGTCCCTCAGGTACATGACCTTTAATGGTAGACAGGATGTCATGGAGGGTCAGTCCGGTCATCATTCCACCCCCCAGGCCCACAAAATCACAGAGCACCAGTCCAGTAGGATCTTCTCCCTTCTGACCATGGATGTTGAAGGACTGCAGCTGACACACACATAAAAGAAAATGCATGGTATGGCCGTCTAAAGCATGAAAACAGACTACCTGCTGATTGGAGGTTTGCACTAATATTCTCCTGGTGATCAAACTTTTGTTCAGTGTTGCTTTAATATTGCTCTTTATGTTTGTACATCATGTCTGTCTGTCATTCTCATATCTAAAACATGTGGCGTGTGACAACCAGGCAAACTCCATTCACTGACAAAGACCATTATATATGATAGAAAAAGCTAGTAAGTGGACATTGATTAAAATGTCTGAACTTCTAATTATTTTTGTATGTGATGATGTTTTACAAATAAACTTAAAACCGGTCTTCACAAATCACATCCATAAAAGTTTTTAAGGTTAAGAAAATATACCTACATACTGCCTTTTTGTTTACAATTCTTCTTTTATTTGACATGAAATGAAAATGACTGGCAACACTTTGACCACAGATGGTTTTCTCTCAGAGTGATGGAGCTCTGGAAAAGTGAAAGCAGTGCTTGGGTGTTTTTCCTTTTTGTGGGTGAATTTCTCCCTGAATCCAGGATCAGTAACTGCTCCATTTCTACCTTCTTGGTGAAGCTGGTGGAGGAGGAGCCCACCATGGCCCGGTTGGTGACTCTTCCATTAAACACAGACTGGACTGAACTGACAAAGCTGGACTTTCCAGAACCAACCGGACCCAGGAGGAGAACCCGAGCCTGAGTCACGTCGTGACAGCTTGGTGTGTAGGAGCTGACGGTCTTCATCAGGCTCGTCTTTTGCCTAGATCAGAATTTAAGATGGTTGCTGATCAGTGTAATCTGAATATGTTTATTTATAGCAATTTGATTGCTATTAATTTGAATAGTTGCAAAGTTCACTGAGTGCCATAGCTTTACTCACTCTTCTGTCCACTCCATGTCTCTCCACTGAGACTTCAACTTAGCTGCTGAGAGGAATTCTGTTAGAAAATTGTTGTGTACATTTCCTTGTTGTTGTTTTTTTTTTACAGAGGAAACCAGTGAACATATTCAGTGGCAGTCCTGATCTTTGACAGTTCTCTTGGTGTGTAACTCCTCTCTATCTCTCTGTATTATTCATGTCCCTTTAATGAATGTTACTAACTTAACTTCTTCCCCAGAGTCCGTGTGACTTCCCATCTCACAGGTCTCTGCTGACCGTGGCCGTGCCTGCTGCCGTGGTCCTGCTTGACGCCTCCTGCTACTATTATTAATAGTATTGATATTATTCATATTTATATTATAATTACTGTTATTAGCTCTTGTATTCACTTCAATATTATTATATTAACTCCATATGTTAAGTGTCTCGAGATAACGTTTGTTATTATTTGGCACTATAGAAATCTGAATTTAATTGAATCAACTATTTAGTAGCTTACCTGAGATGGTAAACAGTGGTTTGTGCTCCTCTTTCTCCGTTGAGCTGGCATCTGCAACTTTGCAGAGAGCATCTTTGGCAACTGCTGCTGTTCCGATAGCAGGTGTAGCTGAAGCAGCTCCTAGAGCTGTGAAGATTGGGGGTTATTTAGTTAATTAGCTCAAAGGATTCTGCAAGTCTCTTAGACCAGAGTCAAGCCAAGTGTAGACTCACAATATTCAAGCTTTTTGTTAATGACGAGAAGTCATTTTTTGTACATGAATATGAAGAGGTGACAAATTAGACTTATCAACTCTATGTAAAAACTGGATGTAGAGTGGTGGGTAAATGTAATGTGGGAAAATACAGGGTTAACAGTTGCCCTACTTTACTAAAGTAAAGTGTAGTCACCGATAGGACGTTTTATACTTTTATATTATGTAGAACTGGGCTCCAGATGACGGTGGAGCCCCCACCAGTCACGCTGGGACATGCATGACGGTTTTGCATTGAGGATCCATAGTCAGTGTTAACCTGACTCCGCCAGATGAATTGATTTGCATAATTCACATTTGCTCTGCATATCCATCTGTGAACTCTCGGTTGGAGATCTTCTGGGAAGAGGCGAAAATACTGGTTGCTGATTGGATAAATCATCTCTCTATCACCACCTATGTTGGTGATAGACAGGCCAAATCAACCAATCAGATCAAGGAAGCGTATCATGTGCTAACAGCGTCAAGGCAAAGCTCAGAAAGTAAACAACATGTTGGTAAAGGATATTTGCCATTTGTGTAACATGAATTTACAGATAAAAGGTACAATTTCAGGTGCACAGTCCGTGTTCCAAAAGAAGGATCCAAGATAAGCGTTTGTGAACGGCTTGCTTGATAGCTGTGCTCATCTCATTGGTTCGGTCGCTTGGCAAACTTCTCTAAATTTTCTCTGCCGCAAGTTTCCATGATCTGACTGATCTGCGAGTAAAATACAATGAAGCTTTATTTTATTCTCACAAGTACACTGACTTATACCCTCCTGACCTCGCGAGGCTGTGTACCTGTGATCATTTTTATTTAATTCAAAGTTTACTGACAAACACAAGATGGCGCTGCTCTAGTGGCAGCATGTTACGACAGCTCTCTCATGATTGAGATCTTTCCCTTCTTCAGACTGTACAACCAGCACTACTCACAGTAGACCACACACACCAGAACAATAAGAACAAATTTCACAATGTGCAATAGTAATATTTTTCCACTGTGCCTTGGTGTGAATTTAAAATATTTAAAAATATTTTATATATTGTTCCTGTTATTCTTATTTATTATTTAAATTTTCATTTCTTTGTGTTTATATTGTTCATATTTTTCTATATTTCCTACAATTTATTGTTTCTTAGTGATGCTTCTTCTATGTTTTCTGTCACTTGCCGCTGTTTAAAGGAAATTTCACTATTGTGGGACTAATAAAGGAATATCTTTTCTTATCTTAACTGCATACAAGACAGCTTTATTCGTAAATTATAAACATGATAAGGTTGTTTGTTATAGTATGGCATTATTAATGCCTCAGACTAAAGAAATGACGGGCTGGAGAGTGCTGGCACAACAGACTTTAATCACGTTTTAATGTAGACTACTGAGATACTTTTTACAGAAAGCATTGCTCCACTTCATCTCTCGATACAATATATAATACTCGATAAGATATAATACAACACTATCAGCTCTAACGGGTAACAGCATGCACAGAAGTTATCCTGGCCGGTCATAAACCTCAGAAGAACAGCATGATTAGAACAAATTAATCCACCAAATCCCAATTCAGAATGCTCTGTTACTAACGATTAATCGATCCGCAATCAGTGTCATCATTCTGAGGAACAGCAGGTCAGCAGAGATCCCAACCAACTATATCTGAGGCCAAATGGCTCTGAAACAGGCAATACTGTTTCGGAAACTGGAATAAAGTATTCCAAATTGAGACTTCTGGGTTGTTTTTGTTTAGTACATATTCAGTGGCAGTGCTGGTCTTTGACAGTTGTCTTGGTGTGGAACTGTTTAGTAGCTTACCTGATAATGAAAACCAATTTTTATTCTCCTTCAATGTTGAACTGACGTCTGCAAACGGAGAAGATATGGCAATTGGTGTGGGTTTACCAAAGCTGTATCCGCTGTAGCTGGTGATGGAAACAATCACATGCATCAGAGTTAAAACTTGAATAGAACCTGAATGTTCTTGGTTGAAGGTCTTATACTGAAAATACTAAATATGTGACCTAAAAATGTGTTAAAAAAAATTGTTGAGATGGACAGAGAAATCTACGTGAGTTTCCCAAAGAGTTTTGCGTTTGAATCTGAGGTAAGCTCTATCGATCCTAAAGAGTTTTGCGTTTGAATCTGAGGTGAGCTCTATCGATCCTAAAGAGTTTTGCGTTGTGAAAAGTGTGCATTAGAACTCAACAAAACAATGACAATAAGATAAATCTGTTTATAAAGCTTGAACATTTGACCCATGACTTATGTTTCTATAGTTCTGGTTTTAATGTGGATATAGGACTGGATTTAAATATCCTTTATTTAAACAGGTAAAAAACTCACTGAGATTTAAAACCTCTTTTCCGAGAGTGACCCGGCCAAGACAGAAGCAAAAAAGCAGAATGGTTACACCAAATACACAAGACCAAGGTAATCACTTGTTATCATAATAACTTGTTCTCTCAAGCTAAAAACCTGTGCAAACCAGATTCAAAAAAACATAATCACCATTATAAACATTCATATATTTATACATCCTATGTTAATGTTAAACATACATTTGGAAGGCCCATTGAATCCTTCAGCTCAATTGTATCTGTGCATGGCTACCTTAGTGGCTATCTGACTGTTAGCATCAAGGTTGGGTAAATGTATTTATTTTTTTACACATTTATCTTTTCTTATAATACCTTGGAAAGATTATTAAACAATTTGGCGGGTACCTGTAGTAACTCTTGAAAACCCCCTCGGGGTCCCGGACCACCTGTTGACCACAATCTCTTGTTCACAGGTTAAAAATACATTTACCTTATTCCTACCTGTTACTTTTTTTTCCTACAAAGATTGATACAAAAAAATGATTTTCTGTGGAGCTAGTTTTTGTAAATTAACTTAATGTACGTGAATAAATACCTAAAATGTACGCCTAAAAATTTAATTGACCTAATTATTGTCAAACCCCACCGAAGCTAACTCAACTACAAACCGACTGTTAGCTAACGTTAGCTAACTGACGGTTGCTTGACAACCAAGCGTGTATCTATGGCCGCTGCAAGTTTACACCGCTGAAAACCGTCCGGCTACAGGGTCACAAGTTACCACAGGTAAGGCTTTCATCTTAACAACTGACACCCTTTGCTAAACCAAACTTTGCTCTATGTTACCCACGTTTGCGCCTCGTCAGATATTACCTTTTCTCTCCAGGTAGTTTCTCCATATTATCTGCTGCTCGTAACTGTAGACACGGTGAAGAATCACAGCTAAAGGACAGACGAGGAAACACAAACAGGCGCTTCCATTTTTGAAGAAAAGAAAGTGAAACCTGGAGTTAACTGGACAAGCAGGATGCACACACCTATCACTTTTAATGCTCCTGGAGCACATACAGGTTGAAGTTTGCTTATACTGAGTTCAATATAACGATACTGAACGACATGACTCATAACACTGCATTATCATTCCACGTCAAGAGCATCGTGATAACCTTTGTAAACCTTCGTATGAATATTTGTTGACTACATTTCATTAAAATACAACAGCAAGGCAATACTTCTACCTTGGAGAACATTTAAATGTACACTTTCCTGTTTCCTCATAAATCAGTAGGCTACCTCCCCTTCACCTGTGGATTGTTTTATAATATTATCTAATGTGTATGGTTCACATAGATATTATGTCTATGGTTCATCCTCCTTTGTTTGCAGCTTATGACATGTCAAATTTAGGTTGCACATAACATTTATTTCAGTCATATATCACATTTACATTACAGGGATTTAAATACTGCCATTTATAGTTCATATGGTGCAGACTGTCATCAGACAATGCTGGTACATTAGATGAGGACATCACAGCAGCGACTTGCAGGGAAGGATCCAGCATGCCAAAAGACTTGCATGTATTTAAAGAGAAAATATCAGATGCATTCAGATGTCATTATGTCTGATCCAATTGTTTAGCCCAAGCAGATACAATGTAGATATCCATGCTGAGTATCTGCTCTTTGCTACTTCTTATTGCGTGTACTCATCTTATCCACTAGAGGGACTTCTAGTCTTGTGTGTGAAGCTGTAGATGCTGACAACCTGCGGCCGCCCTTCAGTTGCTGCCCTCCAAGGGAGCGCCTGATACCCAAAACTCCTACAGTCACAGGAAATATATCACCCCCGCCATCACTCAGTAGCTTTTAATAACTAAATGTTTTGATCTAAATAATAATCTGTAACTGATGGTGATGATTGCTGTGTATTAGATAAGAAGCTTGCTGTGTGTGTGTGTGTGTGTGTGTGTGTGTGTGTGTGTGTGTGTGTGTGTGTGTGTGTGTGTGTGTGTGTGTGTGTGTGTGTGTGTGTGTGTGTGTGTGTGTGTGTGTGTGTGTGTGTGTGTGTGTGTGTGTGTGTGTGTGTGTGTGTGTGTGTGTGTGTGTGTGTGTGTGTGTGTGTGTGTGTCACTTTGGTTTGTTCGTCTTGCAGCTCTTTTCATATATGATTCAGCTTGTGATTCAGCTCCAGGTCCAGTGAGCCCCTCTGTCCATCAGGTCTTCACCTGGTAAGACATCACCCAATCATCTCCATGGTTTCACCACCACTACCACCACCCTAGACTCCATTAATACAAAATCACATTTATAGTAGTAGCTGTCCTCCCTGTTCTCTCTTGTATTTGGAGGTTATGATAGTGATCCTGCGGGTTCGTTCAGGTTAGTCGTCTGTCATCAGGACTGTTTTGGCTAGCAGCCTGCGCCAGATCAAGCACAATAACAGCCCACAACAAGGCACAGCTATCTTTTTGACCTTGTGGCCATGCCAAGCTTTTGCCGTGTCAGCAAATACATTTTTATTTTTGCTGAAAGACTGGGAGATGTGAAGTCACCGTTCGGATGGAGACATGATGGGTAGGTTAGGTAGGTAGGAAAACCTGGCATACTTAATGTTCCCAAACTGAAACATGCAATGTTCGAGAAGTCTGACACATCAGTTAATGTTATGGTTTGAACTGTCTTGTTATCTGTGGGCAGCACCCAAATCAAAAATACAACCTGCTGCAGCCTTGAGATCATGACTGGGTGTCATTAAAAGTGACTGTACTGTTGATGGCTTGACAGCAAGCACTATCTATAGGTTGTTATCTGTGGATGGAGGTTGTTGCCCTGCAGAAACCAAATGCAGTAAATGTGCAATCATGATTTAACTGTCCTATAACCAGAAAACAGGGGAAATGTATTTACGAAAATGTGTCATGTACACTTAAATAACTTCAGAATTATCAGAGCTGTAGCCAGGATTTAGAAATACTTAAGTCATGAGTCCTGCATGTTACTTTGATGGATAATAAAAGGTTTTCTGTGGCCGGCCTGGTTGCGTTACAAACATTAGGTGATATACTATGTGATCATTTAAAGACATTCAAATGTATATTATGTATAGATCATATGTACATTTTCTTTAAACAACAGCAAAAAACAATAGAGAAACACATTAATATGAGGTCATATAAGCCACACAATCTTGCATACTGGAGTTTTAAGTTTCAAAATAGAAGTTTAAATATATAATCATTATCCTGGTAAGATTTCCATAAAGATTATTTTTTGGGCAGTTTTTCAAGCCTTTATTAGATAGGACAGACAGGAAATGGTGTGGGGAGTGGGGGGGGGGGGGGGGGGCATGCTGCAAAGGGCCGCCGGCGGCCGCTGCCTCATGGACCTTCAGCCATTCAGACCTTTGATTACATTGATTAGAGGTCTCACAATTAATGTAGAGAAGTAATGATTTATTGATGCTTAACACATTTACAGCAGGTCTTCCTTTTAATCATTATCTGGGGCTGTGAGTTTAGGAAGTTCAGACAAATCCCGCTCTGACTCAGCAGCTCCAGCTGAGAGCTGCAGGTGGGAGGAGGGGGGGTGAGCCGTCTAAACAGGGAGCTATGCTGACTATGTACCCGTGTGACACAGCAGTCTGTTTTGCAGGCAACACCCCCTCACCACTGCTCTCATCCATCTACACTGGGTGACATACATCTTGCTCACTGCTGGTGAGCCTGCTCCAGTTTGATTTGGAGAGAGGGCAATGAAAAATAATAACTGGAAAACATATTGAAATATTTGCTTTGCAACCAGTGTGAAAGTCATGGATTTAACATCCATGAAAATAAAAAACTTAAACTGCTTTTCATTTTATAGATTTACATGAAGGATGGCATCATCATATAAAGTTCAATCATCTGTAACTCAGCAAAAGTAAAAGAAGATATGCCTGTTTTACATGATTGTTTAGCTGTTTGTCCACCTAAAAAAGACAAAACGAGTAAACATTGCGTCCCCCTTGAATATGGTTTCAATTATGGACTGTAGCTCTCCCACCAGGCAAACCAAGTATAATGTTTTAAATGTTAGAAGCAAGCTGTGACCGCCGATGCTGGAAAATGAAGCTAACGTTGAAGTGCCAAAAACTGCAGTTCCTCGGGTGGCCACTTGAGGCTGGCTCCAAAAGCGAGTAAATCCCCATAGACCTCAATGTAAAATACCCAACTTCAGAGCAGAAATAAACATGGTGACAGCCTGGAATAGAAAAAGGTTTTGGTATCTACGTTCATGACAACTGTATAGGGGGTGAATTTTTATAAAACTCACCCATTTAAATTATATTTAGGATTAAAATTCTGCATAATTATGGGCTGGCTGCTTTGAGTGACAAGCGGAAGAAGTCACAGGAGGCGAGCAAAGACTGGAAGCTTCATTCGGCTCGCCTCAGCTCCATCCCAACTCCACCTCTTTGCCCATTTAGAGTAGCTGGGAGTCAAACTGTGAGAGCCACCCACATTAAGTTTATTATTTTACTTCAGAAACCTATGGGTGACATCACAGAGACTGCATCCATATTTTATACAGTTTCAGAAGTCAATCAAAAAACACCTAAATGTTTGTGAATATGGGCCTATTTTGGTTCTTAATTATTGTGTCCTTTTTAAGCTAGTCAGTGTGTTTTCCAGGGCTCAAAACACATCACTGTGTTCAAATTTAGTTAGTCACAAGTTACAACCTTTTAATTACAGTGCCTCCATTTGGCCAAGAAGTGATTCTATCTAAAAATGACTGGAGCACTGAAGTCGTGCCTGTGCTGTCTGGATTACATTACTTTAAGGACAATTAAAACAGGCCTTTTTTTTCATCAGACATGCATGAGTCAGGAAAACAAAATGATACTAAGAATGATATGGGGATATGATTAAACGTAACAACAGTTACGAGATTAGTCTGTTTTCCTGTCAGCTGATGATCACAGGTGGCAAATGGTCTTTTTTGTTTTGTTGTTTCATGGTGTGTTTTTTTCTTTCTATTCTACTCAGATCCATTTTACTGCTGAATTTTCTCCTACTATGCGATGTGACTACTATGCAATCTGAGCTACAGGATGGACAGGACATGATGTTCTGTATTGACAGCCTCTGATCATATTTACAGTGCCATGTAAAGAGAGCAGCCTGCAACAGGCACTACACCGTAGCTGTGTAAAGTGGGTCGTCTAGTTGTTTATTAGAGGGGAGAGTTTAGCAAAATTGTGGTGCCATTTTGGATTGAGAAAGAGCCGCATCATCCTCTGTTCTTCTTTAGCAACTACCTCTGTGCCCTTGGGCAAAGAAGTAAATTGGGAGGTGAAGTTTATTCAGCAAGTAGTTATATTGATTGACATGTATCCCTAATGAGCATTAATAACCGTGTAAAATTAAGAATTAGTTGACCTTTACAGATTGGCACTCCCCACTCAATTTCAGAAACTGACTTGAAGCACTTCTCACAAACTGTGCACATGGATTTGTTTACATTCTGTGAAAGTCTTTACAATTTCTAAGAATGAATGACTGAAAAGTAAAGTGTTCCCTGAGGGCCAGTGCAAGTACAGGCGTGACTGTGAGTTCGCCTTGCTGCACGTTTTTCTACAGCCTGCCTGCTGCTCTCTGACTCCATGTCTCCTGGAAACTATTTTTAAAATGTTGTTTTTCTGTTTGTGCTGTCAAGTAATACTTGTACACTATAAAACATTTACAGTACACAGCATTGTTTTCTCTTTGATCCAGTACTGTGTGTACTGTTGCGGTGATATTAATAATTTGAGGGTGTTTTGATGACTTCTGCTCTGTGCACTACTATTGCACTATTGCAGATTATTTAAATGGCTGCCACTCAGGGTGATCCATTTTACAACATATGTGTCACAGTAATTGAACCCGCCTCAGTGGGTGGCTTAGTGCTGGCAGACGGCCATGTAATCGAAAGGTCTTAGGTACAATTCTTCACAGTCAAAGTGTCCTTGAGTAAAAAACAACCTTGCCCTTTTTTTGGCTGAATATTGCTTTGAGTAAAAACATCAGTTAAAGTCACTCTGTTCCTCCACTCTGGGAATGAGTAATATGGGTAAACAGTGCCGCCCTTGGCCAAATTGGGGCCCTAAGCATAATTTTGTTATGTGGCCCCCCTAAAGAGACAGAGGACCATTAGGAATAAAGGAAGAAGGAAAAATTACATCAAGGAAAAATGCATACAGTGCGTACAGTCAGAAATCCAAATATTGGAAAAAGCCAATTTATAAAAAAAAATGTACAGAGCGCATAATATGAGGCCCCCAGTGCAACATGTGGTTTAGGGAGGGGCAGCCCTGTGGGTAAACGTGACTGTGATTTTTTCCTTACAAGTTACAGGTAGTCTGTCTCCTTATCAATGTGACCGATACAACCACATATTGAGTTTTTTTCTGTACAATTAGTATATTTAAAGGAAAAAGATCATCATCTAATGTTACTTACAGTATATCAAACATGTTATTTTTTTAATGTATCCACCTTCAATCACACCTGGTCTTCATCTAGATAGTGATTTCAGATATTTAGCCCGAGAATATGCGTAACTTTGAACAGTTAAGGTTGTTTATACACAGTGATATGCTGAGATCTCTTTAGAACAGTGGATTGTTTAATAACATGTTGTGTTGTTGTTTTGTTTATTTTTACACTTCCCATTTGTGGAAAATGCTATTCAAATGTAAGTACCATTATCAGTTCTCCCCAGTATGGTCAAATAATTTATATTGCTGGGTTTGATGACAGTTAATGATGTCTGTTTATTTTGAGAGGAAGTGCTTGCTGACTTCACTTGACTGTCTCCAGATTGTTGGTCTGGTCTCTGTCTCAGACAGACAGATGCCTGTGACTCACCTTGACACAGTGTGTTATTATAGTCGATACCTGTTGTTAGCCACAATGGACAAACATGTTTTTTGCATCTACAGTATCTTACTTAGACAAATAGTTGAAATCACAGATGGCTGTAGCAAAGAGGAAGATCAGTGTTTGTCTTGTAAACATGTAGCTGCAGAGTGCTGGTGGTCCTGTAGTTCAACGGGTGGAGCAATGCTGCCAGGGTTAGAGATTTGACAGGTGTGTGCTGAATGGGACAAGAGCATCCACCAGTTACAGAAGAAGTGTGATGCTGAATGGGATTTGTGGAGCTGAACATTGTGTGTTATGGCAAAACTGTAGAAATGCAAAACAAGAAATCATTTCTACTTTTGCATTAGCATTTTTACCAAACAAGGTTTGCAACTTTATTATTTATTTGGCTTTTATATAGCTTGGAGGTGGACAGGAAACAGGAGAGAGAGAGGGGCAACATGCAGCTGATGTTGAACCACGGCTGCTGCGGCGAGGCCTTTAGTCTCTGTATAGTGGGCGCCTGCTCTCACCACTGAGCCAGCAGGTGCCCCAAGGTTTGCAACAGATAATAGTCACCATAAGCTCATCATCGTTCATTTCCACAATTGGGGAACAAGAATGTAGTGGTATCTGCTGAAATCTGAACCGGAATCTTATGCTTCCAAGCTTATCAATTCCTTTTTTCCAATGCCGGCATGTTTGCAAAACAATAACTGCAATTTCTCAGCTTGACTGCAATTTCCCAGCTTGGGATCAATAAAGTACTTCTATTCTATTCTATGACTCATGCAACTATGCTGCTGGAAACTTGCAATAAGAAGGTTTTCTTTGAAAAAAACAACTTAAATAAAAAAGAAAGCTACAAATATTCTCTCATTTCATCCTTACTGTGTTCAGACTCAGAGATGATGAAATTAGAGCTGCAACTATAAGTCGAGTAGTTGTGAACTATTAAATGAATCTTTGAGTTGTGGACAAAACAAGAAATTTTAAGGTTTAAGGGCTTTGGGAAACTGATCATTGGTTGTGGTTTTTTTGCCATTTTCAGACATTTTATGGACCAAACAACTAATCGAGAAAATTATCGACAGATTAATTAATAATAAAAATAATAATTGTAGCCCTAGATAGAAAGGTTTCGTTGATGCTGAAAACCTATGTAGTCTGATTTTTTTCACACAGAAAATTGAGCAGAAATCAATGAAGAATCCAATCGATAAGCTTGAACACAGCATTGGTATCAATAAAATCACATCAGTTTTTATCCCTATCCATGATAGATATTGAATTACTTGGACATTGTGAAAATGTATGGCACCTTGCCGTAGTTCAGCTTATGGTTTCATATACTGTACAGTGATGCATCCTCCCTATCTTGGACACTCCATATGAACAGATTTCACACACATTTTACATACTCAATTGCTCAGCACTACAACTCTTAATTTAACATTCTCACCCTTCCCACCTCTCCTCCTCCAGAATAAGCATCTCAATGTGTGAGATCTTTGGTCAAACTTTGTGTATCTCAGGCTCTCAGTCTGAGTCAGAATAACTGAGGGTTGTCTCTGGAGCATCCCAGAAGAAAAAACACTGCAGGGCTCACATAAATGTAGTGCTGCAAAACAGTAAGTAGTCCTCTGCCAAGGAGGTTATGGTTCAGTTTGTTTGTTTATCATCAAGATTATGGAAAAACTACTGACCCGATTTTCATGAAACTTGATGGAAAGGTGAAGCACAGGCCAAGGAAGAACCCATTAAGTTTTGGAGCAGGAACAAATTATTATTCACTTTGCTTAACTTTGTGAGATAGGGCATGACCTTGGTGGAGGTCTGCTCTCTCTGAGTAACTTTTTTAAATGTAAAAAAACACATTAAACATAAATTATTATCCAAAGAAGATTTTTCTGGAGCACCACCTTAATCACACATTATGTAAGTCTAATCCAAAGCCGGTGCAATTGTCTTACTATCTTTCTGCAGTAAAATACGGATGCTGCTTGCAATAAAAGGACAAACACATAGATATAGAAAGAATCAACGTGACTTGTATAACAGGAAGCATTTCAATAAGTGATGGCGGTCAATGACATTATCAGATGCTGTGTTTGCTGGTCAACATGCTTGGTGAATCTGCCTCTGCCTCACACAGACTGTAAACAAGCCTTAATTAGCAAGTCAAGGTATCAAATATCTCCCTGCCACCAGAGCTGCTTGTTTGTGCATGGGACATGGGAACTTACAAATAACTATCTTTAACAACTTCTGGAATTTAAGAATATCTTAAAGAATATCTGTTCTCATATATAGAATATATATATATATATATATAAAGATACCTGTGCAAGAACGTACTGTATTTGTCGCTAGTAGGAGATGTGCTGTGTATCCATTTCACTTCCTTCTTTGCAGAGCAAAATATGGTACAAAATGTCTGAATGATGTGTTGTGATTTTTTTTTCACTTGTCCTTTCATGGTGCATATTGCGTCTTTGCACTGCTTTGATCTCAATGCACTTCACTATGCTACTTGAACACGCTGTTCTTGAAACGGAAGACACAAAAGTACATCTTTGGTTCAAGAATCTTCCATCAGTCTTTTATCTCAGCTGACTGAGCTGTTGCTTTGCATCAGATCTCACCACTGATAGTCTCTAATCCGTCTACCCGGCAGCCTGGAGTAGGAAACATTGTTCAGCCTCACAGTGTTTACATCTCCAGCCTCCTCCGGGTGAACACAGCCTGCAGCTCAGCGGAAAAGCGAGAGTGGGCAGTTTCGCTGAGAAAAAAACAGCAGCCATCCATCTCTGTTTCTAATATCAACAGCTGGCAGTAAAAATCAGACGTTAACCCTCAACGCTATTTCCTCTCTTTTTAGCCTAGGAAGTTTTCTCTCAAACTCCATTTGAAAAACACTTTTACATGTTACTGATCCCTGGATCTGATCTGGTCCATTTACTGTGATGCTTAGAAGAAACTTGCGTTTGTTTTTGTCTATTCTGTGCTCTATCCAACTGCCAAACTAACTCACCTACCATCTTCTCTGGATTATCTATCAGAAACAGTGTTGCTAACCTGCAACTGGACTTTATACATTCAAACCATAGCAAGATGATGAATTATTATGTTTTCAGCTATGCATAATCATAGAGTTGTGAATTAAGTTTGCAAGCAAAACAGCTGTAAAAGGGAAACACAAGGAAAGAAAAGGAAAAGGATAGGAAGACAAATTAAAGTAGATCAAATAGGAGAGGGGAAAAACAAGAGATGCAATGAGATGAGTATAAACTAAAGGATGTGAGAAGGAGGTGAAGCAAGAGAGGAGAAGGGGAAGGGGGCAGGAACCGGTCTGAACCAGCGTAGGCTGACTCTTGGCTTTATACCCCTCCTCACTTCCCTCCCTCTTCCTCCTCCTCCTCCTCCTCCTCGTCTTTCCTCTGACTCAGACAAGCTGAACTCTTTCGTTAAGCGCTCCGTCATGCGCTTGTTGTCACCAGGAACAGTTTGGATACACATTCCCCAGAAGTGTAAGAGGATCCACGGCAGAGTAAGGGCAGGGGTGGTGATGTCAGGAAGGTCCAGGACGTACAGTGCTGGGCAGGTGTTGTCCTATGCATTACATAAGGAATCGGGGGGTGACCTGGGACAGCCAAACTGGGCTTATTGATTAGCAGGCAGAAATGCTTGGCATAAGTGAAGACACATGCTTCTAGTGGAACAGTTTGTTTCCACGCTACAGTGGGTGTAACCATCAGGCAACTATTTGTGGCTATAAGTTGTAGATCTATGGGTGAAAACTATAAAGATGAAATTGAGTATTACTACATAAGACGAGTGAGTTATGTCTTTATTTACTCTACTTTCATAATGTGGTGTATTGGCTGTAACCATTTTACATGTGAGGTGAAATGATGACTTTAAAGATGATGAGTCCTTTAAGGTCTTGGATGATGGTGGAGATGAGGAAAATAAGCAGATGATTTCATACTGAATAATGGCAATATGGGTGTTTTTTTAAGCAGGTCAGATCTGTTACAAAACCTTGATAAGAGAGGGGCAGCGAGGTCAGAGGCTGCGCTGTCTCTGAGACGAGCCCAACCCAGTGTAAGCTGTGGGCACACGGCTCATCCGAACTGACATTATTCCTGGACTCAGCCGGCTGCCACGTCCTAAACTTACTTTCCTGGACAAGTTAATGGCGGCTGGTGATCAGACACCTTCTATTAATATACATTACATCCATATCTTCACTCATCAGAGCAGTCATGGAATCACTGTGCACCGCAGCCAATTCTATTTCAGGGGTTGGAGTTAGACAGATGCTGTAAACAAGTTTGATGATTTATAGATGAATATTAGCCCTTCCAGTTATGGTGGAGGGCTTTAATATTCCTTTTAGTGTCCGTCTTTTTATTAAAAATAATGAAATTCCTCATTCAAACATGAAAAGTTACAGTGTTCAGTGATGCTTCAGTGGTAGAATTTGAACTTATGAGATGACTATTGGAGTAGGCAAGAAGAAAAACAATTTCATGACTTTTGATTTTACCTTTTTGAGCCTTGAATATGACACGGGGCCCCAACTAGATCTGCTTTGTGGGTCTCCAGCCCAGTGGGGTGAACGCCCTCGTTGGATGTCTGAAGCAGGGGAGGAGATGGTGCTAGAGGTCAGACTCCTGACCTCTGACCTCACCCCATAACTCTTCCAGGAGCCTCACTACATGCAGAGCACTTATCAATCTGCTGCACTGTGAGATAGAAACTGCTCTGTGCTGACTTGCAGGTTTTATAATGCGTGACCAAAGGCAGCCGTATACTGCTGGAGCAGCCCAGAGCCACTGTGCTAAATGCAATCAGATCACCACAGAACTCTTTTCCTATATACTTTTTGTATGTATTTGTTGTGATACTTTGATATTAATTCAATAAAGAAACAGCAAAATGGTGGACACCACTGGTCATTTCTACCACTCACCAGCAGAATTGCTATAGCTGTAATGTTTTGTCAGATCAAAACCATGTGTTAATCTTACCATTTAAGTTATATTCCTTTAACTATTTGTGATCACAAAACTAAGAAGTAGATGTTATGTTCAAAGATGGCACGCCATTCATTCCAACAAAGTTTTCTCTCCGGGACTTGTAGAAAAGGCTTTTATGATTTCTCTGGCTTATATATGTTTGGGCCCATAGAGCATTCACAATAAAGTATTTCGCTGGATGAGCATTCTAACTTCATGCTTGCTCCCCATGACATAAAAACAATTTCCGTTTGCTAAGTAATCCATTAGTTTTTCCCTCCAATATCTGTGGTTAGAATTAGCTCTCTTTATAGACTTGCTTGAGAAGCAAGTATGTGCAAGTCATTAGTTCCAACCTCCAAACTGACCATTAGGCTTACAGTACAGTGAAAAAATTAAATGAAAACTCTCTCACATCCCTCAGCAATGACTGTCAAGGTGCCCTTGAGCAAGACGCTCCGGTATGCTGCAGTGAAGCCCAGCTGCCAACAGTAGAAAACTTAAGTTAGGGTTTAGTAGGTTTGATAGTGTGGAAGGATATGGATCAAGGTGTTGTCATGATAGAGTGTGGAATAACTTGTGGTTAAAGAAAAGCCCAAATTCATCCTCGTCACCTTATTTATTGGAAAAACATGCATTATAATCCAAGAAAAACATAGTTGGCAAAAATCCTCCATCTGCCACAGCTGAAAATTAGTTCCACCTGGACGGAGGCGGTACCATTTAGTTTTTCCATTGCATAACTCTGCAGCTGCATTATATTTGTTCCTCTGAAGGCATGGCAGTTCTCTTTACAGTCAATGTCTATACAGATGTATCTATTGAAAGCACATTTTTGCAGGATATATTCTGCCAACGGAAATGTTTTGAAAAATCCAGTTTTTCTCCATTTTCAGCTGTGAGACTTGAGAAGAAATCTAGTAATAGTTGGTAGAAACACTGTTTCATTGGATGGACTTTGCTTTCCTACATAGCATTCACATACAGCTAAAGGAAGAAGAGCTTGTAATACTGTGTAAATTCACTACCAGGTGACTTTTTAAACAACAAGATAAACAAGTGTTTCCTCTCAGAGGATCTAGTAAAACTTTCAGTTTAATTTTTTCAAAAATCTGAAAAGAGTCGACAACTGTTAAGTCTGTTAAAGTTGAACCTCTGACCTCTAATCCCAAAACCTGAGAGGATTACTTACAATCAGATTACAGATGTTCTGTTTGTATTTAAATGAAGCCTTAAGGCACCTGGTTTTGTCAGCTACAACCATTGTGAATCGCTTTCTTGCATTTTGTTTGTTGGCTTGTTTAAGCTGCACAAGTGAACCACCAGAGCTTGTAAACCAAAGCCTCAAGCACTCACAAGCGAATTAGTCGCTATTAGTCAATGACATTTTTAGGCATCTATACGCTGTAATGTGATGCCACCAGAGTATATCATTCTCTTCACTAGCATAGAAAAATATAAACGCTCTAGTGAGAAGACTATTGTAGGACTTTTACATTGGTAATTTTGGCTGCGCCAAGCCAAACCAATGCGGTGCTGATTTGGGTTTCCATTACCAGTTTTAGGGAGCTGCGCCTGAGATGGACCTTCTCCCGAGTAAGGCCAAAGTGCGGCCGCCCCACCTCCAAGCAGGCCGGGGTTACGACTCCCCTCCTCCCCTAAAAACAAACTGTGTTGCGAGAAAAGACGTTTTTCTAATTCTCTGTGTTCAGCTCATTAGTTTTGTATCTTCTAACTGAATCTCTGTGGTTTGGAGTTTAGTTTCTTTCTTGTTTGTACTCTCAGATTTCTGTTTTATTTTACTTTATTATTCATGTTCAGCAGGCATTGCAACGTAAGAACAGTAACATCGGTAGTTATATCCTACATATTTGTGAATGCAGGTATATTTTATGAAACGGTAGGTACTGTGTCCCTGCCCCGCTGGGCTGGCAGCCCATGTGTATGGAAAAACAACAATACAACAACAATATTGGATATGTACAGTATTGTACTGCAGTCCCAAAGAACAGTGTGATCAAACACACTCCAGTCTGCCCGCCTCTCATGAAGTGCAGCTGTGCTTCTTTCCTCTAACCACAGCAGTAACTCTGCTGCTGTTTGAGTTCAACAGCTGTGACAGTGACCTGTCTCTCAGTCGGTTTAACTCACTGCTTATGTGTTGAGATTCTTAGGGAGACTTGTTAAAACATCACTGTTATATTCTATTGACTATCGATTACATATCTGCTGTACGTTCTCGCATATAGTACATGTGAAAAGGTCTATAAAGGAGTTTGGTAATTTGGGAAGGCTGAGTCTTTCCTTAAAGTGCCATCAGATAACTTTTCTGTGTTAACTTATAATTATGAAGTAAATGTTGATTAAACAATACAATGGGCACAGAATAATGACAACACCAGCAAGCTCCCTACAAAAAAAGATGGAAGAGAAGATCACTTGAGTTGTCAACAGCCGCTTAAAAGCCCTATACATAAAATCTTGACGTTACACCGCATCACTGCTTACCAGAGAGCATTTCACTAAAAGGGCAGGTCAACGAAACATCTCACAACTCAACAAACTATCATACAATTGTGTGAATGATGGACAGAAGAACAACCGAACTCTAACCATACAAATTTTTAAAAAAGCTCTTTTTACTAAGCTAGACCAGTAAGTAACAAAACCTGCCTGCTTATTAATACTTCTTGTTGGTAAACAAATGCAGTGTGTCCCGTGTTGTTAGTAACTTAGCTTCGATGTTAACGGAAAGCCATCCCTATCTGGCTGTCTTTGCTACCGTGGCACCAACAGCACTCATCATCATAGTTTTATTTGTCTATGCAAAATTTGTTGCTTGATATGGTGACATTTTTTTGCTGTTACAGATTCTGAGTCATCATAAGTCAGAGTTATTTAACTTTCGCTTCTGCTTCGTCTGTGTTGTGTAAATTTAGTTGCAATCTAAACGAAAAGGGGAAATCCATTCAAATTAACCACATGGTTACAATAACCGTGCAGGTCATGTGTGTTTGTGCGCGAGAGAACTGTCTTTATATGCCTATATAAAGTTATATGTGTCAAATGTGTGTGCATGTGTGTCTGCATACACGTGTGTGTCTATGGTGTGATTCATAAACCAGTATCCATATGACATGCCTCAGTATCTTAGCTTTGATTCTTCACACAGGGAGGGGTCATGGCCTCTGCATGTGTTCTCTACATGCAAATATCTTCCCGGCATGTGTGCTGCGAAGGGCAGTTGAGGCACTAAATGATCCCCAGCCCCGACCCCTCTAACCCACCTCCCCACCCCGAATCCATCTGCCTCTCCGCTAACCTCGCTGTGGGGCAGGGCCAGTGAGAAGCAGTGCAAACCGGCGTGAGCCAGTGCTGGGTCCTCCATCACCTCCGCCTCCTCCTTCCTCTGACTTCTTCCTCCCATATGTGCATACACACACACACACGTGCATACACACACACTCTTCCTCTTCTGTCTGCCAGACATGCTCTGAGCTCTAACTATCTCTAGCTGCATATATATACAGTAACCAGGCCTTTACATAAGGATGGGAAAATGTTTTTTTGTGTGTGTTTAGACTGAGAAGATCTCTTTCTAGCAAACAGCGCAAGGTAAAATGTGTAAGATATGGCCAGAATCTTTTATTTTTAAACATTAATTGTGTTGCAGAGATACTTACTAAAAGTAGCATTCTAACCAACTAGCCTCGGCCCGTCCTGTCTTGTAATGCTGCTTGTGCCTCAAGAGACAGTAATGAGTCACTCAAGCTTCCAGTCTTTCAACATGAGAGAACGAAGAAGTAGAGCTGCTTGGCTCGCATAAGCAGCTACACTGCTAGCAGTACAACAGTTCGCAGCTTTACACCTAAAACTAAAATGATATAATAATAATAATAATAATAATGCATTTTATTTATAATGCGCTTTACTCAGACACTTTATACATGTGATATATAAAACAATACACAATAAATATAAATAACATTAATTAAAAGCTGTTTTGAGGAGGTAAATTTTCATTAGTGATTGCCACACCTCAACTGAGATGATGCAAACAGCACAATACCTACATTCACCTGTACCTCGCACATAATACACACTGTTCATCTGCATCTTAAAAGGATTAACAGCACACGTACATTCAAAGCCAACAGCACAACAACTACAAATAAATTCACCTGTATCTCAAAAACACAGTATTAACAGCACAGAAACGCTCAATTAATCCAGCAGCACATAATCAAAATATGCCAGTCTCAACCACAAATAAGAGAGAAGTTTAAGCCACCCGAGTGTCACTGTGACATGTATCACCTGCTGGGAGGTCCTCGGGCAGCGGCCTCCTATTGCTCCTGTTCTACCCGGGAGTCTGTCTGTCCACTTACTCTTTCCTCCTTTTCCTCATTTGTTAATGTTAATGACTGTTAATGCTAGCACTGCAGCAGCTAGCAGGATTTTGTGTTACAATGGATGGGTTCCCGGAGAAGGAGATGGGATACAACCGCAGAGATTACAGCGGAGGGCAGTGACGATGTAGAGTCAGCGGGTCGATGGGTAGACCTCCACGACACGATAAGTCATGAATGTTTTTGTGCAGCCAGGTCTCCATTATCACCAGCTATCCGTACGGTGATTGGTAATCCCCAGTCCCATGTTGTTTAGCTTGTTGATGAGAGAGCGGGCGCTGGCGAGAAAGACACCAGTTTTATGTGGGCTGCTCTAGCCTGGATCATGGTGTCCTTTGCCGGGCTGTTGGTGTCTGTGAGCTCCGCTGAGCGAGTCATCTCCACCAGGATGGAGCAAGACTCCTCTGGGACCCCATACATTTTTGAGGATATGGCAGGGTTTATTGCATGTCTAACTGATCCCTCAATCTTGAACATGCTGCCCACTTTTTTTGGAGCACTGGCCATATTTTACGCATTGCACCTTTTAAATGTTATGACACAAATGCAGAGGTTGTTGATGTTTTTTTCTCCATCTCTAGAGGGGTTGGTTGGTGTTGTGTCAGGGACAGACTTTTCAGCAATTTAGACCTAAATTTGTTTAGATGTAAGGCTGTATGTATTGCAGTATAATGATTTAAGCCACAGTGTGAGAATGTGTTTCTCTGAGAGCAATCACAAAGTTTACAAGTCCCTTTCCTGTTGTTGGGGAGCTGTGAGATATTTTGGTTAGCCAACTTCCCATTACGTATCCACTCTTTCAAGGACACTCTTTCAGCTTCCTTAACTAAACCTGCCCATGCAGGGATATTATTTGACAAAAATGACCTGCAAGAAGCCTTACGTGTTCCGGCTCAAAACTCAAAAGGCAAGACCTTTTGTATAACTTTAAATAAATAAACATAAAAACAAGTGCTCAAGTCATATACATTTGTATCGCAAAAGCACACATACAAATGGCAGACAGACAGAATATAGGGCAAAAAGTTTCTTTTTCAAAGGAGCAGGAAAGTGCAGAGTAAAGGAGAAAAACAAAGGGCAGAAAGCAACATGTTTTCATGTACATTAAAGACGTCTATATACAAACAGTGTAGAGGCAGCTGTGGGTCATAAGTTACATGCTAAGCTGAAGAACACAGAAAACACAGGAAACACTTTTCTCCTCTCGACGTGCGTCACATGCATCATATGAGGTCTGTGTGTGTTTTGAAGTGTGTTTTCCGGCAGCATGGGCGCGTGTGCAGCTGATTTAATCTCAACCTGCACATCCTTAAACACATAGACAGCAGGTTTGTTGAGAGAACTTGCAGATCTCACATAGCAAAACTGTTGTAAACAGATATAGTCCTTACTTCTAATTTCTGCAGGTGCACACACATTTAGCTTGACTAACCAATCACCTCAGAGCCTAAACTTTCCAACTGTTACTGAAAGGCAACTTTTTTAATCATATGAAACCGACACTATGCTCCGATAGAACAACATAAATCATCCAGTTTTAGAAAAAAAAACACGCCTCTACGTGCACCTAGAGCTTCTTGTTTGTTTTGCAAAAATCCACCGCGGCGTATCGTCCTGTTCACTCAGTCCAGTGCTGTGTGAGCCTCTGAGGCACAGATCGTGCACACGCCAGAGATCCCCCCCACCCCCCCATGCATGTTACAATATTACAGGCACACGCCTCAAGCTAGGCATATGCTAAATGACGTTAGCAGTTGCCATCTACGAGTAAGTTAGCCTGCCTACCTCCGTGTAGCATGTACTCCATGCCGTTTATCGATTCCCTAATCGCGTACACAGGAATCTGGTGAACACGCACTGATGAGCACTCGATGGGAGGGAGCGGAGGAGCTCGTGGTAAAGAGGGAGGGGCGTGAGAGTTGTAAACATTCGAAATTTGACTGAGTCAACTCGATCTGCCGGACTTTTCGAGCAGCTTTAATGACGATGAAAACTTTACCCTATAGAGTGGATTTTATCCTGTGCTGGTCTAAACAGACCAGATAACTGCTGAAAATACACATCCAGGAAGCGTTTGGCAGTCATGTTAGGATATCATAAAAAAAAAAAATAATCCTGATTTCACACAGTGATGCAAATGAAAAGAGAGTCACTAGATTTTACTATTCCTTAATGACGTACATGCAATGATGTGATTATTGGCCCAAATGTCATGTATAATTCATTTGACATCCTGTAACTACCCTGAAGGCTATAAAAAACAAAAATGTGCTCATGTAACAGAATTTCACCATAGGGATCAATGAATTTCACTATTATTATAATGAGTGCCAGCCATCAGCTTTTCTTCCAGAGTAGATATATATAGCATTTTGAAATAGAACGTGTTCGGAAAAATTGAGGCGGCAGTTTGTCCTGCTGGTCATTCATCCACTTGGCTGTTACCTCTCACCCAGTGGCTGGACATCCCAGGGTTTCCCTTTTGCAAGGCCATGAACAGACCATCTGCCCCCTTACCTGGATTCCACCACTCGTAAACAAAGTTTATAGGAAATGTGGTTTCACTAGTATGAGATGGAGGTTGTCAGTGTTTTGTATCACGACATAATCTGTTTATAGTTTTTAATCACAGGGATTTTAATATTTTTTTCCAGTGTCTCAGGGATTTGCAATGTTGCCTTGTAACTCAAATCCCAGCCCTGTATAGAGATTGCATGTTCTCCTCATCTTTATGTGTCTGCATATTTACCAAAAGACGTGCATGTTGGGTATTTGGGACTCTCTTGCTATCGTCCTTGGCCAAAAATGGCTCATATGGTCCCTGAGAAACTGCCCAATGGCTATCCGCTGCTACTAAATAATAGGGATGTTGTTTACATTGTTTACATGCAGAGGATAGTTTCCAGCATGGGCATTACTGCAATAAAAAGCTCAACTTAAGTTTCATTGTTATGGTTGAAAAACATAAAGAGCTAACTCAATCCACATGTTTTTTTCTTTTTTTTTACCACACTCCCTAAAGTGATCCAAAGGCTCTGAATAGTTTGGCCTCTAGCCTTCCTCATTGTGCTCTTATTATGAATTAAAGAAAGACCACCTACTCTGACTTAAATGGTTACAGTGGATTCCACAACCACTATTAAAGTACAATACACACAGGAAATTGTCTAATTTCACTCTTGAATACATTAACAACTACATTAGAGAAACAAACATTATGATATTGGTGGTACAGAGATAACATAACTTCACATTGGAGGGCACCCAGCAGACTATACAGAGGCTTATGGTAGACAGGGCTCCTGCAACACGCCAGATTAGATATTTATTGTGTCAGAGCAGTTGCTTAGCTGCTTCTATGGGACACTGTATACCGGCATACAGACTAGCAGATCCAGAACCACAACTAGGAATGTGGGCCCACCCAGAAAGAATTTTTTTTTTCTTTCACAAAATAATCCAGAAATCCTTTGAGAAATGTATACATTGAAAAACAAATGCAGAATACAAAATGCATTGTGGTCACGCGTGCCACATGGTTTTCATTGTCAACTTTTTTAAAGAGGCTGTAAGTAGGCCAACTGTCAACCACACCTCTGAAACCTTTTGTTTTTAGGTGTGTTCAGTCTCATCTAGCCATTTAAACTCTGGTGTACCGTTTAAAGGGCCATGTGATGTCACCTCTGATAAGACTCTGAGGCATGTCAGGGGAAATTCTAGCTTCGTACTGATTGGCTGAGCAGCAACTTGCTTTTTTATTAAATGCGCTTGACGACAGCACAGCCAATGAGAGTAGAGCGGTAGGCGTGGCCTGATGTTCCCAGCTGTCTGTCCTCAGACACACACAAACACACACATGCACACAGTTTTTAGTTTCACTTCCCCTTTGTTGTTGAGGCTGTTGCTGAAAGCAGTTTGGCTTTGCAAAGTTTTGCAGTCTGCAACTTTGCAGCACAGTTTATTTTTTGTTGGACGTTTTCACAATTTCAACTGTGAATTTTTACAAATTATAACTTATATATGATACACAATAAGAAAAAACAAAATATAAAGGAACATAACACAACACAAAGGGAATAATGTCTCTGCCAAGTTGTGCTGAATACAAATTGCAAAATAGATAACAGTGTGCACTGACAGTAGTGAGCACATGAAGGTACAAGAGTCTGATAGAAACATTCTCTGTAAGTCATTACATTTGTACAGCAAGTATCTTAAACAGTAATTAAATATATTCCAATTAAATTGAATTACATTCAGCCAAGTGATGCTCTTTTTTGACTAGTGGAGCCAAGAGTAGGACCACTTTAAACATCCTGATTACAAATATTACAGGCAGTCTGCAGAAGAGGGGTCAAAGGTCAGAGCTGTGTTTTCTTCTTTGGCTGATTGCTGCAGGCAAATCTCATTAGAAAGCAACTTTGGTTTGTTGTTCCAGGTTGATAAAAAGACTTTCTGCTGAGCTCTGCATACACAACACATACACACACCCTGGAAACACACCTTGTTGTGGATTTACTCATAGACTACTGTACACTGCCCGCACTTTTTTCTGTTTACTGGTGCCGTATATATCTTAATATATCAATATATATTTCATTTGATATTTTATTTTCATTTTGTTGTAATAATTCCTGTTTAACTCCCATTATAACAATAAAACCTTGTATGTGGGATTCAAACAGGCAACTTTCCACACACACTGAGAAGCAGACTGAACAACAGTTTGAGTGCACACTAGTCAAACACAGCTCTCTCTCTCTCTCTCTCTCTCTCTCTCTCTCTCTCACACACACGCACACATCTGAATGCAGACACACTCCAGTCCAAACAAGCAAAAACATGTAGAAAGGCTGCCCACACACACGCACACACACACACACACACACACACACGCACACACATAAACACACACACTGGCACAAAGTTAGGCACGCACATCCTCCATATGTTATCACACTTAAATGTTTGTAGCCTCAAGACAGCTGGTGCTGCACAGAGAAAGTGTGTGTGTGTGTGTGTGTGTGTGTGTGTGTGTGTGTGTGTGTGTGTGTGTGTGTGTGTGTGTGTGTGTGTGTGTGTGTGTGTGTGTGTGTGTGTGTGTGTGTGTGTGTGTGTGTGTGTGTGTGTGTGTGTGTGTGTGTGTGTGTGTGTGTGTGTGTGTGTGTGTGTGTGTGTGTGTGTGTGTGTGTGTGTGTGTGTGTGTGTGTGTGTGTGTGTGTGTGTGTGTGTGAGTGCGTGCGTGCGTGCGTGCGTGCGTGCGTGCGTGCGTGCGTGCGTGCGTGCGTGCGTGCGTGCGTGCGTGCGTGCGTGCGTGTGTGGACCTACATATGCCTGGTATTCAAAGAGCAGTTGTCACTCTGTCTACTGTATCTTTGTATGTTCTGCTGTGCACGTGTCGGTGTTATTACTTGTTGTGTGTGTGTTTAGTGTTTTTTTTAGGGCATGTTAAAGTACTCACTTCAGGTGCGAGAGAACTCACCTGTGTCTGTGTCACCTAAAGTCTTGTAATCACCATCACATCACATCAGACTACAATGCTATTGCTGCGTGCAACTTCCTCATAAATGTGAACAAACTGTACGGGCTTTGGCAGATTCTCAGACCTGTGTTTTTATGAAATTATGTGTTCGGGTTGTCTGTCTGTCTCGTGAACATGATATCTCAGGAACGACTTTAGAGCAATTCTTTAAATTTGGCACAAATGTCCACTTGGACTCAATGATGAACCGATAAGATTTTGGTGGTATAAGGGCACTGTGACCCTACAAAACATGCTATGGTCAGAGAATAATTCCTACGCTAATAAATTAACCCACACACTAACAGACAAACAGCAGAACAAGAACAACAAAGCTTAACAAAGTCAGGTCAATCGGGTAGTCCACCATAAACTTGTTGGTTTTGTTGTTATTGAATTTTCAGGTGATTATCGTTGCAGCATGTGATGAAGCTCTCCTTCAGCCCTCTGTACTCCTCTGTAAAAAATAAAAAACTGTATATTTCCCACTGTAGACATACATGTCAATATAGTGACAACTTCCATTTCGACAAATAATACCTTTTATCAAATTCAACAACCGCAAGACGGTTATTCTAGATTGCCACGTGTTGTTGCTTATCATGCTCTATCATGTGCTGTTCCTTTTATATGAAATGCTGCTTTGCAGGTCTTTGTTTACCGGGTGTTCTTGGCTCCAGCTGTCAGAGCTCAGCAGTCGGATAATTGTGTTCTCAGGTTAGGTCACCAAGTTTGACTGTTTGTCTTTATTCCGTCATCCATCCAAGTCAGTGTGTCTTTGATTGCTGGTTTTTGCTGATTTCAGATCAGATATGATCCACAATAGGCCTTCTGTATCAGAGGCATCTCTGTGCTTCACTGGTTTCAGGTACAGGGAGTCCTCATCGCTTCATTCATTTCATTTTTGAAAAATTACGTGAACCTTGTTAGTTTTTTGCAAACTTTGTTGCATTATAGACTCAATTTAGAATAGATAAAATCCATCTTATTCCTCATCAATCTACACACAATCTACACACATGTATATGTATACACATAATGACAAAGCAAAAAAAGATTTGAGAAATTTAAGCAAATTTCTAAAAAAATAAATGCGTAAATGTTTATGAACCCTTTGCTCAGTACGCTGTTGAAGCACCTTTGGAAGTGATTCCAGCCTGGAATACTTTTGTGTATGAAGCTACAGGCTTTACACACCATCAACATCACCACACTCTTTACACCTGCTTTATATTATATATTATAACCTATATAAGACTCTGATTTTCAGGGACCCTTACAAGAATTAATAAAAACCTCTCTGCATTTGAATGGATCTCTATGAGAATTGAGGACGGGACTAGATTCAGATGTAAATGACAATAGTACACACACTCAAAAATGGAGGTACAAGACAAGAACATTTCTGTACTTACAGGTACACTTTTTAAGAATGTTCCCTCAAAAGTACAATATTGGTCTTTAAGAGGCCAGAACTGTATCTTTTGACGAACAAAAAGGGTACAAAGTGGGTTAAAACTAAATAAAGTACAAATTTGTACCATTTCCACCCTAAGGGTACCTGCAGTATTGAATAACGTGTGTAGCTATAGATAGATGATAAGAAACCTGTAAAGTGATCCCTCCATCTCTGCTGCAGCACTGTACATTCATCTTAGTCTTACTTTTATCATATACATATTTAAACTGAATAACAAACAGAAAAAATAGGCATATAAAACAAACTGCCACTCCCTCTTCAGCTTAAAATACTGCTGCCATCTACATATTTTGATTGTTTTTACCCCCCAAAGACTGAACTATATATTTGTGTGTTAGTTTTATAGATTCCTTCTCTTTCATCCTTGCTTTCACAATCTCTCTTTATTTTAATTGTACTACTTTCTCCACCCTAGTATCTCTCCACCTTCAACAACTTTATTATTCTGTCTTGTGTTATAATATATTGCGTGACAAGAATCTTCCATGGTTGTTTTGCAAAGATCTGTGCATCGTAAGTGCTGCTGTATTTTTTTGACAGACATGAAAATGAGCGCGGTGTTGTCACAGTGTAATGCATGACAGATGCCATGCTGAAACTTTATGAAAACACTGCGTGCAGCCTGCAGGTTGACTTCAGCTTTGGGATGAATGGTGTTTAGAAAAGAAACTTGAGAAACAACAATAGAGACAAACATAAAAAGTAATATAAATTAATCTTATAATAACATTTTAGTCATTGTGTTGATTTAAGATGCATTTACAAGAAGGAAAAATGCATCATTTAATCCAGGAAAAGGGCACTGTGCCTGCTTTTTGTGACCATGGACAAAAAGAGCTGTACATGTTTCTTATTTAAACTCACTTGTGTGCTCAACCAACAGCACATGTTACGTAAGTTATGTAACAAACTTATTTTAACCCAAAACGAAATCTTTTCCTAAACCTAAACAAGTAATTTTTGTTTCCTTAACAGGTTCTGCACTGAAGGGACTTGTGCAGGCTCATTGATCACTCATGCTAGGAAAATTTGTGCATACTTTTTCGTAAGATATCATACGAACTCTTCAGTACTGGTGACAGAAGAAACATCAAGATGAATGTCAAGCCCTTTTCCCTTGTCATGCAGTGAAAAAAAAAAGTCAAAAGAAGCAGCTGTTTTTATGCAGCATGGTATGTACAAATTGGATTAAATGTGTGAGCTTCACTGCCATTGAAGCTGTTATTTCTGTTGTTCCTGCTTCTAGATTTTTAATAAAACATAGTTAATACAGATAATTACAATCCTCAGAACATCTTCGTCAACTTGTATTGGTTTGTTTTCCCAGTGTTGTGTGTTTATGTGACCTGGTTGAGGGATTAAATCAGCTGAGTGACCTTATGACTCTCCAGCTGGGTTTTTGGCTGCAGGAGTGGGGAGGAGGAAGAGACAGCTCTGGGGTTTTCCCATGGGGTTCTGGTGAATGCGTGTCAGGGGGTACATCAGAGGTTGTATCTGTTTTCGCAGTTCTGTTTGCCCAAAAGACTCCCCGCTGAGTTTCTTCTTTCCAGAGGAGAAGATCCAGACTGTAAAGAACACAGATGTACTGCGACACTTCTACCCAGTTAGGCCTCAACCGAAATAACAGCACCAGTGTGTTAGTAGTTTCTGTATGTTCTGTACAGTTTCTTACTCTTAATAATATGACATACTTACACAGCAGAGTACAATTATTTAAACTTTGACTTTTTTAATCTAGATTTATTTTGTTCCATTTCATTGTACACACTATTGCCATCATTAGATTACAGATATATCACTTGTCCGGCTGAAATTAAAGGGGAACTCCATCTTACTCTTTGTGATGTAACAGTTGTATCATCCAAGTATTTAGATGTTAAACTGGTTCCTGAAATGTTGGGAAAACCCTTCCTAACCTGCCCTTGAGATGTTGGTCTAACACAATTCACAAAAGTCCACTGGAGTTTTTGGGACATGTTTATTAAAAAAAAACAATCATCATATGGTTTTTAAGGAAAAAGCAAGAAAAACTCCTGATAATGTAAGAAAGAAGTTCTTTGTCACATCAGTAGTCATAGTTCCCTACAAAATTACAGGAATAGCCTTTCTTTCATGTTAACGCTGTCACTAAGAAAACATTTAATACCTTGTAAAATCTGTGTATATTGGATCATTTACATAAATAAAGTACTTTTCTGAAGTAAAAGAGGAAAGGTTCCCTCATTACCTGTTAATTTTGGTAAAGAAAAATGTACTTGCAAATGTTCCTTTGTAAGTGGGCAGAAAAAGGTCCAAAGAAGTGCTTCACATGGGATCAGACTGCATGATATTAGGGATAGACTGATACATCAGCCGGCCGATATTGTCAGCTGATATTTGAGTTTTTTTAGATCAATAAATGTTCTCTTTTTTTATTGTTATCTTTTGTTTATTTATGATGTTAATTGAGGGAGCAAAAGTAGTATCAGCTCAAGGAAATCGGAAGTCATCGGCTAAGGCTGATGAAAAAAAAAATTATAGTCTGACTCGACATATGTGGGGAGAAAAAGGAGCACCATTATGTTAAAACCGTGTTTGTATACAGTATGTAAAGATAGTGTCAGGTGCAAATTGATGCCTGGCACTTCTAAACACATGTAAACGTCACACAAGTTATGAGAGAAGTTAAGATTTGAAAGACAATAACCTCTTGTTGTATTTAGAGCTGAAATGGTGAGTCGATTAATCAACAGTTGAGTCAGAAAATGAAAATCTGTTTTGATAATTGAATGATCATTTAAGTAATTTTTCAAGCAAAAATAATAATCGTTGCCTTGTTTCAGATGCCCCAGTGTGAGGATTTGATGCTTTTATTTCATTGTAAACTTAATATCTTTGGGTGTTGGACTGTCAGTTGGACAAAACAAGATATTTGAAGATGTCACCTTTGGCTTGTTCGGACATTTTATTGACCAAATATTTGTTGAGAGAAAAGTTCCTTATCATGAGAAGAGTGGAAAACAAACTGCCGTGGTTGAGGCAACAAAGAACACTGTCATGTGTTTGACTGGGAGCTGACAGGCTGTCCAACCGGTTCGAAAGACAAAAACATCCAAAAATGACAGATGTCAGAATCCAGCTGTGTCAGCCTCCCTCCCCTCGGCTCCTCCCCCCTGACCTAGCGATTCACCTCATGTTTTTTTGAAAGATGACTCCCTGTTTGCCAACACCTGGGCTTTGAAAGCAGGCAATTGGCCAGGAGAAGGAGAAAAACAAATCCGACTGGTTTTGCTTTTCCGTTCAATGAAAAACAAATGGGGAGAGAGTTGAGAAGGGGGGGTGAAGTAAGAGATGGGAGACAGAGAGATGAGGATGAGGGGATGTTTGGCCTCAGATTTTTCTCAGCACGTTCACAAGCTGATAGAAGAGCCTGTTTTGTTGCCCTTCGACACAGGACCAGCAGGACTTCCTCTGAAGTAGCAGTTTGCTGTGAGGTGGGGTGGTGGTGGAGGTCCACAGGGTTGTGGACACGAGGGAGACTGTCCTCTGTTTGACCCCCCCTCTGTCGGTAGCACACAGGCTACAGTTCCACAAAGTCACATCCACTCTCCAAAAGTCTGAGGGTGTGTTACTCGAGGAAATCCGCACGTGCCAAAAGAAAGAAAAAAACACCAAGGGGAAAGAAAGGAGAAAAAACCTATGGCAAAGATAACAATTAACCTGAAAACATTATTAAATCTACTCAAATATTAAAATACTGAAATAAAATCTTAAATTGCTTTATTTTTGTGTAGTGAAGAGGTAATTATTCATGATCACTTATTACTTATAATCATTATTCGTACTAACAATAACTTTTAAACTTTTTAGTTAATATGATATATTTGCCTGTTTGCTAATAATGTCTGATGATTTGTATATAACTTTATTCTCTTTGTTATATGTGCATCATCACTAATTTTTATCCACAGTGTCTCTCTTTCTTTCCCTTTTCCTGTCTTTCTATATAGACTTGTTTACGTCTACACTTAAAATACAGCCAGTTCTCTCTTCGCCAAAGAGAAATTTGAAACAGACAGGATAAAAGATCAAAACAACCTCATATACTGTTTCCCAGTCTGAAGTTGCTGCAGTGGTTCTTCAAAAACAACCCGGCTCGCCTGTACAAACCTCTGACACTGTATCCTCTCCAGGGGGATGAGCTGAACAAAAACAACTCACTCCCTCAGTCGTCACGTCACAGCCAGTTGTTGTTATTCTCTCAGCAAAGGGGCTTTATGGAAGAAGAGACAGAAAATAGAGACAGCAGCAGTTACAGTATTTAGACACAGCGGTGCTTCGAGCTAAATGCTAACATAATTGCCACGATTATGCTAACATGCTAATGTTTAGCAAATATTGTTTACCATCTTAGTTTAGTGTGTGAGCATGCTAAAATGTACTAATTATCACTCAGACAAGGCTGATGTCATTTGTTTTTTTGTTTTTTTTTATTTAGTAGTATTTGGTGATAAACCAGTGTTATAATATTTTTAGTGTATAAAAAAATTGCCCAATGATGGCACTTCTTAGACATATCTAAGGGATCGCTAATGTTTTTATGAATAATTTTGAGGGAGACATCGATGTGTGTATCAAGTGTATCATCGTCCAGAACCATGTCTTACATTTATGCCAATGCATATAGTAGATGTTAAGGTATTTCACTGGAAAGGGTGGAAACTTTGACCTGCTCAGGGCAACAGGTAAACAGGGAACCACTAAGTCAGTAGGACATTACATTGACTGATTGAGATGTTTGTGATGTAAAACTAGAGGCTCATTTCATCCACAGCATCAGCTAAATACCTTAAAATAAAAACGAAAATAAAGAATTCTCTGTCGACATACGTGGGTGTAAGTGCTGTATTGAGCTGACATGAAAAACAGCCCCATGTTATATTTACACTCACATTAACAATAGCAAGTTTTAACTCAGTCAGCGCTCAGGTGATAACCTGTGTAAACGTGTCCCATCTGGCACAATGACCATGAATTAAATTGACGTTGAGTAGATTTATTGATAGTTTCTATTAGGGCTGGAGCCGTGCCATCAACGTCTGTCTGCAGTTCAGTTCATGGTGCTTTAAATCACACAATCTGTTTATTTCTAACTACACCTCCCTCTGCAGCACCGCATGAACTTGATGACCGCATATTTATCTTATCTCTGTTTTACCAGCATTGAGAACAGTAAATACATGTAGTTTCACTTTTCACATCCAAACAAGTGATTAATCAGAATCAGAATAAGATCACAAATTACTGCATTCCCCAAAGTATACCGCAGGCCCAAACACACATGTTAGCTTCAATTATCAAGTTTTACTTCAATGTAAGTAGGAAATGCATTAAAAATCTTTTTAATTCAGAATATTTGAAGCAAAACTAAGTGAAAGGTGATAAATGCTGATCTCTAGGGAAATGTGAAAGCTCTGATAATGTTAACTTCTTTAATGCATGACTTTTTTGAGTTGATAAAGCTGAACACTTTCAAGCTTCTCGTGTTTACTCTTGTTTTCTTTTTAAATGAAGCATGATCAACCTGTTTGCCTATGTACCCTCCCACATTACTGCTAAACCTAAGCAGGCATAACATGTCACATATGTGGCAATTTGCCTAAAAAGACCCTGGGATGATTTTACACTGGAATTTTACTTTAATGTCGGAATCAGAATCAACGTTATTGCCAAGTATGTAAACAGATTACATACCAGGAAATTGACCTGGTGATTTTGTGCTCATTTCAAAAAATTTGTTTGGATAAGCCCCTTTAGAGGGGGTCCAGAAGTATATCACAAAATACACAACAAAGAATCATCAAGATGATATGGCGAACAAGTTTACACATCCAGCAGACGCAGAACAATGTTAATGAATGTTAAGTCAAATAATCTTTCCCTTTCTTGTGTTGGTCTCCACCGACTGTGTCTGAGGGCCTGTGGGCTTCGTTGTTTTATCTTGACGACATTAATGTTAGCTTGGTAGCTAACTTAGCCCTACGTTATAGGTTGACTACACAGCTAACAAGTTAAAATGTGTGGAAAGGATAAAAACGTTAATTAAACATTTATATAATGTATCTCTGTGACTATGAATTGGTAATAACAGTGCTGTATGAAAATAAATGAAAGACAACTGTTGATAAAATATAAACCTCAATCCTGCTTCTCATCACAATCTCATGAGACCTTCATTTGAGCGGATATTGTAGGGTTTGTGAAGCGTGTTTACTTCCTCTTGTCAAGACAAGCTGTGGTTACAGAACAGGACAAAATGTTTATCCTCCTCAACTCATATACTGAAACTTCCGGTGCGAATCAGGTCCCAGCCTGCACGGTCTCTGCTCACCCTAAGTCTAAAAATAGAGTCAGTGGTTTGGAAATGATAAAGAAACCAACACCTATTTGACTTCAGGGCATGAACAGTGATACCAGGACCATTTCAATTCTCCGTCTTCTCTTTCTTTATCTCAATCACTGTTTTCTCCTACCTCCCTGGACCATTTAAATTTCACACACCAGTCAACTTTATTGCTCTGCACAGCTGGGTTTATAACCTACATGCCTCCTACAAGGTGGAAATCACCTGAGATAGTGCATATAAAAACCATGGTCAGTGAAAATGGCTTAATGGATTCTAGGTACTGTACAGTAATACATTTATGTAACATGTTACATAAGGCTAACATTAGATAAGTGCACATAGCAGTATAGAGGGTTTAAAAAGCATCTACAACAGTACTGTGCAATCAGCTGTTAAAATGAAATAAACTATCACAAAGAGAGTCAGAGGTAACAGACCTAAGTTATACCCTAGAAACACATGCTCTGGTTTTGTTTGGTCTACACCCTCCCAGATGTTTTTTAGTTTCTTTGGATCCCCGTTAGCTTCTGCATTATAGCAGCTATGTATCTTACTGTTACTGTGATCGACTTGATCGAAGCATTCTGAAGAACAGGCAGCTCTGAAAGAGGTTTACTGTATCTACCCTGGTTAAATGATTCACTCTTCTTACTGATGTCCACAACCACTTTATTCTCTCCACAAAGTTACGGAACACCGTGAAAATGCCTGCTTAGCCAGTAGTAGACAGTTTTCTCTCTCTCTCCCTCTTTCCCTCTCATCTCTCTGTTTCTCACTAACAACTTGGGCTAACGTCTGACATCACTTGGACAGGAAGTGACCTCTCACACTATTTTAATTGAAACATTTCAATACATTTTTACAGCAGAACTATTAATTAAACCGCATTTAGGTTTCATCACAAATGTATTTGAATGTAATAAAATAAGAAAAACAATTAGAAGTCAATATGATAACTTCACTAGCTTCCGGTGTTGACATGGTAACACATTGCCGTATTTCAGCGGCAGCTACATTTACTGTGTCTATGATTTTTTTCTTAATATTGGTGACCACCTATGCCCTCACTTCCTGGTAAACCATGGAGTGCCCCAGGGGTCAATACTGGGACCATTTATATTTTTTTTAAGTTCTTATTCTATATGCTTGTAATTTAACTGTCATTTGGTATTTTGATCATAATGTAATCACAGAGTAGATTGAGTTCAGTAGCTACTATTGTTTCAGTTAAAGAGAGGACTATGCTTTTGTACAACACAAAAGTTGTAGGTAGTTGGTCAGGTATGTTTGTGTGTGTGTGTGTGGGGGGGGGGGGGTTGGTCAGGGTCATGTGTTGGTGGAAGTTGGTCAGAGTCATGTGTGGGTGTCCTTGGTGTGGATAGGTTTAGCCAACTAAAGCATTTTGGTTAGGGAAAGGTTGTGGTTTCAGTTTGCACATCTAATAACATTTGACTTTTTTAAAGCTTAACCAAAATGGTGATCATTCACTGATCTTGCAAGTTTTCTTCTTACGTTGCTGAAAATGATAATGAACAGATATGATGCGCGGAGTAATTTAAAAAGTGCTTTTCACCCGTCTCTGTACAGATTACTAGCAGAGTCACATGACAGGAAAACAGACAGGGCTGAAAGAAAAGCTTTCAACAAAAGTGTGAAACGAGCCTTCATAAAAAACATCAGCAGTGTGACACTGGCGATGTCTGCACACTGAACCTCTCAAAGCTTCTCCGTAGAACTTCACAGTGACACAGTAAAATTGGCTGGACTGACATTGACACAGGCCAGCGTACTCTGCACCTGGACACAAACATACTGAGTCATGAGTCAGGGATGCAACCAACTCGCCAGCTCCCCCCATCACGCCACCTCATCCCACATGAGCCAATAGGAGAAGCACAACACACCTTGGTGCTCTGGTCTCCTGGAGCTCCACATACCAAGACAACCTGTGGTCAGAAAACAAACACACACTGCAGAGATGTAAAGAGATACTATTTTCTCCAGTGATTCATTGTGAGGCTAAATAAACGTTATTTTTCTGAAAGTGATGATTTTTTTTTTAATTTCCATATTTTTATACCATAAAATGGGACTTGTAGGCTGTTGTGCTTGAAAGAGGATTTCTGCAGGTTTAGAATGATAGCAGCTCTCAGCTTTTTATTGTCTTTAATTCACTAAAATGTTTTTCAGGTTGTGCCTTTTTTGCCATGTACAGTATGTTTAGTATAATGTCCACTTTTTCTTTGGTGACAAGTAATGGATGCTTCCCTCTGTTGCGAAAATGTACAGTAATTATGTGATTCTTTTCCTCGTTAAGTGCAGCTTTTATGAAGAAACACTGCTTATCAAAGCCAAACAAGGTTTCTACTTGTGGGAAAGAAGACCACCAACATGAAGATGACTTTACTCAAGACCATTTTCCCCTTAACATTAAGGTTAAAAACAAATATTTCACTACTGTTGTTTCGGTTACAAATGAATGTACTCAAATTCAGCAGCTTTAGCAGGATGGGGAGTGTCCACCAGCTTGTACAGCTGTCTCCATCTTTTGCCGCCATCTCAGTAAACAAACTGAACCTCTTTGTGAACCTCCTCATGTACGTAAACAAGGCACAACGAGACGCAGTGACATAGACAAGGACATAAAATCAAAACCATGTTATGCTTTTTACCTGCAAAGCATTAACATTGAAAAAACTGATGAGGAAAAAGCACCACTTTAGGTCCAGAATCAGGATTGAGGCTGAAAAACTTTTCCTGCATAGATTTCCTAATAAGTCGGAATTTAAATTGGCAACTTTCCAGCTATGAACCTGCTTCTCTGAGGTTTATAGGTTACTGCTGCTGTAAATAGGCTTTCTGTGGGAAACAGACACAGTAAGGAGACACAGGGGAGGGACAGTAGCATCATTTGGGATTAAAACTTGAGCGTAGAAACCAGAGATAACATAACACTTGAGGGAAATACATTTGTTCAATTCTCCATACTTAAACATGGTCAAATATGTACAGAAAAGATCAACCTAAATGATCTAAGGCTGATAGCACAATCTGAGTCTAATGCTGTGTCCCAAATCGTGCACTGCAGCGAGTGTACTGGCATTTGTGCACTGTGTGCCCTATGTGCTGCCTTGATCAGTGCATTCAATTACCCCAGTAAGTGCTGTCTGAAATCACACACTGCTGCCCCGCACTTACCGGAAATGATGATTGTATTTCTTCTTCTGTTTATTTTTCCAAAAGCTTTTTCAACAACTTTTTTGAGTCAGCACACCGCCAAAAATCCTTGTGATCCTCTTTATACATTTATAAATGTATGATTTATAAATATATAAATGTGAATCTAGTTGTTACCGCTCCGTTGAGCTGTTGTTCCACCATTTTCTAGTTTGAATTAAGTCCTACCTCTTCCACTACGCAGACAAAATGGCAGCGATTGAGGGCATTTATTGTCCATCAATCCACACTCAACGGTTTGGCCGTTTTTGACCGCCAAACAGATAAATGCAGTACACTGCATTTTACCGACTTCCAGTGTGAATTTAGCATCATGAGACCATCGTGATCTTGCGAGCTCCATTGTATATTTTTTTGCAGATCAGTCTGGTATTGTGCGATGAAGAAAATTTGGAGCTGTTTGCCAAGCGTATGTCCTATCAGCATTGTTTTTGAGGAGAAGCGACTGTTCAGTGTAAACAACATGGAGATGAACGCAGCTATGGAGCAAGTTTTATCAGAATCCGAGTGTATTCCTTCTCTGAAAGAAGAGCAAAAAATGGCAAATATCCTTTATACATGTTGTTACTTCTGAGCTTTGCCTCGATGCTCTTCTAGAACATCATACACTTCGTTGATCTGATTGGTTGACTAGGCCCGTCTATCACTAACATAGGTGGTGATAAAAAGCCAGTTTGAGGGTGGAAGTGCGCATTTTGGGACACAGCATAAAACCAGAGGAGGCTGTACACTCGAAATCAGTCATTGTATCCTTGAACCATTAACTTCTTTGACCACAGGTTTTGTGTCCTAAAATTTTTGCAGCCTGTGGAAATGTAGACAACTTAATGTACAGTAAATGGCTCTAACCAGAACATCACAACCTCCCAATACTTTTTAAAATTAGCAGTGTCTTAAAATAATTGTGAAGTGCTCTGTGCATTTGGAGCATGTCATTTACTTTAACTCCTCGGTCATCCACCACAACTAACTTTACAGTAACAAGTTGTTTTTTATGTTTCAATTGTAAATGTTTTCCGGTAGTGAAAATTACATATTTAGTTTATTTTTGTTTCACATTTCCTGTTTGTGGTTCTGTTACAAAATCTTGACCTGAAGTTTTTGCCTCATTGAACAAAATTCCATGAAAAAAACCTGCGAAAGGTGAGGGAAACAGTAGGTTTTGTAATTGTATGTAATGTGACTGGCTATGCATGGCACTGACTTACGTGACAAATTTCTGATCTATTAACCAGCATTATTCAGTCCTTCAGCTCAATGCAGTATGAGTGATCTTGAACAAGGCAGTTCACCTAGATATTTTGTGCACAAAATTAAAGTTGGGCCAAGTCATGTTAATTAAAATTTAAACATGACGTCATTGATGCATTTGGGATAAAAGGATGTGCTCTCTTTAGTGAGACCATTTTCAATTCACAAACAAAATCACTATGGGAAAGAGGAAGCACACCACTGAATCTCATTTTTAATCCCATTATTCTTCTTTTCTCAAGTCTTCAAACTTGACCTTAACCCCATATTTGTCTCTTTATCTAAATCTTATTGACAGCAACAACAACTTTGTTTACATGGGAGCTCTTCCCTTAATTATTCTTTGTTTTACTTACCCATAAAGCCTGACGTCAGAACCTTGGAGCCCTTCCTCCCAAAGGAACACGATAAGAGGATGAGCTGTGAGAAGTGAACATGATAAAACACACCCACCCATACACACACAAACAAACACAGATAGTTTCTTTTATCTCCGTCAGATGTGTTATATAACCAATAGAGCACAATAACAAAACAAAATTGACCACAAATTGACCCTTGTCGGATACAAGAATGAAATAATGGTGAAGACAATCTGAAGTACAGTATATGCTAAGATTGAGACAAATAGTCCCCATGTTAAGCAGTTTAAACACATTTAATCTTTTTTTTTTGTTACAAAAAATCATATAAAATGAAATGTAATCCTGTCAGTTCCTGCAATGTATGGAGGTAGGGAACAGTGTCCTCATTTAGGGTAGAAGCTCCTCCTTAGCATCTCAGTGCTGGCCTGGAGTAAATATCCTTTAGGCATGGTTGAACACCGCCTTTTGTTGCCCAAGGACATTTTAACACATGGGCCGAGGCCGACTCTGCCGTCACTGAACAACCCGCTCTACCTGTGTTGTCTGGATACCAGCGGTTCAGCTCCTCTACTTCCTTCAGGTTTGCCCATCTTATTATCTGTAATTAAGCCCACAACAACTGTGTCATCAGCATACTTGATGATTGTGTTGAAGTCGAAAGTGGCTACATCGTCATGTGTGCAGGGATTACAGCAGAGGGCTCAATACACAGCCCTGGGGCTCTCCAGTGTTAAAGTGTAACTCTGGCAAAAATTAAACCCATGGTCTTTTTTGGCATGAATATAGATCAAATAAGCCATCAAAATCCCAGAGTTGATTAAAATGACTGCTTTACAATGCTACAAACCATAGCAGTCAGCTGGTCCACATTGACAGGCAGCCCAAACAAGTCGATTACCGCATTCGGCTTGGCTGTTAGCAACTGTCCGGGATTTCTCTGTTAATAGGTGATCACCCAAAAAACTTGTCTCGATGGCTTATTTGATGAATATTCATGCCAAAAAGACTGTGGGTTAGATTTTCGCTGGAGTTACACTTTAAGGAAGTGGGTGAAAGAGATATGTTCACCCACCCTCACCCCCTGCTGTCCTCCTGTCAGGAAGTAAAGAGTCCACACGCTCAGTGTTTATTGCCAGCCGTTCAAAGCAGCCGTACACAGCGGTTGTGTTTAGCTCCCAAAGACGCATCAGCACTGGACAAGGAGGAGGGGCTGGGCTTGTAGGGCTTGCCACAGACTTCTGGGATTGCCCCCCTGGAATTGTAGTTCCACTTTCCTCCCGCGGTCCCATTTTCCCTCCTTTACTGCTGTTCTCACTTTGTAGGGTGCTACTTTAGGCTGTGGTGTGTCTGTTTATGGCATCCCAGATGGTTTTGGTAATCCATGGTTTCTGGTTGTGGAATAATTGTAGTTTTTGCGTGCAGTTGCTTCTGTTGTTTTACTAATCTACCTCAGACTTAGTGAGTCCATTGATGCTATCAGTGCCCTGTCCTGGAGGCTGCTCCAGACTGCAGAGTGACCTCTTAATTGTTTATTAATGTACATTATTTGTCAACAATCACTTCTGTTTTGAAAATATAATTTACATCATATTTTATATGTGCTTACATGTACATTAAAGCGGGTAACCGACCTCAACTGTTTGAAAACATATTTCTAAGTAATGCTTTTAAATGATAAATACATTTATGGTACTGATAACATTTATTTATCAGTACCAAACTAGCTTCATGAACCTTTGTGGTCACAAAATATAATGTTACTTTTTATTCTTCCAAGGGAAGGTAACTTAGACAGCCACACATAACTACCTAGATAGATAGTGTTCAAAGTCATCTTTTGAATGTAAGGGACATGTAAATACAAGATTGTTGTGTAGTGCTATCCAGCTCCAGTATATCCCTCTATCTGCACCACATAGAGCCAAGAAAAACTGGATGATTGCAAAAATGTTACATTTTGTCAGTTCAGAGTCCTGATGTCTGTCCTGATAAATTATATTTCCGTGTAAAGTTTTCTGCTGAGTAATTAAACATTAAACCAGGATGTTGTTTGTTTGGTAATGTAAGTGCAGAGTGGTTACCGTACATTTAATCTTAAATGCAGTTATTTTTTACTTCAGCAGGAAATCTGTCAGGCTGTTGGTTAAATGTCTCTTTGGTTATATAATGAACATTTTTCAGAAGATGTTTAGTAACTACCTCATGTAAACTGCAGTGAATGAATAGGAGTGACTGGGCACTTAACTCTTTGATTCTCCTTAAAATGATTTACCATACATTCAAGTCAGTAAAGAATAAACAATGTCTTTTTCCATTTACACACTTAAAGATCCGCTGCTCTCCATCAGCTCTTGTTGACTTCAGGCAGGACGGCCTAACATTGATCCCTAATGTCTTAACCAACCACAGCTCATCGTCTTTCCCTGCAGGGAGTAGCACCTACCCTCAGCAGATCGGATGACTCCAAACAAGGAGCCTTGCATGGCGGGATAACAACAAGTCCTAGACATGCCTAATCAAATTACACTCACAATAACATTTACACTTGAGGCCTTTAGTGAACACCCTTATCCAGAGCTGTTGGCAGAGTGTGCAGGAGTACAGTCAGCTTCAGTTCTGACAGTAAATCAGCACTACAGCAGGGCGGTCAAAGGTCACGCCTGGCAAAACAGATGTGAGAAAGTAGTTCAAAGAAAATATGTCATATATAAGCAGAAGGGAGAGAAAGAAAGGAAGTGATTTTATGGGAATTAAAATTAATAAAGGGCAAGAACAAGATGAGCTGTTTTTTTTTGTACAAGAAAGGCGAGTGCAACTTTATTTAGTCCTTTCAAAGTGAGACTTCAACCTTCTGAAAAACATAATAAGCAGTGATGGAAGTATGAGGAAGTATTCAAATAATTTACTCTTGTAAAAGCAGCACAACCACTCTATAAAAGTTCAAATTCAAAATATGATTGAAGTAAAAGTACAAAAGCATTAATAACAAAAAGTATCAGAAGCCAGAATTTACAGAATAATCACCTCCACTTTTCACTTTTTCACTTCACTTGTCATCATCAAATGACCATCTGAAGAATATTTAAAGCATAGGTGCACATTATTTTGCAAACAAAGTTGTCTTTGTTTGCTTTAATCATTCCTCCTGTTCATACTGGCCATTAAGGGATCATTTATTAACATGCCTCCAATGTATGAGATGGGGGGGACAAAATCCTCAGTCCTCATTGTGTGTGAAAATATATTCAAAAGTTTATCTGAAGTTAATATGAGGTCTCAGCATCCTGTTAGATAAAACCAGGAACAACACTGTCCAGGAAACACAGAGAGAGAGAGAGAGAGAAGCTGGTACTTAAAAAGTCAGTAACTTTGGATGATGTGCTTCTTTTTTCTAACTGCAAACTGCTAAAGCCTCATATTATTTTCAGAAAAACTTCTGCACATCATTTTATTGGAAGTGCGTATACTCTTGCAGTCAGTACAAACGGCAGGAATGTCTACAGCAAGCATAACCTGTTTGAATGTACATATACAGTATGTGCACCTAATATTGTTTCAAGACAAACTTGGAAAAACGCTACTATCCTCAGATTAAACCAACACTGCCCGTGGCCCACATTGTCTGATTGGCTGCTACTTACCTCTAGATTTATCTAATTGACGGGATTTAGAGTCTTTATCAAACAAAGTTTCAGCATTCTCATTCGCTTGTGTTGTCTTTCCTGATTTTAATTGATCTTATACATCTGTAAAAATTGTGCCGGGTGTACATATAATAGGTTGTTTTACCACTTTTACAGAAGAATTGTTTTACTTTCTGTAGTATTTTATCTTATCTTATCTTATTTTCAGTTTAGTTTGCAGAGCCATATCATTTTCAGATTGTATTTTTCCAGACATATCAGTTTTTAGTTTCTATTTCAGTTTATAGTGTGTGTCATTGCCTCTAGGACATGCCAGTCTGCACGCACTCTGCTGATAACTCTGACCACAGCAGCTTATTTGAGTGAGGGAGGAAAAGTAGTTTATACACATACATAATAGGAGGAGAAACTAACAAGCTGATACAGGTACTGCATCATTTGATGTTGGAAGTTTTAAGCGCTCCCCACAGTACTTGAAGCCCACATTCAAAAGTACCAGACAAATCTGAACAACCCAAAACAGGCGCAGACACATACAGGCCGAAACTATAATAATTGGGTTGATTTCAGTTATTAATCTTCTTCCACATGACGGAAATGACACACCTAGTCAGTCCATGGTGTGTAAAAACTAACCTTCCTTCCTAGAAGAGGGAGGCCAGCTTGAAACAGAAGTGTAAATTTGATTTTATTATCTGTTGAGCATTTCAGCTGCTGTTTGGTTTCAGAAGATTTGACACTTGACTCTGATGAAATGATAAGGTCAAGCTGATAATACTGTATTTATGTCCTCACCTGCTAAGTTGCCTTTAGACAAATGACAGTTTAAACACACAATGCGAAAGTACCTGTGAAATGTGGGGTGGCATGAAAATGAGTATCTCTACTTTTGCTGGCAGAGAAGCAACAGCAAAGAAGTTGTTTCTGTCGGAGGCAAGAGTCTCCTTCTTCTGTATATTTCCGCATAATCCAGGATATCTGTCTCTGAGCTCTTCTTCACCCCCTATTTCTGCTTACGAGTATTTACATCCGACTTGTTTTTCATTTGTGGGACATAGTGTTCTCTTGGCCCCGGAAAGCCGGACAATTGAGCAACATATTCAAGTCAAAACTTACTCGTCTCATCAGCTTACCCCCACCATTGTTTTTCTACTCTGCAGCTCTGAGAGAGCTATGTCCTAATCTTATGCTCCTTCCAAGAAAAGTACATTCCTGACCACTGCTTTCATGTTTGTCACATTATGGAGGAGAAAGTTTCTCCCTGTAGCACTGGCAGCCAGCCAGTTCTCCCAACAAAACAACCCGGCCACGTGCACGGTCGCGTGGGAGGGGAAATAACTTGCATATGCCTTCTACTCATATAGCACGGAGGGAATACATTTGCACCATTTGACGAACTCACTGTGTGTTTGAACAGGTAACCACAGTCTGAGGTGACTGAAACTACACTTTGTTGATGGTGCTAACAAATGCCAGACGGTAAAATGTTTGAATTTAAGGTGTGTTTTAATTTGTATAAAATTAATTCCGATTTCTTCGCTCTCTGGTGAAAACCATGCATCTTCTGCCGCATGCAAATTTGGGGATTCTGAATTTTGCTTATTAACTGTATGATTAAGTGTTCCCTTATGGATTGAGAAAAGACTTTTACATGTTAAACAAAAATATTAAATATTTAATAACCCACTGTATTATTCAAAAATGCATCGTTTCAATCTGAAAACAGGTCTGGGTTTGGGGGACACATTATAATACTACAATATCTACAGTATAATACATCACATAGATGCCTACTACTTGCCAGTATGGGTGCTAAACTAGGAAACTGCTCCAAATGTCAGTGTTTGGCTCTCGTCGGGTGTTTATTTCAGGGATGTTTCAGCTCTGAGATCATCACCTTTCGTTTTTATATCTGGTAAAATCAAGCTGTGGCTTGTGGTCTTGGCACCTCAAGATGCTGAAGATAGATTTGTTTGTAAGAATACGTCATATCGTGCATTTTGGGCTCTGTGTGGAGCCTCCATTGTACTGAGGAAGACTTACGAACAAAGAGTGCCAAAGAGCCCTGAGACAAAGAAACAGATCATAGCAACACAAAGCAACAAGTAGATTTTGTGGAACCCTGAATTACAGCCGTGGGGGGAGCAGACATAAACAAAGCTGCTCTTTTTGCATGTTCTTTGGGGATGTTGTGTGTTCCTACTTGGTATTTTTCCCCTTCCAGAATATTCTGGGGAGCAGCTTGGTGTGCAGCTCTCTGCTGTCTACTCTGTGACTCCTCTGAAGTTACACTGATTTCCCTGAAGCCTTGAAAAGGGAGGGGAGCTGCAAGCGGATACCCCCTCTCTTTAGAGTCAACAAGGTGTTGATCTGAACCAGCGCCAACGTCCTGACGTCACAGGGCCTGTACGTCCAGGCAGGAATGAGCGCCATGTGGGCATCACACACAGAAGAGACTCTTAATTGGTCAAATCATCAGCTTGGTGTTGACTTCAAAGGATTCCTTCATGACAATTCAGTTATGAATACCACACTTATCCCGCACAGAGCAAAGGGAGGCTCCAAGAATGAATGAAGAAGTGTTGGGATATGTTGGATAAAACTTCCATGGGCTGTAGACTCTTAGGGGAGAGACATTGCCCACACGTGTACACAAACACAGACACTTTGAGCTACGCAAGATCGATTTCACACCTTTGTGCCAGTTGGAAAAGGCGTTGTTATTTGCGTTCGCATACTGGCGAATACTGATGTTTCGTGCCTGTGGCTCATTGATTTGTGTACATAACCCATCATGAGAACATTGATGTGGTACATTTCATAAACACATTTGATCAAAACAACTTGAACAATCCGGTCTTTGGACCATTCTTTCCCAAAGTTAGGGTCGGGAACCATTTTATGGGGTAGACTGACTTCTGTTATTCCATCATTCTCAATCTCGTAAATTCATTATGTATTTCTTTAGGTTTGGGTCCTGGGGAGACACCAAACTTCTATTTTAGGTCCTGAACTTAAAAGGTTTGGGAGCCCCTGCTGTAGACCAGAACATTTTCCAGCCTTCTGCTGTCACTTGTTGATTTTGTCTTTGGCTTTAGATTAACAGATTTTTTTGAAATGTTAACAGCAGAAACTTTGTTTTCACAGTGTGGTGCATTACTCTGACCCATGCAAGGAAAAACTCTGAGATATGCAAAGACAGAACAGAGACTCAAGTCAACTCTAAGACATAACACTACTGTATTTGACCATGGACAAATCTCACACTCAAACACCCAACAAACTCCCTACATTCCCCTTCAACACAACACGTAACAAAGCCTTATGATGTCCAAACAACACAGTGATGCGTCCTCCCAGTCAGATGCATTGGCACTGGGGAGAAAATCAACTTTGGCTTGTTTTGGTTTGTCTGCCACCGTTGCCTCCCATCATGTCGTGATTTGTCTGAAGCCGATACGGATTTTAAATCTCAGAAGGAAAAAACATCTGAACGACTGACTTCCTCACAGCAACCTTTATCTACAATGGCCTTGTCGCAAAATGTGTCCTGACTAATGCTACTTTTACACATTACAGATATGAAGGATTACTCAGTTACACTTCCAGTTAAAAGAAGGGCTGAAAGAGGAAGTTTGGTATGCTGACTGTTTGCCAACCACAGTGTCTCTAAACAATGTAATTATACAACACATTATTACAACTCCAAGTGCATTGCATACAAGAGCATCCAAGGTCATGTTTTAAAAGGTTTTCATAAAGCACCATTCCGGCCGTATAACATACTCTGAATGGAATATGTTAAAATGCCATATTTCCAATATTTTATGGACAACTGTGTTGTTGAATGCAGTGTTCAAAGTTAATTTTTCCGTTTTCCTGTGAACACAAAAATCAAGGACTTTCAAAGTTTGTTTGTTGAAACTTTGAGTTGACATGTTGGTATGAAGCATATGACCACTGTCTGCATGAGGCCTTGTGTTTTCCTTTACTGATTTTGTCTGGAAAAACTACTATAAAAACCATAATCCCCAGTATGAGAAGTACTGATATCAAAGGCCAAGGTGAAAAGAACAGGTGAATTTTATATTCATATTTCAACCACTGTAAAATTCCCGCATTTGCTTTCAACGACTGCTTAAGCTATATGTTATTTTGTTATCAAATCTACAAACTTCCAAGACATTTTGAGGTACCTCTTCACCCTGGTTTATTGCATGTTAAGCGTATCTCTGTTCTAATGAGCTTCACATCTCTGTATTTCGTAAAACTTATAGTGTTACCACCATAGCATATGACATCCAGCAACTTTAGGACTATAGACTACACCGCTATAGTTCTGGTGGTCTTGGGTGCCGCTAATCCCCGGATGCAGCAATGGTGCCCTTGCAAAACGCAGTAGATAGTGGAGCGAAAGGGGGGGAGAATTCTATCTGAAGTAAGGGACCAATGAGAGGCTTTATACCAACAGTGTACATTCAGTGAGTCAGACTGGCACAATAAGACAGAATAATGGCTACTTCAGTTTTTGTGTTCTTGGTCATAATTTTCAAGAACCAAATGTGCTTATTTTGCACTTATTGGTAGGGACAGTTTACTCTGACTAAGACGTCAATGAACTTGATGTTTCACTGATGGTAACATCAATGAAACGACTCAATGAAGCCAACGTTAGCAAGGCTATGGAGATCAGCAAAAACCCTGACTACATCCTGTGCGTGCGTGCGTGCGTGCGTGCGTGCGTGCGTGCGTGCGTGCGTGCGTGCGTGCGTGCATGCGTGCGTGCGCGCGTGCGTGTGTGCGTGTGTGTGTGCGTGTGTGTGTGTGTGTGTGTGTGTGTGTCATCAAATCGCAGTCAGTCAACAATGTCTGGACAACAGCAGCTCATAACGACTATACGAAGTATAAAGAAATCTCAATGTATGGCTAGGAAATACAAGTCAAGTTTAATTTTTTAAAAGTAAAATCACACACTTTTCTATACCCTTTATCTACAGATCCTCAGTTAAGATCAGGAAAAAACTCAGGAAGGGACCCACATAAGGAATCCTTTGTCCAGGCATACAGTATACTGTAGGTGCCACAGCTTCAGTCTGCTGCATGTCCAGGCCACTATATATTTTATTTTCGGCATTGACAAATATGCTTTGTAATCAATGAGCAGTTTAAACCTTTCCCAAAACAACACACTTTAAAGAAGAATCATATCCCACATCGTAGAATTGAAATATGTATTTCTAGTTAGAGCAGCTTATGTTATTTCATTTATGTGCCGCCACATAACGAATAACTGGACGTGTGTTTAAAGTGCATCTTAGCCGGGGGGAAGTCAGTGCTGATCTGAGGAAACAGGTCAGTTAAAAGTGAAGAAATGCACCTTTTACATGCTGTATAATGTATTTAAGCTATCTAGTGATACAAAACTAGACATTATTAACTTATTGTAGATACATAATTTCCAAGAAATATATGGACACCACAAAGGGAAATCTCAGTTCTATAGCATACACTCATTTTGTCGAGGTTTTCCAGCTTTGTGGTAACAGTCGGCTGGCGGTCCAGACAGTTTTGCATTTCAGACATGAGAGGGTTTAGTGCCTTGCTCAAAGACACCTTTTGCAGGACACATTGGGATTGGAGGCATTTTCTAGAGCCTGCATTGATTCTGTGACCAAATTCTTTGCTCTTTTGAATCAATTGTTCAACCTTGACTAAAATAATCATATTTCCTCAAGGAAGTTCCCAAATGTTTCTATAGCACGCTGAATACACACACTCACATTCAGTGGTTTGATTGTTTACACTTTGGGCCTTTTCTTTTTTTGTTTTGCGTACTTGTTATATTTAGTTTTGTTCTGTTTACTTCTTCTTTTTTTTTTTTTTACTCTTTTTGCTGTTATTATTCCATCTTGTATTTCTTTTTTACTGATGCCTCTTATTGAACTATCCCCTTTGTTGCCGTAATACTGCAAATATCCCCTCTGTGGGACTACTAGAGGATTCTCTTATCCTGTCTAAATTCATTGCTGTTCAGAAATGTAATTGGTAATTTGGGATGCACTGCAGTAGTTACATCTTGTCTGAAAGGAAACACTTTGTCTCTGTTTGTCTTGTGATCGTGTTAACCTAATTTAGTACTGAACAAAGACTTGAAATGATTACTGGTGGTCAAAGTTAGTTTGTCAAGTCTGTCTGCCTGTTTGTGAGAAAACAAACAGGATGTAGGCCCACACATTTCTTGGAACACATCACTGACCCAGTTATCTTTCAAAGTTCCACAGATTTGGTTGTTGCTGAAGTGTCCAAAGACTAACATTAATCCCATGTTCAGATTTAAAAAAAATATTTTCACCCACATCATGATTATATATTTTTACCAGCTGCGAATTACAACCCTGTTATTGTTTTCCTCTCGTGTGTGTGTGTGTGTGCGTGCGTGTGTGCGTGTGTGCGTGTGTGTGTGTGTGTGTGTGTGTGTGTGTGTGTGTGTGTGTGTGTGTGTGTGTGTGTGTGTGTGTGTGTGTGTGTGTGTGTGTGTGTGTGTGTGTGTGTGTGTGTGTGTGTGTGTGTGTGTGTGTGTGTGTGTGTGTGTGTGTGTGTGTGTGTGTGTGTGTGTGTGTGTGTGTGTGTGTGTGTGTGTGTGTGTGTGTGTGTGTGTGTGTGTGTGTGTGTTCCATAGAATTCAGTGTCCCAACCATGAAATGTTACATGTGTGTAGTCAGAAGAAGGGAAAGGCCTCCTAACACTTTATGCCCCTGACCCAATTTGATGTTGCGGCTGGTGTGATCCCTTCGCCAGATTATGTCTATTATGTCTTTCTATTTGTCCTGTACTTTTTATTCTAAACACAAGGATTAAAGTTCTCCATTGCTATGCCGGATTTGGACTCGTTAGTTAGTTTCCGTGTGGGGCCGCTCTTAGATTTGAAAAAGACATGTATAGTTCTATAGAAATATACTTAATATACTGCTGCGTAGCATTAATAACACTGTATATGTATGTATAATGTACATACATATATAATGACCCCAAAATATTGTATTAATAAAGCAGACCACTATACTATGAAACTTTTCAACATACTATACTATGATTTTTTATGACGTTTTTATGACATACTATACTATGACAGTATTTCAACTATGACATTAGTTCAACATCCTATGACTTTTGTTCAATATACTATGACTTAAGTTCAATATACTATGACTTTAGTTCAATATACTATGACTTTAGTTCAATATACTATGACTTTAGTTCAATATACTATGACTTTAGTTCAACATCCTATGACTTTAGTTCAATATACTATGACTTTAGTTTAATATACTATGATTTTAGTTCAACATACTATGACTTTAGTTCAACATACTATGACTTTAGTTCAACATACTATGACTTTAGTTTAACATACTATACTATGAAGTTTTTATGACTTTATATGACTTTTTTCAACCTATTATATACAGTATAGGTGAAGATTCTCTTTTCTCTCTAGTTGCACTTGGAATTTGTATCTGAGAAAACAATATTTTACTTAATTAGGTCAAGAAACCACATGTACTAGGACCTGTTTAGCATGTTCACCTTAAATCTGGGCCAAAAAACACCCCGGGGCAAGACTGGAGGTATGTAGGTTACAATGTGTATGAGAATCCACAGTCCAGAGAGTTTCCTTCCAAAATCAGACAATCATCCTTTTCTGTCAAAAATGTCCCATGCGACTGTTATACTACTATAAATGAAATAAATAGAATATTATTAATAATGTGTAAAGGTGTAAGAAGCATTTTTCTCTTGTAGTTTGAGTTGAAACTCATTTTAAACTATTTTGTATCAGACTGCAACTTATGATCATTTTCTCCATTAATCGATAAATTGTTTGGTTTGTAAGACTTAAATATCAAGAAATGCCGTCACTATTACCCAGAGCCCAAAAAGACACCTTTACACTTCTTCTTTAAAAAACATTATTGAAATAAAAAGGCAGAAAATCCTCACATTTGAGAAGCTGGAACCATGAAATATTTTTAAATAGAATAATTAATTTAATCAATTTATTTTCAGTCAACTCATTGATGAATCAAATGACCAGTTCGGCTTAGTTTAGTTTATAGTTTAGTTAGTTATTTTAGTTACATTTCATTCCTGATTACAAGTAACTCGGACAGTGAAGGCTGACTGACATTCGACTGGATCCTCAAGGGTATAGAGATCATAACTGCATGATTATTTTGAAACTCAATAAAACTCATATTAACATTTTGTCAACGCAGCTGCAAATAGCAGCATACCATCGTGAAGAAGTCCAAAGTTACTACTAACATTGAAGTTGATGCTCCTCCTTGTAAAATGTATACACGTGTGCTTGTCTGTTTCTTATGTGTTCTGTTTCATTAGCCCTTTTTCAGGTGGTTTGTGATGTGCTTTCGGGCTCAGACACGCAGGTATAGAGGTGAACTGGTAATGGAAAAAAACTATTTAAATGATTACATACAAACAGAATATTTGAGCTATAAAAACCAGCAATGCAGGTTTGACGACAGCCGAAACCAAAGTTACGAAACCTTTTAAAAGGTTAAATGACTCATTCTGATGGGGCATCAATTAACGGCATCACACAAGGATTACAGGAACAAGGTGGATGTCGCAGGATGCCATGTAAATGAAATAACTTGTTTTTGTCTGTTGTTGTCGCGTCTGTACACTGGGTCCTTCGTAAGAAACCACACAGGGTCACTGTGAGGTCACTGCAGTGCACACTAGGGAGACCTCAGAAGTCTGTGCCAAAGGCCACCAGACACACTCCAAGGTTCCTGTTGTTATTATTATTACTATGTTGGTAATAATCATAATGAAAGATGTGAATATATCAGAGTTATCGTCTCATGTTTCTTGTCCTGTGTCATTTCCTTGATCGAGTGAGATGGTGCCACACAAATGCAATTCTGAAAACAAACTGAAATACAGTGAAAGACTCCTGCCAGGTGTCAGTGCTCAGTATGTTTGTGTACAGAGGGTAGTTGAGACTAGACACACAAATGTATTTGCACCGTTGTATTTGCTGCTGTGTCTGACCTCTGGGCGTCATGTGGTGAGAGGAGAAAGAGGAAAACCTGCAATCACTTATTTTGATTAAGATTAAGTTTGGACCAAATGTTTCATTTTTCTTATTGATTTTTCTATCAAGCATTTTCTTAATTACTTATAAATTGATCTATAAAAGAGCTTATTTTGTCTAATTCACACTTGGGTTTACTTCCATTTGAAAGTAATTTGATCTGACATTCTGGCAAACTCAACACCAACGCAAAGTACAAAAGATCAATGAAACTCTCGTCCTTCCTCCGCACTGCACTGAGTATCTCTCTGTCCTCCTACTTTAAGACGATTCAGTGAATAAACCCGAGAGTTTCTTCACCTTGGCCTTCAGCCATGTTTACAGCTTTGTGTAGCACTGCGTATAATTCGCTGAACTGCTTGTTTGTTCATATGTTTACGTGTGGCAAAGAAATAATTGGGATCCTTAGTACAAACTGTACAAGAGGACACTAAATGAGATCCATCTATGAACTTGGTGTGACAGATGATTCAGTGGTGACGAGAAGCAATAACTTTAGATTATTTTTTTCTTTTAAGGGGCAGAAAATTTGGATTGCGTAAGTGCTCAATATTTGAGCTGTCACTGGCAAAACTTCAGTCTGTAATTATTGTTTTCACTGAGCGTAGCTCGTTTTTGCCTTTGGCAATATCGTTTTGACTCACACTGTTGAACATGATGTCCCATTTCACTGGCACGCAACATGCAAAACAAAGGACCCCTACTATTTTCACTATAAAATGTACAGCTCACATACCAGCAATGGTTTTGAAGGAAACACTGAAGACAAACATCATTTTTATAGTTTTTATTAAAAAACAACAATTAAAAAACTTTGGCAAGATTCTGAATCAACAATTTGTATAAAAATATATTTGCTTTTTTTCAGTGCGTGCCATTGAAATCGCACAGCTGACCCTGAAGACTTCTTTTAAACACCTAACAGTTTAACTTACTTTTTTTGGAAGTTGAGGAGAAAACATAATCCTCAAGACAGTTTTTTTGGAATGTTCTTTGTCCATACATTTCAGTGGCATCTCCAGCTTAAAACACGACGCTGAGCTGCGATCTGGTTGAGCGTCTCAAAGCGCCCCACAGCACCAAAGCATCTGGCTCCCATCAAAAAGCTTCAGACCACGTGGTTCAGACGTCTCCATCTCCTCCTCCTATTGTTTAGCAGCTGGGAGAGCTAATCTATGAGCCTGGTGCAGTTTTATACTGCTCTTCCTTTTTTTTATCACTGTGCTAAAATCAACAACCACAGCTATCTGACCATTCAGAGCCTTAAACCTTGCATTAACACGACACCTTTCTTGGAATTCATCCACATACAATCCTACTGCTTTTTTGTTGCAGAATACATTCATTTCTATTCATCTCTATGAGAGAACGACTCCCTGAAACTCTCATGCAATCTCCAACTGCAGATAATTAAGGCATACGTATTTTTCCCTTTTACATATTGTGACCGGCATGCATAAAATACATCTTCATCGGCTTACTTGACTTGTCTGCTCCACAGTCACACCTTCAGATACAGTATGTGCTTAATGGTAGAAATAATCACAATGCATAGCAATGTAGGTAAATCTACTGTGTTGCCAGGACAAGGTGAGTTGGAAAGTTAAGACAATAATTGCACTTCTCTCTTTACGCCACTCAAAGATGACAATGTGTTTCTAAACATATGTCGACTTATCAATAGCGCTTTTTTCCAAACATTTGAACACCAGGTGCACTCAAACTCTCCTACTGACAAATATCAAGTGATGTCCCCCCCCCCATATGACCCAAAATCTCAAAATTTACGAGGGAATCGTTGATTGGGAGGTATTTGTAGCTCACTTTGTTATACAAATGAGTCAAAAATCACTTGGGGAGGACAGGAACTGATGTGGAGAAGTTACTCTCCTCATAGCAGAACAGGAAAGCGTCCACTTTCTTTATAAACTGGAAACAAAGTGGCAGCTCCTCCACGCATATCCAGTTCCTGTGAGCTCCGTCTCCTGAACTCTCCATTGCGCTCCAGTCCCTACCCCACGACACTTGGTGGTACCAGATGCCATTTATTGGAGGGAAGTAATCCAGGAGAAGACAAATCTCTTGATTCGTTTCTTTCAGTTAAATCGCTCGACGCTCAGGTAGGCCTCATGGTTCAACACGTCATGCAGCGAGGTCTCATGTTTAAGGGCTGAGGGTTGGGGTCAACCTGTAGGCAGAACATAAGAATAAAAGACACATAAGATAAAGATCTGAGTAAACATTCAGCACTAGGATACATTCTGCCTACTCCCACAGATTTCAGGGATTAAAGCTAAAAAAAAATTTCTTTTGACAGACTTTTTTTCAGGCCAAGTTATTTATCCTATCCACAGTTTGTACTTGTAAATGTGTCGAATTGATCCTAAAGATCCGCATTCCCACAGAAAAACAAAGGAAGATTCTCCTTTAGTTAAGTGGGTTGAAAACAAAAGTAATAAAAAAGTCATAGTATAGTATGTTGAAAAAAAGTCTCCACAAATCAACTCAAACTAAGTAACCAGTGGGTATAGTTAGAAGGGTGCTGTTTCCAGTGTGTGGTGACTCACCTCGCAGTACACAGGCGGAGGTCGAAAGCGAAACTCTTGGACAAAAGCCCTGAGGGGGCGCTCCAGGATCCCACTCAGGTCTTCAGCGGGTTGCGAGACCACCGCATTGTTGCGCTGCTCAACCTCTTCCTCTGTCACCACAGAGCTATAATCTGGAGGGGCTGCAGTGAAAGAAGCAGAATTAGTCCACTGGTCTGACTCAACAGAACAGTAAATGTCCAAACACTAGAGTAAAGTAGTAATTTATTGAGTTACCAGACAATATTTATTGACCAAAAGCAAAGAAAATATCGCTCTCTTTTTCCACTTTATGAAAAAACAATTCACTGTTTAATCTGAAAAGCATGTGGAACCTGTTTATCAGTATGCAGTTTTCTTAGTTTATTTTGGCTATTATGATGATCATAGAGAGCAAACTTGAACAGTAGCTAACGATTATAAAAAATTATGAAAAAGACAAAAATGAGTTTCATGCGTATTTCTATTGTATTGCATCTCTTCTAGGTCTGCTAGAAACAAGGACCATAAAAAAAGAGATGGTTGCATTTGTTCCTGCTTTGTTTGAGTCATTGCAAACAGTCAACGTTTTTAATAACTGGGTTCTTGTGCACATCTAGACCTACACACGTCTGTCTGTCATCACTGCAGTCTTAAAAGGACACTTACGCTCAGGCTGCTCGGGGATGGCCATGCGCAGCCACTCCAGGTTGACGCTGTACTGGCTGCTGACGCTGGAGGTCCGGCTGCCGAAGGGATGGAGGGGGATGGTGCCTATGACCAGCGGCAGCTCCAGACACAGCTTGGATGACCCAGGAACATCAACACAAACCTGGTGGGAGGAAAAGAGGAGAACTTTTAATGACGTCTATGTGTAGTGCAACTGCAGCGTGAATGAAAACCGGAAATATAGAATTAGAATTAGTAAGAAATACAGCCACTGTTGACTGAGCTTACCTTCAGCATGTACTCCACTTTGATGATGCGGCACTGCAGGATGGAGGGACCCACAGGCGGGATCTTGATGGCGCGACCGTGCCACGTCTCCCTGCATCTGGCCCCCACGATGTCGCCGCACAACGTGCCCACCACTGCACGCTTCTGCTTCATGGTTCCGCGGGCGATGAACGTCTGTGTCTGAGTGATGTAGGCTTTGGGCACAACTGATCTGGAGGTAGAGTTGTCGAACTCGGCAAAGACGGGTATCACCTCACCTGCAGAGAGGGAAAGTGTGTTAGAAACCACAGACTTCTAAACTGGCCTTCAATGACTGTTTTTAGAGGGAGTTATTTTCGGTGTTTGCCTCTCACCTGGTGTGTAGCCTTTGCGGTCGATCTTTGCTGTTACAGACACCTGTCCAAAATTGCGGTACCATGCCCGTGCCATTTTGTCCTTCGTTCCAGCCTGCGGCGCCTAGGAATAATGAAACCAAATAAGCAAGGTGCCTCAAAACGGCCAGAAAACCATGAAGTGTGTAATAAGACAATCGGAAAATGCGAGAGGCTCACCAGTAAGGCGGGCGTGTTAATGTCGATGGGTTCGATGACTGTAAACTCCTTCTTGATCTTCTTGACGGTGGCCCACGGCCTGTGTAGCTTAACTTTGACCCAGTAACGGATGCTGCCATGTTTCCCCTCGAAGGAGGTGACCAGCGTCTCTTCAGGCAACTGGAAGCTGAATGGAAATTCGTGTTTGCCGGCAGGAAGGACAGTCACTTCACCATTATCTAAGGAGAGGGGGAGAAAACAAGAAAAAAAATCTGTTACAGTTAATTCACTTGTTGCTTTGGTTCTGGTTTGATTTCAAGAATACAGGACTGTAACTTCAATTCATTTATGACCAGTTTCCTCCTGTGTGTTTGTGTCATAAAGCGTACATAAATATTACACTGATTAAAAAAATGAATTCAACATAATTAAATAATAAAGGTGTCCTAAGCTTTCCTGGGATAGATCATCTGATTCTGTGAATCAAGAATGAATGGTAGCAAATTACTTCAAAAGAAGTCCTAATAACACTAGTTAAAACTTTAAAAACAAAAACAAAAACACATCAGTAGTCTTGGGGCAACAGTTGACTAGGTGAAAGAGTAACAACAGATCTTTAAAGTATGACTTGTTGAAATAGAAATCTCTCTGTCTTTATCTGCAATCACATGGCATGTGTGCTTGCTCGGAGGGGCGGTTCCTGCTCCATTGTGTGGCCAGAGAACATGTTTTCCTCAAGCTGTATTATATAGCCCGTCTCAACTGCTCGTTTTTTTTCTCCCTCTCTCTTGCTGCACAGGTCCAGGCACACGTGTTTGCGTTTAACAGGCCACAATGTGTTTTTTGTGTCCCTTTTGTGAGCTGGAAGCTCTTTCTTGATTTAAATAACAATACTGTCACTGTCTAATCCTCTTAATGGGTCAAGTGGGTTGTTATGAGCTTCTGCTCTATTTTATTGTGCACACAAAAAGACATCACCCAAATTCTTTAACAATATTATCTAGCAAATACGTTTGTATAAAATACCAAATGAAGCAGTGAGACTGAACCCATCAGGGAAACATAAAACCGACGAAGTCCTTGTAGTGAATTTCCTGTCTACACTTGAGCAAAACAACTCTGTGTCCAATGAATGAAGGCAGAAACCTGAGGCTCTCCCACCTCGCTGTCGAGAGAAAAACAACCCCAGGAGTTTCTTCGAATGAGGAAAAGTCTGATGTCAGAGCATTTCTTTCAACAGATGTTTTCACAATGAGAAAGACAGCTGCTGCAACTTTTTTGCACCCTTCCTATATACTGTAGTTGTTTTGAATACTTTTATATCCAGAACCATTTAAAACTTCTCATCAAACGGCAGAATAAACGACTAACAGTCCCCTAAAAATGCCTTAGTCAATAAAAGACTGGATCCCTGCTTTGTGCTGATTCTGGATGTTCTGTTTTACTTCTTTAAGGAAGTAGCCAACAACAAAGAAACCATCTCTCCAGAGGCTCCCAATAAAATCATGTGAACTTAAGTTTTGACTTTATTCAGAGTATTACATGACCCAGACACACTTTTCATCCACATCAGCAAGTTTAAAAACCGAGTCAACTCAACATCTGAGAAGAGAAGAAAAACAACGATCCACTTACAAAAACACGTTTCAGTGTGAGTGCACTACACTGACACAAGCAGAAAAAACACGACTACGTCCATGATCCTTTTAGCTCACATCCTAAATCGTGGAAACAACACCATTCTCAGTTTGCAAACAAACAACCAGCACAGTGTCCCCCAGACAAATACACCACTTTCACTGTTGTTTCATTCGTTTGGCATGCGCTCAGAGAGAGGACGCTGGGTTTGAATTTTTGATAAGAGCTGACAGACCCTCAGTGGTGTGTCCCCAAACATCATCACCACGGCTGCAGAGCGGACTGACCTGCCTGCAGCAGCACCTCTCTCCGGTTCAGGTACTCCACCTCGTCGCTGTAGTTCTGTGTGTATGCGGTGCTGGAGCCGGCGGACCGGGACTCGGTCCAGTGCACTTTAGCGAATCCCTCGGCGTGAAGCTTCAGTGATTCCACCCGACTCTCCCCAGACAGGTCCACCACCACCCGGCCGGACACCACGTCTCCGCTGCTGAACACCGGAGGACAGTCCACCTCCGGAGAGTCGAAGACGATGTCAAACTTTTTCAACTTGTCGAAAATCATGTTTGCAGGTGGTGCAAGTCTTCTTAAACGCAAAAGTAAGTGAGTCCTTTCTTCTTGCTCCGCAGTATATTACAATGTGCTGAAGTGGATCTTCAAACAGCAATGACATTTATTCTCTTGTTTAAAGCTCAAACTGTGCAGCACTTTCGGTCTGCAGCCCTATTTGCAGGCTGAGCGAGTGGGCGGGGTTTCTAAATTATGTAAGGCCTCAGGAGAGGGTTGAAGGCTGGCGCTGCCTTCAGGTGCTCCTCCTTGGCACCGACTTCTCAGTGCTGCGCTTCTAAATGTGGCTGCATTTGGCGACTTTATTCGGTCTAAATAACAAAAACTAATCAGGAACGTTTCAAACGGTGAACACTAGAAGACTTTGGGTTTGTACAAACTCTGCAGCAGCGGTTGTTTTCAATGATGAACATACTTTCAAACATTGTGGAGGATGACAGAAAGCAGCTGCTGCAGCTTAAAACCTGGCCTCATATCCAGGTTTGAAACCACACAGTTGGTGTCTGGTGGGTTGTTGTTTTGTTTTACGCATCATAATAAAGAAAGATGCTTGTGTGTTTTCCTTCGTTTACTGATCAACCGGATAGCAGGTTGCCATCTTGGTTTCGACAACAGCTACAAAACATTAGAACAATGTGGACAAAGAACAAAATAACCTCATACTGTCAACGCATTACCAAATATGACAACCACTATGAAGCTAAAAAACACAATGTTTGCGGTCAAAAGTGTAAAATTCTCACTTCCTCAGTCCCAATATACAATTAGCTGGGTAACTTGTGTAATGTAAAAAGCACTTTTCACAATCATCATATTTCCGGACCGAGCCTGGAGGCAGCATAATAAACATGCAGACTGGGTGTGGAGGCAGCAGAGAGGAAAACATGGCCTGCTGGTGATTGATGGTTACAGGTTCTTAGAAGAAAACAGGCTTACTGGGCATGCCTTCGTCTGGCAGAGATCCGCCCAGTGCAGCTCAGAGGAAAATAGTTTCACTCTGGACCAAAGCTGTTTACTCCACTTCTTCCATGTCGCTTTGAACATACCGTTACATAGCACATGGAAAACACACAGTTATGCACAAATGCATGCAACTTGTGTCCACCAAATCCACCGTATGAAGAACAGCTGCAGTGATTCTAACTTAATTAATAAAAGGCCCGCCACACAGATATCCCAGGAAAACAAGTCCGAGAATAAAAAAAAATGTGTGCAATGTAACATTGCATGAATCATATCACAGATGCAGCCTTTTCTTTACACATCAAATTAACTTCCAATATTTGCAAACAAAGCGGATTCTGAGCAGAATGGATTTTTCTACCAAAACTCTGCTGCGGTAAATCAGCCAAACAAACACTGGTTGATGTATCAACAGGGAGACTGTCTTCATTCAATTCAGTCCTCAGAAGAAAAATCAAGATTGGTCTGAGAAAAACAAAGTTGTTTACTCCTTTGTTCCATGGGAGTAAGGAATAAGCTCTTCAGTGCCACCAACAGGCGAGGTGGAGGCGGTGTGCACAGCTGCAGGACTACCAGGATGTTTTTGTTTTTACACAGCCTGAACCGGACTGGAGACGTGTGTTTGAAACTGCATGCGACGAGCTGTAAGACTAGGTAGATGTTTGTTTGCAGAACAATAAAGTGCAACTGAAACTCTGGAGGGGCTCTCCAATTGAGCTTCCTTGCAGGTTTGTATAAAAGTATCAAGTACAAGGAGGTTTTCCGTGCATCTTTCCGTAAGTATATTCAGTTATTTTGTAATGTATGTATGTATGCATCAGAACTCTGTCATATTTAGGAGGCCAGTGTCCCATGCATCACTTGTCAGCTTTTGCTTGAAATACAGTCAGGAACTTCTGGGTGAAATTAAGTCCGGTACGCCATCTGCTGGTGACCATGAGCCGCAGCCTGGTCCTGCCACGGTCCTGATAAGACTAACGTGGGTCTTCACAGACCGATGGGTCTGATAACTGCTGTGCAGATGACTCGGTATGATCCCTAATCATGGCTGAAAGCACATTACCACTGCTGTAGACTAAAGTAAACATATTGGTCCGTGTGAGTTTCTCTTTGTTTACCTAAAGAGCTGCTGAGTTCACAACATTGTTGAACAAATATTAACATTGAAGGCCCACATAATATAGAGCAAAGAGGGGCTTGACAGACTGTAATTCATCAGCAGTGTTTGAATGAGAAGCAGCTTTTCTTTTCTTCCAACTCCTAAAAACCCAACAAAACCTCTCCACTGTAACTGAACTGACTCTCAGAACCGTTCCTGCCTTTAAAAGGGAAGAACAATCAGCCGAGTGAAATAGTTTATGAGAAACAAAAAAGATAACGGAGTTGAAAATGACACCCTAATATAGAATGAATGGAGAGCTGCAGCTGCTGCAGCAGCAGCGGGCTGTGTGGTGGAGGAGGAAGGACACGTGTTGTTTTTCTGGTTGCCGCGGCAACGCAGCCTGCATTTTTAAAACGGCCCCCACCCCTTCCTCCTTCCTTCCTTTCTCCTCTGTCTTTGACTTTCTCCACACTTCTTGTCCCAAGTAAACACAACCACAACATCCTTATTTCTGCTTTTTAACATTTACATTGACCACTTTGTCCAGTGGCTCGCACATGCAAACATGCTTAGGTCAATAAATCATTTCTGTTCCTGGGAGTTTTTTTGAAGTGTATATACAGTATGAGAAGGTTGAAAAACTATTAGCACTGTTATTTCCTGGACAGATTCTGCGGACAACATAAGTCTATACAGAATGTCGGTCTGGGAGAATTTTACAGTTCAAACCACCCACACAACCTCTCTACCCAAAGCAATCGACCACCATCCAGGAAACCAAACTGCATCTAATTTGACTAAAGAATAAGGTCCATTTATGAATCTGTCGCATAGATTTGTCAGATATTCTGGATATTCTTATTTATCTCTTTTAAAAAATATATATATATATATTATTAATTTGTATTTTTACTAAAATACATATTATTATTATTTATGGTTTTATTTGACTTCATACATTTTATTAATAGTGTATCTCATCATCATAGTAATTTGGCCATCTGTATTTAAAGCTGAATTAAGCAAAACCAGTATTGTTGCAACCCCCAACAAACCTGCATCATTGAGAAATCTGTCTGATGACACTAAGTCTAGCCTACACAAATCAATGTACTTCACCCCAATGATGCAAAAAAATAAGAATCAAATATTGCCGCTAAAGGAATGCTGCTTATTGATCAGCAGATATCAAAAGGATAGATACTACGGCATAAATGCTGTTCCAACATTTCTGACAGATGACAGATTTATATCATCTTATTGTAGATAATGCCTCTGTGCTTTATTTCAAAGGAAGCCTGCAGATGAATGAGAGGTGTTTTAAACACACCTCGACTGGTCCAGATTTCCCTGTTTCAGTCTTGATTTTGAGTCACTTCTTGTGTGAGGCAGTTTTCTCACCATACCAATACCACACTTTAACACAGAAGAACACAATATTACTTTAACAAAAATTAGTTCATCTACATAAAACTGATTCAATAATTAATGCTGATAATTCATAAAGTAAGTCGGGTTTTTTTGCTTGCTTATTTGCATCTCATTATATTGTCACATTAATGTCTGGGATAAGTAAGCAGTCAGAAAAATAGCAACTTGGCTCTAGTAACTGGCAAATGACATGCTTGATATTATATAGTAATATTTGTTAGTTGCAGCCCAGTAGTACAGCATCTCAGTTAATGGATGATGCGTTACTTTTTTGTAGTCGCAGTGTGAGATTTAAGGCTGAAATGTGGGCTAGATATTAACAAACAGGACCTGCCCAGTGCACCTTTACCTACTCTGCATACACAGTTGGTGTTGCAGCAGCAAATAACTGCTTTGCAAGCAACAAATCCTACTCTTATTTGAGTCTCCGCATACAGCCTCCACACATATTTACCTGCTCGACCAGACTGAGGAGTCAAAGCAGCTCAGATGTTTACAGAGCATCTAATGAAACATTAACCACTGTGTACAGTTTATTTACTCAGCCTCTATGGCCTATATTCTCTGTCTGATTTGAAGCTGCCTGTTGCCTTCCACACCGGGAGAATTTCACACTTTACGGCATTATGTCCTGTACAACACGGCACTCAGTAAACCAGTTGTGTTTATTTGGACTCTGCACTAATGGATTTGTGTTTAATGTTAGGATTGGGTTATCTGGCAGATGTATCTGGACAAGCCAGTGTCGACTTCTCTCCCAGGTTTCCATGCAACACATTTGGCCCAGGTGGCTTCATTTTGCAAACTGCGGCGATTACAAGACACAGTGGGTACCAGCTGGCACATGGAGGAGCAAATCAGCAGTTTTACACCACATTATTCAGACTGGAGAGAGAACTTTTATATCCACCAGCTGCAATACATGCTGATGTGAAGTTACTATGTATATCACAGGATTTGTATACTGATACAGTAGGGGACACATAAAATACAAAAACTACAACAAGGTCAGCACAAATTATATAAAATGCCCCCATTTTCTATACAAATTAAGGCACGGTTCTGCATTTTCAAATCGTCATATTCAATAGTTTATTACTAGTCACATTTGGATTGGCTCCCTTCCCTGAATAAGCACTGTTAAAATGCTTTTATTTTGAATAATATGGAAATTTTAGTTGGTTACTTGTTTGGAACAACCTTACCAGCTGCAACTGTAATTTACCTGGTTTTTACTTGTGGTTAAAAACCCACACACGCACACACGCACACACACACACACGCACACATAATAGGCTATTAACCATGCTGACCTCGGATCAGATGCTGTCTCTTCCTGAAGTATGTGATCTTGGAGGTGTAGTCGTTATAGACGGAGTTCATGCCGCGGTTCTCCAGCCAGTGTGCCGTGGCCACCCCTCTACCCTGCACCTTCATGGCGTGCACTCTGGTGTCCCTCCGGAGCTCCAGGACGACCTGGCCGGACACCACCTCCCCTCCGGTGAACGCTGCGTCAACTGGGCCATCCAGCTCCAGCTTGAACGACTTTATGGTGTTCAACGTCATTCCTATGAGTGAAGATGTGAAGTGGAGGTTTTCAGGTGCTGTGGCAAAACCACACCAGCTGGAGGCATGGATGATGCTGTATTAACTTTTTAAAATGATATCATGCAATGGTGTTAAATATGCACTTGCCATTAAACTGAATACATTGTGATTTTTTGCTAATTTCTTTTAGGACTCTTATTTTTAGGGTGGGGTTAAAGAGGTTATAACACTATTATTATAACCTCTTAGGATCCCAGACCCTGGTTGACTGTTGTGTAATCTGCTAAACACGTTTTTAGAAATATTCAATTACATATATAATAAAAATGTTAGATTTTTCTCTTTGTCTGTGATCTTTAACAACACAAGACAAAGTAATTACACTGATATACCAACACTTAGAATGAAATTGTGTTGTGTTATATTCAGATGAATATGTATGAAAACATGCTGCCCCAAATAACAGCAGCATCTACTTCCAGACACCAGCATGTGGCTTAAATAAGATAGTAAAAACAACTGCCTGTCATGCTTCTGCCACAGCGACTCTAATAATATTTACATCTTCTGTTGTGTGGATCTTTATGAACGGTTGAGAGCGGGTCTCAGCCAATCAGGATTGAGATCCGCGACTAGGTTTCATAAATGCATTAGTGACCGTTGAGCTGACGTTTAAAAGTCTTTAAGCACTCACCGGCGGCTCTGGGGCAACGTAGTGGTCTTTCTCACGGACGACGTTCACGGTGGAGAGGCCGAACCGTGAGTTCAGTCCCGCTGGATATTCAATGGAAGCTCCGCCGTGTTAAACGGAGGCAGGTTTCAACGCCCAGAAACACAACAGCTCTCTGTTTCACACCAATGATGAAGAGCACGCGCGAGTCACGTCCGCCCATTTTAGAAGGCAGGAGGACGCGTCACAGCGTGGTCAAGTGACGTAGCAAAACAAGATGACCTTCCTGCTTTCAAATTTAAAGCGTGTGTGTTATTGCAAGCGTTTACATTTAATTGCTAGACTGGATATGTAATGATATCTGTAATTCAGTTCTTCTTAGTCAAAAAGAACAGTTCAGATATCCACAACGTCACTCTCACTGGTACAAGTGACGTCACTTTGGCCATTCGTGTGTATTGGGCTTTCAATTAAACATACTCACAATTACATAGTTTAGATACCTGGATTCAGGGTTCCTACCATAGACTTACGCAGTATGGAAAAGTACGGAATTTCATTTGAGTAATTTCTAGATCTGGATAAGTTTGGAAAAAGGGAAAAGAGTTTGGAAAAATGTTTGTGTTGTTTCCAGACTATTATTTCGCTTTCTAAAATAGAATATATTAATATATACAAATCAAAACAAGTTTACTAACGCAGCTTAGCCGACCTGCAGATGATATGAAATTAATCAAGCTGGCTGAAGGATGGTGTCAGGTTACCGTTTGCCTTGAAACTGCGATTTGCATTTATTGCTTTTTTTTATTTGTGTCGTCTACATTTTGTTTATTATTCATTTTTTATTTATCATTATGTATTTATTTACAGTGTGTTTACTCCATCTAAAGCCAATGAAGCACAGACTTGTGTTTTCTTTTGTAGCTCCTGGTTAATTGTCCATCCCTATGTTACTGTCTGTAGTTGTCACAGGTTATTAATTTCACTATTTTAGCATTTAGCTTGAATAAAATGCTGTGCATTGAACATGTCTGGGTTTGGAGTTAATTCACTTATATGAGCTACAATAAGTATGTAAAAATGTTTTGTAATTACTTGGCAACATACAGACATACATAGTCAGAATTTAACATACCTGTTAAAAGTTGGATTTAAAAAAACATTTATTTCATAATAAGCATCTAACAATTAGTATTCAGAGAAGTCTGGAAAATAAAAAATTGAAAATGTGTAGGAACCCTGTAGAATGAACTTTCTGGATATCTGTAATTATAATTCTTACAAGGGGAAAACTTCCATTTCATACATTTGCAATACAATTGTTACCAGTCATAATTTTAATTTCAGATATCCCAAATGAAAGAACATTCCAGATATCCATACACAGCACACTTGGAAGTGTTAATTCAACTCCCTGGGAGTTAAAACAACACTTTTGGAAGTGTTAAACAGTTATCCCTGTGACAGAGTTGGAACAACACTCTCAATAGTTGAAATTTAACACACATCAGTGTTGAATTTACCTAACACTAGTGTGTAGTGTCAAAGTGTCAGTGTGTTGTTTTTAACTCTGAATAAGGCTCAAATGATATCAACACTGTGGAGAATGTGTATATAACTCAACATAGAAATCTTTTATAGTTGATCTCATTTTAAAAATACTACAGTTATCCAAACATATACATATGTTAACACTTTTGTGCTAAATAAACATTAATGCACCCATAAAAACATAGCATACAACAATCATGGTAGCCTCAACATGACACATTGTCATGATCACGGTCTATGGTCACGGTGCAGACAGGACTCCATGAGACTTACGACACATATTAAATACTATTGCATACAAAGTATTAATAAATAGACATGCTGCGTTTCATTTACTTACACTCGGTTGAGTCAAACAAAGCGAAGAGAAAGTTCACAGATATGTTGGAATTCTGGGACCAACTCTGTTAAGTGTGAAATCAACACTTAACAGAGTTGCTTGGATTTAACTCACTGGATTAACACCAACTCTTTTGAGGAACTAACTCTCACATTGAATTAGACTGAACAAGTGTTGAATTGACACTGTATTTTTAACACACAACACCAACACTGGAAATCTAACACTTTTGATTTTGCTGTGTAATGTATTTCATTTTATTTTTTATAATCAAACACACAGCAAATTTGTCATTATGGATATGCACAACTGCAATTTTCCTAGTAAGAATTACATTACAGATCTCCAGAATGTTCATTATATCTTAAATGTAATTATGGATAGAATTGAAAGCCCAATAAATATCAATGGCAAAAGTGACGTCATTTCTTTCCAGTCTCACACTGTACTCCCCACAGGGTCAAGTCTGGGAGCTGTCTTTTTTCTCCTCCCTTCTCTTATTATTCTCCCCTTTTCCTCCCACCTTATGTCTGTCTTATTGTATACTAAATGTGGTATATATGTGGGCGGGGTGATTGCTGTGATTTTGTTGTACTTGTACAATGACAAAAAAGGAACGATGGTGGTGATGATGATGATGATGATGATGATGATTTTTAGCCTACTAGTGAATGCCGTTGTTGATAAAGTATCTGAAATGATGATTGTATACATTATATTCTCTCCATACAGCGAGACACACTGTTTGTTGTGTTATCAACGTTAGCTGGTGAGCTGGCGTTAGCACGGAGCTTACTTTTTATTTACCAATGATACACAGCCATATATCCAGCAACACAGAACACAATAACACCCACAGACAACATTTCCATTAAATACATTTTGTTTCCGTATGTGAAGCAAATTAGCAACGTTATAGGTGTGATTAAAAGCACGGTGCATAAAAATGGTCTGAATTCTGTAAATAATTACTCATTTTTTAATGTATTGCATGGTCTTTAATTACCATATCTGTCTTGAAATAAGTCTGCATTTGGTACTGCTCTTGGTACAAGAGAGAGGCAAAATCAAACTCGTCTATTCTGGAGTTTAATTTAATATTAAACCTTGTTCCTGCAGCTGTACCCCTTGGACCTGAGGTTGTTGGCCGGCTGACACTCCAGCCCATACCTGAACTGTTGCTTTTTCACTAGGTTGATGAACTCCAGATTCAGTTTATTTACATCTGCTTGCCTGCCAACTGTTTTTTTTATCAGCAGAACCTGAATCTTAGGGTCAAGGCTGTGTTATTGCTACAACACACACAGATTGTTTTCACAGAGTTTTGTGGTCAGTCATGCTTGAAGGAGGGGATGAGAATCCTTCTGCGACACAGACACTAACCTTCTTCTTAGTAGTTAGCGTTGACAGTGTAAACATGGTGGAAGTAGGACAGTCTGAGGACTTCCCTCCCTGGCCTAGATCTGACAGACGAGGCTAGGTTTATGTTTAAGCCACCTAACCGCTAAAGCTGCACACTGCTCCAACATTCCACACTCTGATGGCCCCTGAACTGTTCTGGGTCAACACGTCTGTATGTATTTATTTATTTAAGGTTATCATTCTTATGCAGTTCATTGAAAAACACACGAAACTGAGAGATGATGTGACAAAGTGGCTCTGGTTGGATACGTGCTTAAATAGAATAATAGTATTAATAGAATATGACAACGCCACAACTTTTGTTGTAGTTGTTGAAAAGAATTCTGGAAAATATAGTAGTCATTCTGTGTAATTGATGGCTAGGCTATACGTTAATTGACATCTCAAAATTGCTTAGGTCTTTAATTTTCATATCCACGTTCCTACATTTTTCACCAAGGAATTCTACATCGACTTTGGATTTCTAAAAGCCCGACAACCAGTCACATGATGAAGCCGAATCTAACCGATACTATGATCTATTTGCATAATTTAAAATAAATGCATGTTGAGTGAAAAGTATATTTGTAAATAATTTCAGATCAGCTGCCTTTCTATTTTAACTTTGTCTTTTTTAATGTTTGTATCTCAGTGTTAAACCGCATGTAATGCGTTTTTTTGTCCAAACAACAGTTTGAAAATATGCGATTCTGAGTTTACTATAATTAATGCTAATTAACAAAGAGAAACACAAACTTCAAAGTCTAGGGTCCAGAGCATATCAAATATGTGAAATACGCTGCACATTTGAAACATTTCTATAAAAATATCAGCAAGGCTATTCTTGACTCTTGATTTCACTTTATATCTGTTATCAGGGCAAGAACACAGGAACAAGTTGTGCTTCTCAGTCACTGCATGACAAAGTGAGTGCAGAGATGGCTGTAGCCAGGAGGACGCTGCGAGATCAAAGGTTTGGCATTGTAGTGTTCACGTTGGGTGGAGCTGAAGTGCTGATGGACCATCGGAAACTTGATGTTGCTCTACAATTAACAGAGAGAGAGGGACATGCAGGCAATATTGTATTATTATATAATATTATGCTGAGTGATGAGAAAAATAGGAACCCATGTACAAACAAACACGTATCAGGTGCATCAGTCAAACGGGCAACTTTCTAAATAAAACTGCTGGTCTATTACTAATATTACCACAAGTACAACTATTTGTACTGTTAAAGTGCTATTACCTTACGGTAAGACGGAAGAGGTAATTGTCTGCAGGCCTTCAAAGGGATGTAGTCAGTCTTGGTGATGCTGAGGTTCAGCTCATTTTCTGCCAAACAACAGACAAAACACATTTCAAATCTACATGCACTTCCCTTTAAACAAACAAACATGACAGATACATTACCTGGTCCACTCAGTATGTTGCTCGGCGGCTGGATGGCTGGTCTGGCCCTCTCTGCGTCCTGTTTGCCGTAGTGTTCTTTGGCCGTGGTCGTGTAGCAGAGGCCCGACAGACAGGGTGGGCCGAATTGTACCTGACTCTTGGTCATCAGGTCAGGCCCGGGCACAAACACTGGACCCTCTGTGGGCTTCAGCTACAGGGACCAACATAGTCAGCATGACCAAATATGACACAGAAGGATCACTGCACAAAACTTTTAACATAAAATACTCCATCAAAATAATCTCCAAAGTCTGTAGGAACATGTGTGTAGAGGTCATACATCAATCTAAAGTGAAAAATGTTCACTTTTACGATTGATGCTATTATTTCCCAAAAATATTATAATTACAAAAACTAAATAGCTATGTAACAGATCTGTTATCTCACATCAGAGAAGGAGAGCCTGTTGGTGCTGACAGACATCCTCTCTTTGTTGCGCTTTGTATCGGTGTCCCCCTCGGGTAAAGAACTGACATTTTGGTTCCTCCATGTCACCACAACTGGATCTCCTGGATACAAACAAAATAGATCCAGGCAGAATAACAGAGATAGATTAATTTCATCTATCTTTTCATCAATCTGTCAATATTGTTTCATCCTAGTCTGATTGGTTTAGAATAAAGGTAAGAAAAATGTAGGCTACAAAGTGTAAAAACTTAAGCCCCTAATGTAATAAAACTGTGCATTATACACATTCACACAGTCTTAATCACCTGGGTCATCCAGGTGATGTGCAGAAAAGTAGCGGAACGAGCAGCATATATGAAACAATTTTAAAGTTGTGATCAAACATTTAAACACTTAAAATAACTATCCAGTGTTTAAATGTACAGAAGAGTCAACAAATATCAGTATCTGTTAGAAAGAAGTCACATTTTTCATTACAGTTAGCACAAACAATATATGCTTAGAGTAGTTTTCTCTCAAATTCAATTAATAAATTATTTTACACATGTTATTTGGGGGCCTTGGTATTTGAAGGCCCGAGCTGCTTAGTTTTCTTTGCAACACAGGCTTTTGCTGCGCTGTTAACACACTCACCCTGAGAAATTCAAGTAGTAGACCTAATTTAATGCAGAAGCCTGTTTGCACATAAAACACTCACCCAGCTTGTGGTGACAAAAGGCTTCTCTAGAAGTGGACGACCATAAGTCCTTAGAGAAATTTCCAAGGTTTAGCTTCAAACGCTCCTTCGCCACAGGTGGCCTGTATCAAAAACAGGCTTTTATTATATTTGTGTGGACTCAACATCGGAGTGATAATAATAACTCTGAAAAGCAATATTTTAGATCACTTTGAAAACTTTGAGCCATTTGAGTCAATCAAATGCCAGTTTTTGCATTTAAAATACCCTTAAACCTCCTGGCATCCTAAATCAGAGCATGCAGTGAAAGTGAAACCAAGAGAGGTCTGATAAGAGATCTGAAGGGTGACACTATGATGCAGCTGTGATTCCCTCCACAGTTTGACATCTGTTTATATAGGATGTAATCTGAGTCATGTGGGGGAGTTTTTCCAGTAAGGCAGAAAAGCGTCAGACCTGCAGACAGTGGGCCAGCTGAATGACGCAGCGTGGGTCGTCCCTCTCTCTACTATCTTCTCAGGATCACCCATGGCCACTGAAGAGTGCTGAAGAAGGACATTGTTAAAACAGTCGCAGTCATGGTGTTGTGCTAATAACACTAATTTTACATAAAGCTTCATATAAAGGTCAATACCCTTGTCACTCTTGTGTCTACTCAAAGCTGACAGTGCTGGTACTTCAGGTTATTGTGCGTATCGCATGGGATAGCATGGACATGGCTGACCTGCATTTTGGTGTAACCTGCGTCTGTGAACTCTGTTATAAAATTACTTCTCCACTGCCACTGAACCAGTAATCGTACCAAGGGATGTTAATATACAATACAATAAAAATGTAAATTTTGGGGTCAAAACATTTTAAATTTTCACTAGTTATTCAAAAATGGAAAAGTCCTACGTTCAAGTCCTACATTTAAATCAAATGACAAAATGTAAAATGCACTTAAAGTATCAAAAATGATATACAAACTCTATAGGGTATATAATTGTAGTGGAGTAAATAGTTCAAGCAGCAGAGACATGAGGTAGAAATACTTACAATGCTAAAATCAGTGTACACGTCTTATGGCAACGATTTCCCTTGAGAGTAAGCAGGCTTTCATTCATGCCATGTTTATGATGTTGGTCATGAGCTGTAATGCTACTGCTGTGTTACCTTATCCACAGGTTTCGCTGCTCTGCCCCAGGCTCCCTGGAAGGTGTCGTTGTACTGGGAGGCAAAACTGTGACGGCGCCTGTCCCCTTTGATTGTGGGAAATCCCTCTTCTACAGAGAACATTTTTATTGTTTTAAAATAATACACTCTGCAGGATTCACAAATGATCCCTCACACAGATGTGGCTGACAGTTTTTTGGCATGTTTACACACTTGTTGACTTTGATGAGTGTTCACATCAATCATATAAGGAAAAATAATTAATTAAGAATGCTGTCACTAACCTAGATGTTTAGCCGTGGATTTTACAACAGGACAGCGATGGTGTGAAGTAAAAGAGGCCTGTTTGGTGCTTTCTGGGGTCTTTTCGTCATGCTGGAACTTCTTGGTCTCTTTGTGTCGTATGGGAGCGGGAGGGGGCTGGAAGGGCAGGGGCTGGAATTTCTGGGACTGTGTGGTGAGGAAAGAAACCTCTCCAGGGTCTGTTTGCATCTTGAAGTTGGTGTAAAGCGTGGTCCAGCGTGGGGTGCGGGTGATCTGTGGCAATGGGTGACAGTGGTAGGACCTAACCGCCTCTGTCAGGTACTCCTTGATGTGTTTCAAGTCCTTGTGGTCAACCTGGGCTGGGGCGGCTGGACAGAAAGGTTCTGCCTTCTTGGAGGAAAAAGGCTGGAAGTCCTCCTTGAAACGTGTTGAGTATGCATCTGGATCGTTCCTTTCCATAAAGGGGATGTTGGTAGACAGGAGAGAGTCGTTGCCCACAGGACGGGCTGGGATCAGCTTTTTTACCACTGCAGTCATATTGGATAGGCTACCACTGTTGTCCCACTTACATTACTGAAACTCTCTGGTTAAGCTAGCCATCTTCTCCTGCAGCAGGTGAAAAATGCTACAATGCCTCACCATGGAAACCTCTGTGCTGTGGAACATGATGATGATACTGTTGCTGCTCCCGCACAGAAACAAATGCATGCCATGGTGTCCTATTACCTGGCCAAATGCAAAGGGTGGACTAGACACACAACATTATTTAATTGTAACATTTTACTCCATAACAAGGACACACAAAAGAAAGTAACAAGCCTTACCAGAATTTTTTTTTCTAGATTTTCAGGCTGTCATTGAGGATAAACACTTGTATCTGGTTTTGCTTGATATAAGTTTCCTCACCTGAAAACAGTGGACACACTTCCTGTTTTCAAGAGATTTAAGCATAATTCAACATTACCTTAGATAAACTTACAATATCAACTTAAGTTGAAGTTGAGTTAACTGATTTGGTCTACGCTTGAGCATGCAATGCAATTATACTGAAAGTGTTTGAAGTGGTACCTGTCAATGTATGCATATGTAACACCACATTAAAAGAAAGGCTTCAGGTAGGCCTATAATATATGGCCTATGCTACTTATAGAAAATAAAGCAGCCTACAAACACATTGTAGCCTAATTTAAAATTACAATGATGCACTGTATCTTCTTGCTTTACTTGTACAAATTCACATATGATGCTGGTTTGTTCATGCACATTCACTCAACATTAGGCCTACTTCCGTCAGTACAACAGTAGGTGTCAGTCAAACTCAATTTTGTAACAGTCCAGCCCAATCACTACTGTGCGGTGTCCCCAATACACTGAACTGCAAACCAGAGATGAAAAGCAAATAATTCAGGGGGTTCAGAACTCGAAACGTCCCACAATTTATCAACCATTAAATCATGTTGTACTTAGGCATTAATGTGACCGACAGTGTGACTGGCAGCTTTTAGTGAATCACACTGCTCGATGTCGCCCTCCTCGGTCTATTTTTCTGGAAAAAAATACTGAAATGAAATTAAAACAATAAACAATAATAAAAAAAAAGTATTGTAATTATAAAGTTTAAAATAAAATTTCTTTCTGGATCTGTGTTGTTCCTCTCAGACAAAAGCCTATAGTTTTGATCTACAACAATAACTGATGATGTTTTCAAAAAGAAAATTAACTACTACCAAAGGGATCCTACCGATGTAATTGTAATTATCGTGTTTTTTCGTCCCTTTTTGTCCTTTATTATCATTAACTCATTTTTCTTTGAATAATTTGTGTGCTGTCGATTTCGCTTACCATACCATTTTATTATAGTGTTATTTGTTTTGGGTATACTATCTGCTTGTATTAATAAAAAAATCTAATAACATTTGCAAGCGTATTAATATGCCAGTGATGATATGATATGAATGATGCTCACAAGCTTTTATTCCCAAGGAAACAAGAAGAAGGAAGTGACGTATTCCGTCGTCAGCCTTTTCCGCTCTCTTTTCGTTGAGGCTCAGCTAGTGGCCGGGTGGGTACACGTTGTGTTCAGCACATATTCATCGATTTGTAGTGAACGTTGAGTTGTTAAATGTGATTAAAACGATATATTGTTTCCACTTTATCGTCAGTAATTGTGTATTAACTATTTCGGACTCAGTTTGAAGGCAGAAAATAGAGAAAATTGCGATTGAGCTCCACGCTAGCGGTAGGCATGTGGCGAGGCCGCGCTGATGCTAATGCTAGCTAACACCGAGTTGACTGTTAACAGCTTTTTACAATTAATATAAACGTTCAACAAGGCGGCGATGTCACAAATTCAGCCCTAACAGTTAATGACCGTGTTACACAGGTCTGTGACGTTGGCGTGAAATAGGATGTCAGTTATCGTGTGGTTGGCGTCAGATTTATGTCTAAACTTTGAGCTAACGGCAGTTTTTTTCTCTCTCAGCCTGCAAACATGCAGATCTTCGTGAAGACTTTGACGGGGAAGACCATCACCCTCGAGGTTGAGCCCAGCGACACTATCGAAAATGTCAAGGCAAAGATCCAGGACAAGGAAGGTGAGTCGTCACATATGAGTCCTAACGTGATGGGTCTCTTGACAGTTAGTCAGCGAGAAACCTGCACTTGATGACTCTACTAAAAGCTCTTTGGAAGCTATTTCGTATGTATAATTTATGATACATTTACAAAAACATTAAAAAAGTGTAATAATACAACCTTGATTATGGGCTTATAGGCAAGGTAGTCTTGCACAGATACAATTAAGCTGAAGGATTCAATGTGCCTTCAAATATGACTTAATAATTATCATTGTACTATGTTGATATTGTATGCACCACTATAAAGCTTTGTGTATAGGCTTTAGGCCACCTTAAGTGTTGGGCCCAATTTAATATGCAACTTAATTTAATACCTTATTTGTAGTATGAGGGTCCCTGCTTTGTCTCTCTTTCAGCTACAGGGCCCTTGGCCTAAAAAAACATGAGACCTCTGCTTTAGAGCAGTCGCTCCATGTAAAGATGCTGAAGGTCCCAGAGGCAGCGGCCGCGGGTTCGACTCCGACCTCTGTCCCTCTGCTGCATATCTCCCCCTCACCCAATTTCCTGTTGGTCTTGTATAATAAAAGGCTTGGAAAACTACCAAAAGATAATCTTAAAAAAATATGTATTTCATGTGCCGATACATGCCCTCTAAATACTATATTCCAGACCTTTGAAAATACAGAAGTGTTGTTCATGGTCAAATGTATCATGCAGTTTGGTTGACAAGTTTTGTTGTGTTTGTAGGAATTCCCCCTGATCAGCAGCGTCTGATCTTCGCTGGTAAACAGCTTGAGGATGGACGCACACTGTCTGACTACAACATCCAGAAAGGTAACAGTTTATGAAAATCCAGGCCAGATGTGCTGAGTCTGTCGATTTCCACAGTAAAAACTAAAAGTTTGAACAGTCTCACAGAACTGTAAACTTAAACAATGTGTCTTGATGTTGAGATGTGTTTTTTTACTGCCCTCCAGAATCCACCCTGCATCTGGTTCTGCGTCTGCGTGGTGGCATCATTGAGCCTTCTCTCAGACAGCTGGCCCAGAAATACAACTGCGACAAGATGATCTGCCGCAAGTAAGTCTTTGATGATGACTTCACAATTCTGCTGTTTATTTATTTTGAAGTGGTAGGTTAAAGTTCAGACAAACTTTTCAAATGGTACAATAACAAATCTGGTTTTGTCAGTTTTATAAAAGTATATTGTTTAATAAAAGTACTGACTTACATGGATTTAAAGTACCATAGTTTCACAATTTCAAATACCTGACCTCAAATTCAATGAATAGCTTTGAGACTAATACATTTTTTTCCACAGCAATATGTGAGGATTTATTACGATTAAGTTAATTACTGAACTGAAATGTTGGTTCTTGAGACATTCCTATAGCTGACCCCTCACCACTTGTTTTGTAGGTGCTATGCCCGTCTGCACCCCCGTGCTGTCAACTGCCGTAAGAAGAAGTGTGGACACACCAACAACCTTCGTCCCAAGAAGAAGCTGAAGTAGATATTTTTACTGAATCAGCTCTGAGACATTTTGTGTTAGAATAAATGTAAGAAAATGATGCTGCTTGTCTGACTTTTATTATTCAGTGACAGAAAGAAATGGTTTGGTTTCAAATGGGCAATACGTGATCATGAGGCAGTGCAGGGAAATGTTTAACTGCAATGAAAATGTAACCGGGCTGACTGAAACAGGGTGAAGCTGGTGCAATAAACTCTAGTTACTGTTTGCTAAATGTTCGCATATGAAGGTCAAGATATTCCTGAGAAGAATTTGGCAAGTAATTTACATCAGGAGCCACTTTACTGAGATATCTGGGTCATTCAGTAAATTGGCTGGTTGAAACTGGCACTGGTCGAAACTAACAGTGGGTGCACTCCAAAACCTGAATGGCACAGTGCCGGTTTGGAATGGTTTCCTCCTTTTACATTTATTTTTATTTCAATTTGGGACACAAAATAGCACATTCCAGTCTTGACAGCTCTGTTGTTAGTACAGACTGAATATATTTCACATAGCTGGTAGTGGCTTAATCCAAATGAGAAAGGTACTGTCTGCCAACACTACTTCATCACAACTGTTGCAGTTTATCAGCTGATTAGAAATTCAATATCATACCTGCTGCGGACTTAAATACCATTCAAAAACATAAACTTGTGGGAGTTTGTGCTGAATTGCGCAACATTTTCTTGCCCTTTCATCACACAAAGACCACATCAGTGACTTTGCATGACTGAGTTTTAATGTTAAACATTTCTATACAAATATATATATGGAACATATCTCACATTGTCTATCATTAAAAACATTTGCTCTCATTCAATTCTTGTGAAACAACAAAATCATGACCTTGGACCAACCCAACACCAGTCAACAGTTTTCCTTTTTATTCACCAATACTTCAATTAAAGGAACCTGAACTAAATGGACTATTCTGAGGTATTTTGAGTCATACTGAAAGGCCAAATGTTTTAGATGAGCAGCTAATATCAAAGATAAATTTAAAATAATCGAATTAAGATGAACTTCAGCATCATGCTAAAGTTGTTTATTCCAGTTGATGTGGCTTTAGCGTAACAGTGGTGCATCTTTGGTACTGCATTCTCTCGTAGCTGTAGCTTGTAACAGGTGTTTTAAAAGGACCTCATTCCAGTGTATTCAAGGAATCCACCCACAAAGATTTAAATGTTTATTGTGGGATTTTTGTGTGTGATGCCCCGCAACATGCATTTACTATTTACACTTCAGTTGTGGATTTCTGTGATTTTCCTCCCAATGAGGGGTGTTAATGCTGTTAATATCCACGACAGCCATATACTCAAAAAGAAAATGAATCACCTGCAGTTTCCTAAAAGGTCTCAAATGTAGGGTGGATTTCTCCTTAACCCTGTTGTAAATACAGAATATTGAAGATATATTTTGCATTCTAATATACAACAGCTGATGGTATAGTGCTACATAGACACCTACATGTCATTACACCCTTTTAAGTACAATAACTTAATACTTAAATGCTCCTGAAGAGAAAAATTATCCCTTTCTGGAACAGCGCTGATATTGTGTCATGATACACTGAAATAAGGCTGTTGTGAAGCAAAGTGTTTCTGACATCGACCGCAAGGAGCTTGTGCTGTTTTCTTCATGTTTGAGAAAAAGCTGGTGAAGCCATTTAAAGCCATTGCCTACATATGACTTATAACTATGAACAGGCCTCTAAACTAGAAACGTTGCTGCTGCTAATTCAGCGAGACTTGATGTTGTTACACTATCTCCCAGATAGTGTAAAATGATGAAACATTATTGCACAGAAGGCATAATATAACCTAAATGTGATCAATAACAACATAATGCAGTAACATAATAGCTGTTATTAGATTTTTGGGTAAAATCTAACTCAAGCTATAATATAAATTGTGGTTATAAGAAAAACGTCAGCTCAATGGCGCAATCCTTAAAAACTAATAACCGCAGGCAAATGTAAAAATGGGATGCTAGAACATTATCTGATAGTTTATTACATTAACAAAATTCATTGTGACATTTGAGGGACAATCTGAAATGCCAGAAGAATTCTGGCATCAGCTGAATGCACCTAATTCGTACCGATATTATTATTACCGTCATGGGGAAAGAAGCAAAGATCGATAGATATTGTGCATCAGAAGTTCACGTACAAAGCTGACAGACAAGTCAATTATCTACCTATTTGCTAAACCTACTGCAGTTGTGCTTTTTTACTCGAGCAGTCTTAGGTTGCTCACTGCCAAGAATCTCTCTCTCACACACACACTCTCTCTCGGCAGGTACGGGGCTTCTGCAGAGCTCATGCAGTGCTCTCAGTGATCTATGCTCTCTCTAGGGTTATTATTACTATTATGGGAAATTGTAGTGTTAAGAAATACAGAAAAAGTACATAAAAAAGAACTTGAATCATTTTGTGGACACATGACACATGTAAACAAAATCAAATTTGGCACAAACACAATCAAGTGCAGTCTCAGGTTCAACTCAACAGGGTGGGAAAGCGGTGTCTCAGTCCACATGGACACATCTGGACATTTCCTCTGAATGCTCATCTACCTGTCAAAGCAGCCTTGTGGTGGAGAGGCTAAACTACCAGCCGCAACTTGAATTTAGCAGAAATTTGGCTGGGAGCCATCTTTGGTTTCCCATCCTGACTTTGAGTAACCCATCGATGAACATGAATAATAAAATAAAGTGGTGAGAAAAGAGCAGTCATCAAAAATGAACCAAAAAATAAATCGTTGTACACTGGCAATCCTCAGAGGACAGAATGGGAGCAGGTTGTTGCATCTCTGAGTTTGTTAATGTTCTGGCTGGTGAGAGGCCAGTCCATGCTGCTGATGGTGAACCGGAGCTGACTTAATTCAGGGTCTTTGCCTCCATATGTCCTTACCCTGACCAAACTCCCCATGGGTGCATCTCCACAGTGTTAAAGGAAGGATGACACCAACACGAACTCAAGGTTGTTATTCTGCAGAAGTAGACATGTTTACTAACTATTAATTCAATTACTTCTGAGATCTACCAGTAATATTAAAAAAGGAACGTCTAAAAGCCATAATAATACAGGAGTGATATTATGTGCTATTAGTTAATGTCGTCTTGTACCAAACTGCAGTGAATAAAACATTTATGGACAGTCGCTTTGTTGTACCTATAAACCAAATGTCCAGAGTTCTGATCAAATATTTATGTCTAATAGCGGTTTAAAAATGTTGTCCATTAAACTTTGTTTTATCTCAATCTCTGCTGTTACAGTACAGCAGTTTTACTGTGCTCAGACATGGTTTGAATGGTTTAGACCTCCAGCTCTGCAGGAAAACAGAGTTCCGCTGGCTTTTACTGAACACAGGTCACGGTCAGGCCACTATCTATTTGATTCTTTCCCTGTTTTACTGCTACTCTTGCCTCTTAATTCAGTAAGAGAATATTCAAACCCAAGTGCATTGCCAGCTTTGTATTAAATAAAGATACATCACACCAAAACGACTAATACGTAGAAAGTACTTTGATACTGGTTGGAAATGTCTACTTTTGCAAAACAGCAAGCTTTAAATCTGTTTTTGGTGCAAGTCCTCTTTTAGAGGTGCTTTAAAGTATATTTGCTAATCAGTAAATCATTACCTCAGTCATTTTGAGACATCAGTTTAATTACCATAAACAACTGAGACCATCACTGAAAAGACTATCAGCCTCTAGCAGCCAAAACTCTGCATTACACATTATAAACCACCTGGTCAGATTTTGACAAAATACACTGGATTGCAATTGCTTTAAAAAGAGGAAGAGGGCACTGTTCTGCAGAGCAAATTGATCCAAAGCTTTCAGAGTGTTCAGTGATGGCAGGTGGTGAAAAGAGTAAAAACCTGGTGTGTAAATCATATTTTCCTCATCAGGGTCTGAGGGTCGTGCAGCTGCTAGGAACTTTAATATGGAAGAACACGTAGTAGACCACACTGTCGACTGTTTATGAGAATCATACCAAGGTTGCAGTATTATTGTGCCAATGATTCTTTATTCATGTTTCTGATACCTGCTGTTTACCTGCACTGATCTTAAAAACACAAATCCATGAAGGTAAACACGGTTTTAAAAGGTTTTAAACGGGTTTTCCTTCATATTGCTTTGATTGACGCTCTGCTGTTAGACCAGTATAACACAAATCAAGGCCACATGGGTGGAACCAGCGCTGACTGTGGAGATGCAACCCAACTGCTGCTGTGGCTATTTGTCGATGAGTTTGGCCAAGCTCTGTCTCAGCTCGTTCAGGTCGCAGATTTTGACGTCCAGAACGTCGATAATGCGTCGGACCTCGACCTCCGCCTGGTCCTGCTCCTCTCGGCTGGACGCCAGCGTCTTTTCAGCACTCTGGACCTGATCCTCCAAGTCGCCGTTTCGTCTCTCCAGATCCTGCAGACACATTATCTGTTGTTAATACAGTGTTCACATCATTTTCTGCATGGGTTGTTGTCCTTTCTTTGTATTTATGTGACATTAGCATGCGTGACGAGTGCTCTAAAATTAAAAGAAAATACTACCATTCAGAGTGGTATTGTAAATCACTCAAGAGTTTCTGATTGTCTGCAAATGTTAGGCTGGAGTATTGTTCCCTGCAGTTTTTTTTTTACCATCACTGTGCATTAATATGCACGGATAATAAATATTAAAGTGGGATAGAGAGTTGACAACAACGCACATTGCTTTTCTTCTGCCTGTATAGTTCCTCTAGCTTAAGTTTGGGAAAGCAGAACAGATCACAATTACATATCAAAATTACACAATTTCAGCAAACTATGTTACAATGTTGAGTACAGTTTATCCCAGTGTGTCAATGTGCCTTAACTCTTTCTGTGCTGTATTTGTGTAATTTTGTACATTTAAATTTCAACATATGCATACAGTAAGAAAGACTGAAATTAACCATTCAAACTGTACTGCAGTACAATAGCTTTGGATCAGGTAAAAGTGGCAGATACAGTTTATTTCTGCAGGTTTTAACAAGAAAACATTTTTTAAAAATTCAAGTAAAGGCTGAAGCTTTTCCTGTATTGTGTTACTTTACTATTCTACGTGCCTCTGCAAATTGCCGCCCGGGGTGAAATGAAGTGTTTTGAATCAAACTGCCAGACCAATTCAGCTTTACTTGAATGCCTGTAAATTCTTCACTCCTTGTATGGCTACAAGTATGGCTACTGCAATCAAGTGTTTATACCACATATCTAAATGTGCAATTCTGTGCTTGATGAGGTTATTCTGTTAGCCAAATGCCCCAATGAATAGATTATGGGAGGAACACAAGGACAGCAAAGGTCAAATATGAATATATATAATTCACAACTGACACCCCTAGTAAAAATGATAGAGGACCTAATTAAGGCTATGCAATATGCATCAGGTAACCTCCTGCATTAGTGTGGGGACTCAATACTTTTGTTTTTCTCCTTGAAGTCCTCAGTTCTCCTGTACTGATTCTCTGCTGCAGGTCTCGAATGTGCTGTCTCTCTTATAGTTACAGTATCAGTACTTTTTCCATTAGTTGGCTGTTTGTTGTTGTTCTCTGTTTTTGTTTGGAGAACAACAACAAACAGTCAGCGTTCTACAAGACTTTGGTGTTTCTTACTAAGAAAGCTTTGAGTCTAGCATCTAGACATCACACCAACTGAGACCACAACATGAGGTGAAAATATAGAAACAGAAATGTAATACAGTGAAGTCAACAAAATCAGATACATTAATAACTTCGAAACACACTATGAACAATTCTGCTATGAATATCTTCAAAGTAAAAATCCCCAAAACAGGTTACAATGACAACATAGGTGAGGAGAACCAATCTGAGCAGCAGAACCACCAACCAGTCACATCTATCATGATTTAGAAGAGTTAAAATCCTGCTTAAAGTCTGTCTTTAAAGTTAGAACGCCCTCACTCACTGAAACACAACAGTTATGAAGTAATCACTTTCCAGTTTTGATAGTTTATTTTATACAGATCAATACAGACTGCAATTTTACAGCAGACGTAATTGTATTGTTTTGTATTGAATTTCTGTATTACTGAATGATCTGAGTCAGAAATTCTCCAATTTTTGGGGCCTATTCACTGTCAGAAGACGGGGTTGGGGGTTGGGGGGGCGCAACTTGTTATTGTTATTTGTTGTGTGTTCTTATTTCTCTTGTTAAATGTTGTTTAATTAAAAAATATTGTAATGTAAAACTCTTGTATTTACAGTATGAGCTCAAAGTGTCCAGTATATTGACGTGCATATGAATGCAGAATCCGTAGGCAACGGGACAAGATCTGGGTAGCAGAAGTGGTCTGGCTCTGTTTGGAGTCGGAGTAGTATTGACCAATGTCGTTTGAGCAGGCTTTGGTTGCATGCAGATGAACTTGTGCTAAAAGAGGCAAATGCAATCTTGGAACCCATCAACATTTCTCATTTTTAAAGACCTGTCGTCTCTCAACTCCAACTCTATTTTTATGTCTAGGGTTGCTAATTGGACCCGGTGGCTAAACTACGCATCCTACTGTGGCGGAGGAACATACTCTACATACTCTGCCTCTGATTGGCTTGTACTGCCTTCCGCGGTTGGTTATGTTTAGGCATGAGGGGTTAGAATGGGTAAGATTAGGGTAACAATATCAGGGTAAGCCAATCAGAGGCAGAGTAGGGTGGGTCAGGCCACAGTTGGAATTTTGGAAATATTGTAAATCAGTGCACAGAATAGGAAGTCTCGGCCAGTGCCCCCGGAGGCTTAATCATCTTCAGACCGATAGCAGAGAGTGATTGACCTATTACTTAAACTAAATTATGTTCTTTGAGCATTAAGCCTGTTTGAGGTACAGTAAGTGTCATTTCCCAGGAAAGCAAAGATGACGATGATGATGATACAGAAGAGAGAAACAACAACAACACGCTAAGCCTGTCGTCATCTTACCTGGAGTCTCTGCATGGCCTCCTCTCTCTCCTTCTCAAGCTCACCCACATCTGTTTTCTTGCTCTGTAGATTGTGGATTTCCTGAAAACACAATGATTTCAAACTGTCACAACACCGCCTTCCCACACATCCACCATTTATCAGAACATGAAACATTCATCTTATGTTTCGCACCGATACACTTCATGTGGCTCTCCAAGAGTCATTGAACGAGGCTGGTGATAAGATTAGGGACTCCTTGATGTCTCCAGGGAGGAGATTCAAACACACCACTGTGATCTTGCACAAATCCTGTCGCTTAAACTAAAACTTGTTTATATTACGTGACAGACATGGTTATGTTAATCAGGCTGAAGGACAGCAGAGAGCTGCTTTTCAGGAATTTTTCACTTAAATGTTCGTTTTATTTATCCAGAGAAAATGGGTTTTGGCTGAGTGTGCCCAGAATGCATTTGATGGATATTGACTTGGCTCAAACAGAGACAAATATTCACAAGGTGATACTTTCGCATCAGAGCTGATTTTTAACTTTACATGTAGGTGGCAGCTCTGCATTATGTCCCAGGCCTGTGTGGCTGTGGTATTTTATCAAAGCCCCCTTTGTCTGACCAAGAAAAATTGCAGTGCCTAAAAAGATAAATCAAGGACTTAGTAGAAATAGACACTGGAAGGGCATAAGTAAAATCCCCCAAGCACATTCTCTTCTCAACATTTTGTTTTGTAATCATCTTTCGGTTGAGACAAAAACAAGATCAGTGAACCAGAAAGAAACGTATTAAAAGCCTTAAATATGATTTAGAAAATAAATACTCAAACTGGCACTTGTTCTTTCTCAGCTCTCCTGGCTTAATACGTTTACTAAATAACAATTTCACTGAATCTCTGCAGTGTTTTAACAACATTGACTAACATTGACTATTTTCACAAACTGAAAACAAACATATCCAGTAGATAACTGCCAGTGCTTTATGTGTGCTGGTGTATGTATGTATAAGCTGGCTTTCCACACTGAGGTTCCCTTTAGGATTTGGACAGTGTGCAGTGCAGTGATCTGGGGTCATGCCTGATCTTTGGCGCTCAACAGCGCTTCCAGCTCCTCCAGTGACTGACTCAGCTCCTCTCTCGCAGTCTGACCAGCAGCAGGATGCCCCAGCTGGGCCTCGAGCTCTGCCACCTGGAACACACACACACACACACACACACATTCACACAATATATACTTAATATTACAACACATTTCTCAGTGTAGTTACGGACATTTAACATTACAACAGTTTACAGCCATGCTCGTTGCTCTGCGAAGCTGTACCTCCATCTGTCCTATCGTTATTGAAACAGCGCTCTCGAAACCACAAATGATGTTGTGCTGCAAGAGAAAAGATCAGTTGATCGCCAAAACCAGGGGGATTCATTCTCTAGGAGCCATGAACAAATTTTTACAAAAATTTCAGTCTGGACCAACGAGGTGGATCAACTGACACATCCATCCCTAGAGTCACACCACTAGCATGGTTAAAAAAGAGCCCAGAGGGGCAGAAAGGAAGGGAAGGCATGTTCAAACAGGTTTGTTCCGAGGGATCTTTTGAATGTTGAACAGGTGGGGGCCTCTTGAAGAAATCCAGAGAGAGGGAGCAGCACATGAAAAAAGGCCCTGTCTTCCCAGGCTCAGCATCACTGGACCCGAGCTAGCTAACTGGAGCTACGTTAATGAGAGCCTTTAAGCTGGTAAAGACATTTACATTATTCAGAATTTGGCTGGGAGCCACCCAAAGTCAGGGAGGACTGGAGGGATATGGTCTATGAAGCAAGTGAACAAGCAACACTAGACAAAACATAGTATAAATTTTATCAACCAATACATTTAAATGTTAAAACATAATTGTATTTCTGCAGCATTTCACAGATGTTAAACTGATCCTGAGCCTGCAAAAATCACTTCAGGAAGTCTCTGTCTAATTTATCCCCAAAGCAATTTCAGTCAAAAGCAACTGGACTTGGTTATCATCAGTTCATGTACACATCTGACCAGGCTGGGACTGATGAAGCCTCTTGGATGAGAGGGGAAACGTCTTCCTAGACAAATATCCAAGTCCAGTTGCTTTTGACTGAATTTGCTTCGGGGATAACCTGGACAAATGAGAATATTCACAGGCTCCGTCCTTTTATTATCTATTCTAATCCTTTTAGAGCTGATCAGTCCAGATTTCATGGGAATATATAATCAGGCCTTTCCATAATTTGCTATTGGAAAGACACGAGAAACATGAATATGCTTGGAAAAAGAATAAACAGACATCCATTTTAATGAGAAGAACGATGTACTGGGATCTCGGCTGCCAATAATAAGCTTTCAGAAATGTTGCATAAACAAACGTATGAGGTTGTTTTATAAATCCAGACATGAGCAAAAACCAGCTAAATTAGCATTAAAATGTTTTTTTTACATAATGGCAGCAGTGTACAAATAATGTAATATGGTCACATACAAATAGTTGGATGAATACTACTGATGGAAATGAGAAAAACAGACAGAGGGTCATCGCCTACACACACACGATGATTCATTCCCTTTCACAACTCACTTGCACGCGCACACACGCACACACGCACACACGCACACACACACGCACACACGCACACACGCACACACACACACACACACACACACACACACACACACACACACACACACACACACACACACACACACACACACACACACACACACACACACACACACACACACACACACACACACACACACACACACACACACACACACACACACACACACACACACACACACACACGATGTGACCTTGTGAAAAATAATGATTCCCAATCTGACCCACTTCCTTATGTTTAACATACTAATGTAAAAGTTAAAGACGGTGAGTGACAGTTTGACTAAACAAGGACAAACTGTTCAGCCTTTGAAGTCTGAACATGATGTTATTTAAACACAGTCTGTAATTTTCTGCCACTAGGGGTCTCTTAATCAAAATAATAAAAGAGACGACATTCAGTTAGGGTTCCTTCAGTGTTCATCATTAAGGAGGTTGAACACTGAAGGAATTACTAGCATAGGTCTCCTCTCCAAAACAAACGGACCAGGTGATAATGACAGGTAAAAACACTGAAAAAAGTCGTTTCATATTAAAAATCCGCATTTCTCTGATGGACAGAGGACATCTCTGAGGGGCTATGAGCCGAGCTGCCACTAATGTTTGCTCAGCTCGTTTGTCTGATTACTTAAGATCCAGGTCTGATGACTAAAATCCTTCATCCGGTTAAAATATATGTTTAGAAACTACCAAGATCTAAAATGTATATCGTAAAAATGTGGCTTAAAACTGGATAAAAATGTCAGATTTCACTGGTTTGAACATTGTTGAAACATTTGGGATAATGCATAAGTACATAACTCAACAAAATATGTAAGAGACAATCAGAGCAATGCTCAGGGGTTCAATTCCCACTGAGCCGTCACAAAAAAAAACAATATACTACAAGTGTTGCAAACTGTGAAAGTAATCCGATTGTGTTTACACAGTCTGAAGTAACATGATTTGTTGATAACAAGGTTTACACAGATTCATTTAAAAACTGCTGTTTGTTTTCTAAATCTGACATTATCTGCACAGTTTGAAAAAAAAAAAATACAATAAGATCTGAATAATGTGCCTGAGCAATGCCCCTAAAAGAATTTTCATAAATCTGTGTGCTGAAATGACTCCGGTCTAACCCGACAGTCCCTCCATTAAGATAATTAGATAAAAATGAGAGTGCTGCATTAATTTGATTAAACGGATCAAATGTGCTTGTGCATGTCAGTGTGTCCTCATTACAGTCAGCTGCTGTAGATGAAACCTGACTTCAGTCATGATCACAGGTGACGGGTGAAACCACGTTACTCATAACAACTAGAATAATCTGGTGCCAACTATTCAACTGTGAGGAGTGTAAGGATTTGAATCCCAGTACCAGTTTGTTTATAGATTCACAATTCAAGCTTCTCAAATGTGAATATTTGCTGGTTTTGTTTCATCTTCTGTGATAGTAAACCCAAAATCTGTGGGTTTGGGTTGTTGGTAGAGAGAGAATTAAAGCCATTTGAGGACGTTGCCTTGGGCTTTGGAACATTGTGACGGACATTCTGCTACTGTGTTCTGCAATTTCAGAGAAAAAAATTATGAATATTGATATTTGCCTTTGATATGAAATTCTGCTGCGTCCTTGTATTGACAATGCATGATAGATGCCAAGAAAAGGAAAATGGTGAAATTCCAAAAAAAGATGCCTTAACTGTTGACCTTTTTATTTTAATGCCAGTGATGCATCAATCATCACAATGCTTGTTGTTTCTTACATTTCAATTCCCCCTGGATATCTGTGTCAGCCTAACGCCTGATATGTAAATGTATGCAAGGGGAGAGGGTTTTCTTCTCCCTTATCAACATTTCCCTTTCCCTCCCTGTAGTATCTCCTCTGTATTTTCACAGACAATTTTAAAGCACGCCATCCAAGCCCAGCTTCAGAGAACCCGCGGTGGGCTAACGGGTCCACATGATCCCAGAAGACTCAACCATGTCAAATCAGCTCTGTATGTGACAGCCAACGTCCCCAGAGGCACCAGCTCCAGGTCTCTGGACTCCACACAAAAAAACATGGAGACAAACCTGCAAAACCTCTGATTACTGTCTAAAGTGAGCTGAATTCAGATGTAGCAAAAAAAAAACTTTGATCCACGGCAGTTACAACTGACCGTACAACTATTTTGATAATTGATTAATCAATCACTTTTCAAGCAAATCTGCACAATATTCTCAGGTTTCAGCTTCTCAAATATGAAAATTTGCTTTTGTTTGTCATTAATAGATGGTGAATTGATGGTTGATGGTAAATTTTGGTCGGACAAAACAAGCAAACTGGAGACATCATGGTATTCTTAGCGCAGTTATAAATGTCATTTTTTTTCACAGTATATTACATTTAGGGCTAATCCATTAATCTAGAAAATAATCTGCAGATGAATCAATAATGAAAATAATCTTTGGTTGCATTAAATGATTGAGGGCAATGTTGCAGATCATTGTCTTCATGACAACATTGGATTTTATTTATGATTTTTGTATCAATCTTTTGAATCACATTAATTTGTTCAATGTTTAAAATTCTGAATTAGATAATACATAACAGTTTCAGACAATTTATTATGTCCAATGTATACAGACAAGACAAAACTGACTGAAGGGTGGATGTGACAGAAAAGTAGCAATTACAAATCCATCTGCACTTCAGCACCACGGACAGCTCCATGGACGTATCCATAAACAGTTAGACTACTGATATTTTAGAACCATGGATTATATATTAGTTTAACTAAACTATTCAACAAAACTATAATTGTGCTGCTTTGATGAACTCTCTGAGCTCCCTATATTTAGAAAGTTTGTGAAAAGAGCTGGAGAGTCTACAAAATGTTTATCTATGAAATTAATTAGAATTTGATTTACATCCAAAAAACATAGTTGCCAAAAAAATAAATCCCCAAAACTCGGAAACCAAAAAGCAAACAGCTCCCACTGGAACTGTGATTTGGATGGAAATCAATTGTCTTTGCATTTCATATTTGAGCTGTTTGTTGAGAGGCTGTTGTTGTTGTTTTCATACAATATTATTCCATATAGACAAAATAGACAGGCAAAACAAGGTAACAAGGCGTCTTCAATGTGAAAAATAAACAAAACAAATCAGCAAAAACATGTCTAACTAAAAGTCAAATGAATGACTTAAAAGCATCACAGTCCATGTGTCACTTACTGAGCAGGCCGACCCAGAAAGTAAACCTTGTTCTGTGGATAAAAAAAACATGGCTGAAGCTAAGAACAGGATGATGGAGGAAAAGGCAGCCAGCCTCTCTCCTGCACCTACGATCATTTATCTTATACCTCTAACTGGAACAGAGAGAGGGGGGAAGAGGCTGGGCAGTATAGGGTGTCCTGTCCCCCCAGCCCCCTAAATAAAAATCCCATCCCTGCCCCCCTCAGCACCCCGCTGCCAAACCCTGGAGGCCTACTCTACTTCCAGCCACCTGGTTGACTTTGCTGCAATGTGTGTGTAGCGATGCGTGTGTGTGTTTGCCGGTGTAACCTTCACTCAAACATCATGGGCTAAAAATAAAAGGGTCAGTTTTCTGTCACTGGTGGTAATAGCTTCATTGCAGACCGGCTGCAGCAGCACTTTATTGTGTCACAATGAAGAAGCCTTGTTAAGCTTGACCAAAGGCATAATTTTCTCTCTCTAAATTAAAGATGAAATGTCTGCGTTTTGGCCCTGCGATTACCACGGGAGCCTGTCAACAGAAATATCCCAAAGAGGAGAGGGGACTGGATGAAAAATGCATCTCCAGTTTGGAAGGGAACAAGTACATGTGGGGATTTCAGTGTGATAGCTCTATATGTATGCATAAAATAAATCAGCATATGCAGCTGCTATACGAGTGGTAACATAGTGAGGTAATGAAATTCAGAATCAGAAAACCTTTAATGTACGGCAGACGGGGAAATTCTTTTGTCACAGCAGCAACAGAATATTACAATTAAGATGTTTCATAGACTAAAAACATACTCTGTATTTCTGATATCATCTAAATAAAGAGTTGTTATTTCTTCTCACCTTTCTTCTTTGGTTTAAATTATAACCCTGAGCATATGGTCTAAACAATTATTAATAAATGGTTATGCAAGTTAAAGTTAATTTACTTCCATCTACTGCACATCTAGTTAATAATTCCCCAAGTGATGCATACTCTAAATAACTCCTATGTTTACAGATTTTTGGTGAATTTATTCTTTATTAGGTCTACAGTATCCTAACTACATTGAGAGGAATGACTGTGCAGCAGATGTAGATGCCAAAATAAAATACTTGGATGTGACAAAATAATTTATAGAGTGACTTGTTTTGGAGAGATTTGCTGAAGGATATATTTTGCTCCTTTGGGTGTGAAGTGATTGACAGGAAGCATCACATAATGCAGCACTTGTATGAAAACACTCTACTCAGCACAGTGAAAGAAAGGGGAAGTCTATCCAGGTTCAATTGAGGTTGACGATCCCTTTGCCATTTTCGTTTTTCTTAAAAGTAATAACCTTGAGGATTTACATTTAAACAAATGTCTATTAAGTCCCCATCTATCGCCAAACAAGGTAACACGATGGAGAATGGCGCACTGATGAAAGCCCTTTTATTTGCAGTATGATTAACTGAGTGTGTAGCAACATTCCCGGGCAAAATCAAAAGTGGTGCAGAGTTAGTGACACATTTTTCATCACTCAGCAGTGGTTGGTCACAAAAGACTGACTCTTTAACTCACTTGTGTTTGAAGCACATACTCTTTATTAAAAACCCTAAAGATTCTGGATATCTACCTGGATCTCCTACCGTATCTGCAAGATCCTTAAAAAACATAATTTTAAGTTTCCATAATTGTAAAACTTTTAGATTTGCCTGTTTTGTGTACAAAAGTCTCCATGGTCTTGCTCCATCACCGCTGATTGAATTCATAAGTAAAAGGTATGAGCACCAGGGCTTGTGACAGAGGAGACTGTGAGAGCCCCCACAGGCGCACCACGTTTGGGAGGAATGTGTTGTCTGCCACACTTATTCTTCTTTTAAAGGACAATTAAAACAATGTCTCAAATCAAGTGCAACCACCAACAGGACTTAGTCAAGGGTAATGCTTTCTGAGATTCAAAGTCAGAAAAATAGTGTTTTGATTTACACCTCCAGTGTTTTGTTTTCACCCCCTGTTGAACTAAGTAAGGCGCGTATGTGACTTAAACTTCAAAACACAGTATTTTTCAGAGTTTGCTGCAGACATAGTGGCCTGCACGGCCTGCAGCAGCATCTGTGTTGCTTGTGAAGCGATGAAGTTCAACAGGGAGTGTAAAACAAAACACTGGAGGTGTAAATCCAAACATTATTTTTCGGACTTTGAATCTCATAAATCTGCAACTTTTTTCTCGTAGATTTTCTACTTTTTAATCTCGGAAATCTGCAATTTTTATCTCTTAGATTTGCCACTTAAATCTCATAAATATGAAACTTTTGTCTCGAAATATTTATAGTATTTATTTATTTTTTCATACTTGGCCCTAATAGGCCATGGTACTTACCAGACCAATTATAGAAAAACAAAAATTAGAAAATATGATAAAAAGTGAGTTTAAAAAAAGGCTTTAACAATCTGTACAACAAATTACATCCACTTAGACCTTCAAATGACAAAATTAAGAAAAAAAAAAACCTTTAATGGGCAAAAAAACAACAACTTTATACTCAAAGTACAGTCTTTTAAACTGCAGGTTACCACAGCAACAACACTGATGCTTCATGCGACTCTATCTGGTGAAATTAGCCTTACAATGGGTTAAACAGATTCCAAACTATTGAAACAAAGCCTCTTTTTTCCCTTTAGTCATGGTTTGATAATGCACTGACGCGTCCCGACATAAGAAATAATCATACTAGAAAAAAATTGTGCATTATTGTTTATATGGTTTGTTGCAGCCCAAACTGCTGGTGCAGAATTTCAAACCTCAAAAATAACAATTGAGCTGAATCATCAACACCTCAACAGTGTCATCTTTTACCAAACATTATGCACTATATTGATATTAGCTGCAGGGAAATTTTATCACAAGGTGTTCATGTGTCCACCCTCTATCCCTCACCTGGTCTCTGAGGCGATCGGTCTCCTCCTGGTATTCGGCCAGCTGTTTCTTCCACTGCTCCACGCCGCTGTTGGCTTCCTGCAGCGCTTCAACTAGTTTGGCGTTACTGTCCTGCAGGGTGAAGAGTTCGGCCTCCAGGTTGATCTCACACATGGACCTGAGGGGAAGTCACAAAAAGACAGTTCACTTAAAGCAGGAATAATTCATTTCGGTTCGGTGCTGAGCAGTTATTGGACGGTAGGTTTATCAGAGAGTTTTTTGCTAAAAACTTTTATTTGCTCATTTGATCTATTGTTAAAAAACAAAATATTGATAAGACATGATGAAGACATGATGCCGGCCAGCTGTTACTGTCAGAAAGAAGCATTTGAGAACAATTTAGAAGTTAATGAGGTAATGAAGTGAAACATTTATACCACGCTGTACCAGCTGTTTGGACAATTATTTTATTTCATTTTATTTTAAGGAGCCATAAGCTCCTGTATTTTAATGTTTCAGACAGAACCGTATTGCTCTCTGTTATAAAAAGTTTGTCTCTTTTAATCAGATTAAAGTCTAAAAAGTCTGTGATGCTTTGTAAGAAAAACTGAGGGATACAATCTTACATCGGTGAGTTATTTGTTAGTTATTTGATGCTACAAAAAGGGGGGTGAAACGTTATTGTTTGACGTCTGTCGGGCGGAAATACGGACAGAACTTCCATGATGCCCGATCCCTACAGTGAAGACTCCAAAATTACGTCATGGCGGCGCCCATATTTGGGGTATTTTGGCTTCACTTTTGTGCAGATGGAGGAAGGGGAGATGTGTCGTCCATCCTTATACACAGTCTATGGTGCCAGCTCGGCTCTCTGGATGGAAAACAGTGTGGGTAGATTGTAGAATAAATCCAGAGTGCTGTCACTGTAAAAATTAGGTTGTGTTTTCAACTTTGTTATGTTAAGGATTTCTCAAAAACCTGTGAACAGCTTCAGTGAATTTTGGTAATAAGTTGGACCATGGGTCTGAGAAAAAGTGAAAATGTTTTTCCTTTTTGTCATGAACTACTAAAACTAAAAAAAATCATTGTGAGGCAGATTAACATTTTATGAACATTTTTATTTTAAAATAAATTGTGAAGGAATGCATTCTTTAAATGTTTTGTAGTTTAATGGCTTGTAATTGTTGTGAGGTCAGGCTTTTAGCAGTTTGAGTAAATTTAATTCACTGTACAGAGCTCAACAAAGTACTCCGCGCATTTCCATCCGCTCATGTAGCAAAGCTGGAGGTTAGAGACGGGATTACAACCTTTGCAGTAAACTTTCTAAACTGTAACGGATAAAAAAGATCTAGTACTCCCACCCACTCACAACTGCAGCTTTTATTTCTAATTAATTCTTATGCTGTATGTGTTGCTGCAAGCCAAAATATTCTTTCATAAACATCAGAAGCTCTGAGCGTACACTTTTACTGCATGGTGCCCCCTTTTTTTGAGTTGTCAAACAAAGATCCTAAATAAAATATAAGTTAAGTAAGCTGTCTGACGAATGCACTCATGAAAGATTCATAGAGCATTATAGCTGTCGGATTGAATAATCATTTTTTTTTCTATCACACTCTTTATTAAAAGCAAATCCTACACTGAGCCAGAAGAACATAGTGAGGTGTAAAAACAGTCCTTGTGAAGCAGACGTTCCTCTGTCTCCTGAATCAAGCAGAGCACACTGATACAGTATACACTCACAAGTGATGTTACAGAGCTACAGATATACAGTACTTCAGAGAGGGCACAAGTTATTATTATGTGTAAAAAATTGGTTCCATTGTATCGGAGTAGATTTGCAGTTACATTTGCAAGTAACTAAACACATTCTAGTGCTACTGTACAATTTTGATAGTACTTGAGTATTTCCATTTAATGCCACTTTATACTTTAACTTCATCACACTTCAAAAAGGGAAATACATTAACTCCACTAAGTGTATTAAACAGATTACCTGTAGTTCCTTTTTACCGTACAAAACACACAATTTGCTGATAAGATGCAGTACTGTACAACTATGTACCCAGTGGTAATAGTTTAATTACGTGAATAAAGAACTAAAACAAAAACTAACAAACGCAAACTGAAGACTAAACTGAACAATGTAAGACTACATTGAGATGTAAAAGTACTGCATTTCTTTCCCATGAATGTAAAATACCAGAGGGGCTCATCATGGCTTGTCTTACAGTTATTAAAGCCATTAAGCTTTCTTTTCTCCAGAGAATAAGCTTGGTGCGCACAGAGGCATGAGGTATTAAATAAAACATTGTCATTACCCTTCAGACAACATCTTTTTGACCCTCTCCTTCTCGACCGTCAGCTCTACTTCGGCGCTCTTGCTGCGAAACAGCTTTTCCTCGCCGGGCCCGTTGACTGTGAGCAGCGGAGGAGAATGACGCTCCTCCGATAGCTCCTGGATGACAAAATAAAAACAGCACATGAGCTCTTTTGTAGAGTCCAGGTGAAATCTGTTACAGCTCGGTTAATACGCCGTTAGTTTCATTCTGTACCGGCACTTACCCTGCTACTAGAAAACCAATGGAGAAGAAAAGGTTAGATAGCTCCCTTTGACTGTCTGAGTGTTAAAAACTAGAGAAAATATGGAGGTTTCTTGGGAGTTGTTTGGGATTACAATGTAAATCCTAATCAGCTACAATGGAGCTTTCTTATGAGGACCACAGCACTTGATAGAGTACAGCTACATTTTGTCTTCACTTCATTATTTTATTTAGAGAAGTTATTCCAAATGACATTAAATGTTCCAGTATGCCACCATACCCACAAACAAAGAATACTGATTGTTGATACAAGATTAAGCACAATTAATCTGATTTTGGCTCAGCGGTTCAGCTGATGGGCACATAATTGTGGCCATATCCAGACCTGTCATCAGAACAAAATGGACAAGACAAAGCAGCGGGACAGCTCAACATGTCAGTGCTTGATACGTCCCATCTGGGCTTCATGCAAGGTGAGCAGCCATGTGTGGAGCTCAGCTGCCTTCTCTTCATACTGTGTACCCTCAGGCTGCGGTCAAATAGTCAATAAATAAATAAAAAATACATCCTATGTCTTTTGCTAAACACTTTTCCTTGACCGCAATGGAAAACATCATGAAGTCAAGGAAAGATGTGAAGGAAGGACTTTGAAAAAGACAACCGAAGTGCTCAGAGAATCCCACTGCACTAACACTATAGGCAACGTAATGCCACGGCAGATGTTACTGTTTACGTGGTGAAGCTACATGTTCCAAAGATTGACTAAAATATTAGATGCTTCGCCACATGCGTTCTTACCTTATTGTTTCATAAAGGCTATATAAATGTGGACAACCCAGTGAAAAATATTACATTCAAATTACCAAAGTTGGAATTAAAATTTAAAAAAAAAAGGAATATGGGCTACCAGGTCACAAACGTGAAACAAAATTATCAACTTTGAAAAAGGTTACTTAGCCTAATGTCCACATATGTATCCCCATGAATTGGGATGATTAGGGCTGCACAATAAATCGCTTTTCTTAATCGTCATCGCAATATCATAAACAAATTTCAGAGATTAAAAAAACAGTAGAAATCTGTACTTACATAATATAATAACTATTTTCTTTGTTTTAATGGTTCATTTTGTGTTTAATAAAATAATGTTGGAAATGATTTCCTTTCAGTTTTCTTAATTCAAGGAGCTTTTGTTGTTGTATTGTAGAAGAGCGTAGGCATGGGCAGAACTGAGTGCTCTTTAATATTTGTATATCGGAAGGAATATAGTTAGTGCAACATTCAACAACATTATCGCATAACACATATTTTCCTCATAGTGTGCAGCCCTAATCCCAATTAGTATGATTGTGTGAAAATATTATTAATTATAATAATATTATTTTATTATGCGAGATGGGCACATGTTTGTTTTCGTGAACAGACAAATTGAGCATCGCTTTAAAGAGTTAATTAAGGAAGACTCATGTACAGTTCCTCGAGTTCATCTGGTGTTTGTGTGGGAAAAGCTATATATTCACATGGTAATCCTGCTGTAATGTTGTATTATATTACAATACATTATCATATTGTTGTCTGTTGAGATATTGCATATACTGCACATCTGGCAATAAGCTCCCTAGCAGTGCAGGTTCCACTTGGTAAATACTAGAGGAATTAAAGGTTTATTTTGGCACCTGTCTTAATTACATCTTAGCCATAAAAGGCAATCCTATAATAATAAAGATCGTCCTCAAAGATAATCTCCAGACAATCTCACCTACAGGGCAATTCAGTAGCTGTTCTGCAGCTTCCATTCATATCACACAATCCTTTTCAGCAGATGTTCATTTCTGTCTGAGTACGTTAATTTATCTTAAAACAATCTTGTTTTGGTTAATTCACATTTTAGGAGATAAAGACTCATTTTCATTCATGCCTTTTTGTATTTTTTGTCAAATTGTGCTTTTTATGGAATCTTTACCACGTCAGATACTATTGTTTTAGTTTCTCTCCTAAAGCAAATTCTAACAAAGGATGATTATTTAATAATGATAATCATAATAATAATAATAATAATAATAATGAGGAGGAGGAAATGCATGTTTTTGCTGTGAACTAAATAACTGATTAGTGACCCATCCATGACTGTTTTTACTGTTTGTTTAGATGCCACTAACTAATTAGAACGTTCATATTACCCCTAATACTAACACAATCTCATGCAGTTGTGCAGTAGCAGTTTAATGGCTTGTAATTGTTGATAGGTCAGGCTTTTAGCAGTTTGAGTAAATTTAATTCACTGTACAGAGCTGAACAACGTGCTCTGGGCAAAGCTACTCATGTAGCAAAGCTGGAGGTTAGAGACGGGATTACAACCTTTGTAGTAAACTTTCTAAACTGTAACGGATAAAACTGCAATTCTAGTACTCCCACACACTCACATCTGTAGGTTTCTCTTTTTTAAAAAGAATACTCTGTTATGTGTGTTATTATTTTAGATTGTTGTCTTTATGATTATGCGGTATGTGTTGCTGCAATCCAAATTATTACTTCATAAACATCAGGCGCTCTGAGCAAACTTATTGACTGCATGATGTCCCTCTTTTTTGCAGTGTGGTGAAGTTAAGGTTAAGCCTCCAAACAAGACAGTTGGTGTCTCACAGTAACATATTACATATCAGTGGTATCACACCAGTGACCTTCAGTTTGAACGCTGAATGGATCTGCAGCAGTGATTAAACAAGAAGGTGCAACTCAGTCCTTTTTTTGCAGCCAAATAAATGTGGTCGCTGGGAGATTTGTTAGGCAAGTAAACCACTACATCTGCAACATGAAAGACAGCAACCTTTACTTTCTTTTTTCTTTCCCTCATTAGGGGGATCATACAGTATACAATACTTGCAATAGGTTAGATAAACTGAATGTTGATACAGTACAAGAGAAGCCATTTATCTTCATCTCATGTCAAAAAGACACTTTGAATATGACATTACAGCACACAGATGGCACGTCTCCAGTCTGGCACAGTCATGTCTAACCAATCTGCTTTCATATTTTCCTTGCCTTCTGCCCAGAAATGGGTTCAAGCTTCCTTTCACACATTTTGTGAACAATTTTCCTCAGTCTGAGTCTGTGGGCTGAAAGCCCTTTTTTAAAAGCGCACAGATAAATTAGCTTGGGCACATTTCTTTATCTCCCCGTCACCTTCTTTCTTCTTCTTTCTGTGTGGTAACCTAAACATGAACTTGCCAACGACCAAGTGCACAAACTGTAGAAAAGGCTTATATTATTAATTTGAGCGAGCCTGAGTGTACACCCCTGAGGACGATGGTGTATTATCTATAGCTGAGCAGCACTTTGTCTGACCTAATGGATGAATATGGAAATGAAACACACACAGTCGACTCATGTGGATGAGCACTGTGTCCAAAGAAAGAAACCAGAGAACAAGAAAAATCAAAGCTAAGACAACTCCAGTCCGGCCCCAAAGCCAACGGATCGGCTGTGCGTATCTCTGAATAATTCATACTGTGGATCATGTTTAAGTCATAAATGGGATTACAAATTTACAGCAGCTTTTTTCCGTTTGTTGTCCGCCAACAGGCTGAGTGGAAACAAGTCAGAGACACCAGAGCACAGGGCTGCGACCAACCACTAATTAGGCAGAGTTCAAAGGCTTTTTCACTTTTTAAGGATAATTCTGTGTGTTGCATGTTCTCAGGGGATATTCGATGCTACCACTGAAGTCTGCACTCTTAAGCTTCTCAATTTTTATGAAGTTAATTCAGATATATTTAGCTGCATGTTGCCATATTCTGTACATCTTCGACAGAACATGAAGATTAAATTAAATTTTGTGTTCTAGCTGCCGTCATTTACAAAGCTTTTACTCTTTTGCAGCAAACACCAGCTGTGCTTTGAACCTAAAATTGCTCTGAAGTCAACTTTGATCAGACTCCAGATGAATTATTGAGCATGATAGTCTTTGCAACACTGACACGCTCGACTTCGAACACCGCAGTCCCCCAGACAAAAGAAGATGGCTGTCTTTGTCTTGGTCTTTGTTGGTGCGGTGGAATGTGTGTTTTTACGCACCTGGGAGAGCTGAGAGATGAAGATGTCCCATGATGCATCAGGGAAAGGGAGAGGGAAGGAGCCAATGAGGAGAAATAGAAAAAGTAGTTACTAGATAATCAAAACCATGCCATTATTTTGACTTTACAATGATTGTTTTTTAAAGCTGATGTTTCTGGTTTGTTTGGATAGAAATCAGAAGAAGAGGATCATCAGCAGGGGCAGTGTTTGATAAAGTTTGTCTTCTTTGTTCAAATTTCAGTTGCAAACAAAGAAAAAGAGGTCACACTGGCCACATTTGTATAAATGACGTGATCTCTCTGTTAAGTGAGCAGTGAGAGCTTAGCAACATCAATAGAGACAGGATAAAGCTACAGATTGAAATGTATGTACTATTCTGTACCGAATATCATCTTTCACATTAAAAGATTCCATTTAGGTCCACATATTTTATGATGTCATCACCCTAAAAAATAAGAATACCCCTAAAAACTTTGACTTAAACGTTTAATCTGATTAAATGGGGCTTATAGTAACATTATGCTACAACAGACACAATGCTCTGGAGTTATTGTTTGGATCACATGAGTCTGAGACAATCCTACGCGGCATTTTCTGGAATACAATTCTACAAATAGTATAATACTAATTGTGAAGAGAAATCTGTATCTGCAACTGTGCAGAAATATCATTAACACAGAATATGCAATAAAAAAACGAGCTGTGCAGTATTCAATGTTAAGAATGAAGCTTTGAAACTTCCATTCGGTACATCCCTAATGAAAAGACCCATGAAATCATCCACTTGCACATTATCTGCCCAATAAATATGAACATGTAGATGTGCGTGTTGCATTTTAACAACCTCAAAAGCAGCAACTTGAAAACTTTTCGGGGTCCTGAGAGGAAGCTTGCTTTGTAATCAATGGAAATCCCAGATACTTTAAATATTCAACGGCTTTCTTGAGAGCTTTCATCAGGACGTCTCTGCCCCACTATTCGTCTTAAGTACATCTACACCGTTTACTTATTTATCGGAGCATCAGTCCAAGCTCCTGTTTCTACACCCTCTGTTTCACTGAGACCACACACCTGATTTATTTATTTATGCGTCCATGCATCAGAGGGGCATGCTTGGGCTTCCCTTGAAGCAAACAACTAACACACTTCTTTTTTTCTGGTTTTAATGCCAAGCCTATAGTTTAAAATATTGATGACTGGCATTTCTGTTTGCTTCTCTGCCTCTGCATAGATACCAAGAATGGGAGGAGAAAAAAAAATGGGAGGAAAAAGCTCCAATCAGCAGGCGCAAACAAATGACAGCTGTTACCTGTCAGAGGAGGGAAACAGCGTCTGCGTCCTGCTGTGTTTACACAGATGTTCAGATGATTCATGGGCACAGATGTAATTTCTTCTTCTACGCTGCTTTTGACATTTACCTTTGGCTCAGTGGCTCCCAACCTTTGTTTTGTCTGACAGACACAACTCTGCAAGATGACCTCATTAGCAACACGTCATGTTCCAAATAGGATTATTTCCACTACTTTTTAACTAGATGTTATCGACTCGGTCGGTTTGTTATGTGGATATTGTAAAATCCATTAGTACATAAAAATACATAAATATTAGTAATAATCTAGAAGATTTTTTTTTCTTTTACGTCACCATCTACTGCTGAATGAGGTAACACAAAGGTTACATATGGTGCACCGATGAAAATATTGCAATATTTATATATTGACGTTATTATGAACCAGGTGTCTGTGGCAACACTCCCAGGAAAAAATTATACATCAAGTTGCTGATAATGCAGGCCAAACATTTCACGTTTGTTTTGCTGTATTCTGAGACCTGTAGTATTGAAGCACATTTGTAGTTAACACCAGTAAATATAGTCGCAAAATCCAGGACTGACATTAAGGGTTGCCACTTTAAGTAGAGAAACAGGATAGTTTGCATGTGTACACTTAGACTGGAAGAGGTCGTAAATTTAAACCTTTAACATATTCAAGCAATTTATTCTGACTTCTCTGTTCACTAGTTTTCAGACACTGGTGTTAAAGGAAAAGTATGACATTTCAAGAAATACACCTATTTTCTCTCTAGATGGGCATTTATCCAGTTAGCTAAGCTAACCCTACGTAAACCAGTCATATATAATGCACAGCTATGAAAGTGGTATTTATCTTCTTATCCAACTCTGCAGTAAAGTGAATAAGCGTATTTCTCAAAATATCTTACAACGGACTCAGGTTGGTTGGAGGTGTGTCGTCATTAGTCTGTCCACAATAGCTGGGAGTGTATTGGTTATTGGGACAATAAAGATGATAAGGACCAACTTGACAACAATTTGGAATCTTATACGCCAATGTCACTCCTATCTTTGGATGCCATGAAGGCGTTCGACAGATTGGAATGGCCCTTTCTATGGTCTGTGCTGGAGGTGATGGGCTTTGGCCGATCTTTCATTGGGATGATTAAAGTTATGTACTCTAATCCATCGGCACGCGTCTTAACCGGGCGTACATTTTCTTCTCTGTTTCCTGTCTCTAGATCCTCACGACAGGGCTGTCCTCTGAGCCCCGCACTGTTTGTTCTCTCGTTAGAACCCCTTGCCCAAGCTGTTCGTCTGTCCCAGTTGGTATCTCCTATAACACTGCATGACACACGTCATCATCTCTCTTTATTTGCAGATGATATCATGGTCTATCTAGAAAATCCATCTCAATCCATCCCCCATCTTCTGTCTATTTGTGAGAATTATGGCAAAATGTCAGGATTTAAAATCAATTGGTCTAAATCTGCACTCCTCCATTTGAATGAGGCCGCCTGCAACTCCAACATTTCTTCTTGCATTCCGATCGTCAAGCAATTTAAATACCTTGGTGTTGAGATTTTCCCCTGCCTAAATAAGATTGTTAAACACAATTACTTAGTAGCCCAAAATAACGTTTTGAAGGATATGGAAAAATGGGTGCTTCTCCCTATGTCTATCCAAGCCCGTGCCTCAATTGTTAAAATGAACATCCTGCCCAGGATCAATTTTGTCAGCTCCATGCTTCCTCTATCGCCTCCTATTGACTACTGGACTAAATTACATTCAGCCGTTTCTAAATTCATCTGGAAAGGCAAACGGCCGAGACTTAAACTGGCCACTCTTCAGAGGGAAAAGGAAAATGGTGGTTTAGCTGTTCCTGATTTTAAACTGTATTTTTGGTCCTTTGTTTTAAGACCTTTCCTTACTTGGCTTAATCCAGACATGCCTGCTTCTTGGCTTACTCTAGAACGCGCTATGACGAAACCATGGCCATTACAGGATGTTCTCTTTTCTAATATTTCTAATAAGCAGTGCCAACTAAGATTTGGGCCCATCATCTCTTATCTCATCAGGACCTGGCGGGTAGTAGAAAAGTTTTCTCGCATAAACTGTAACTGGCACTCACATTCCCCTGTATTTCACAATAAGTCGTTACTGATAGGTGGGAGTCCTATAACAGCACCGCATTGGGAACAACGAGGGGTTCATTATTTAAAGGATATATTCAGTGACTCTGGCTTGTTACCATTCTCTGACTTACAAAATACATTCAATCTGCCACGTTCTACCTTTTTTTTCTATTTACAATTAAGATCTGCGCTCAAAGCATATGGTGTCCCCTGGCAAAGTTCCTTGCCTACTCATCCTATCCGTAAACTGTTTACTAGTCAGTCATCATCAAAAGGTATGGTATCTAGGCTTTACCACTTCTTGGTCATACCCAAACATATTGGCCTTCCTATAGAAAAGGTCTGGTTACGGGACTGTCCTGATCTAAGCGAAGAATTTGATTGGGACGATGTTTGGTCCAGCATCTCAGAGGTGTCGCGTAATCCTGATCACCAACACATTCATTATAACTTCATCCATAGAACCTATCTGACCCCTGTAAGGATGCACCACATGAAAATAGTCAATAACCCTCTATGCACGTTTTGCCCAACTCAATCCCACGGCACCTTTCTCCACATGTTCTGGGCCTGTGGCCCTGTCTCTCAGTTTTGGAGTGATGTTGCATCTTGTCTGTCTCGTTTGTTCACTGTCAATGTGCCTGTTCACATGGGTGTTTTGATTTTGAATGACTTGTCGCCTCTCGGTGTTGCTGGAGTAACTCAGAGGGGAATCTATGCTGGACTAACCGCTGCCAAGAAGATGGTAGCTACACGGTGGAAGCCACCCCATGACCTCTCAATGCGGCATTGGAGCCTCACGTTTTTGGACGTTATATTCATGGAACTATCCACAGCTAGAGTCAATGGAGCTTCAGAAAAGACTTTGGACTTTTGGCGTAACCTAACAGACTCTATCAAAGACTTGATGGGACACTAGAGCCTTTTTTGTTTCATTTTTAGTTTTTGTCTTGTGTTTTATCTTTATGTTTGTCTGTTGTGTGTGTCATGTTTGTCGAGTCTTGTCTCCCCTGCCCCTCCCTTTTTTCCCCCTACTTTACGTGATTTGTAATTCTGTTATAACAAAAATCATAATAAAAATTTGATAAAAAAAAAACAACAATTTGGAATCTTGTTTGTGCGTTTATTTTCCAACAAAACACAAATGTGTGGATATTTTTTTAACATGTCATAAATCACGTTTTATTTTCCGTTTTTAAGTGTTTACTTTCCTGTAATGTCAAGTGGGTGTATACTCTTCATTTAAGTATTTAAGTAATGCCATTTGCATATTATGACTCAATGTATCCTCTTTACTGTTGCAAATTCTCTTTTAAGCTATATTATGCTGCACAACACATGACATAAACAGAGCAATAATTATGGTCTATACTAAAACCCTCAAATGAAGCATCCACTAATATATATATAAATAAAATGTTTTTGCGTCTTTGCACTTTGTCAGTTCTATAATGCTCTCTTCATTGCTGTGTTTATTATGCTTAATTTTTATTTCCCTGAACTTCACCATCTCCTCCTCCATCTTATCTCTGAGCTCTGCAAATAAGCCTGAAAGCTGTAGCTTTCCTGCATGTAGATCCCCTGCTGCCATCCACATACATCAGGCAGAATATGTGCTCTGGAAAGCTTGCGGCTGCACAGATACAGTTACTAAGCAGTACTTATTAACCACTGTGATACAAAGCCTACTGATATTTTAGGTTGGTAGGTTCAGGCCAGTTCAAACCCTGAGATATTTTTGGTTCCATTCACGAAAGTTTAACTTCAGCCACGCAGTTAGTTTAAATCTCGAATTTGCACAAGTCAGTGATCTTTATAGTTTTGTTCTCCTTCACAAAAGGACAAAAGGGTTTGAGGAAAGCTTTAAACAGTACTCACACTTTAGTACATAAAAGCCTTAATGGAGCTCCTAGCTGACACTATAGCCACACAGCAGCCCTTAAAACTTGGCTATAATTGATGTGTACAATAACTTCATGTACTTAAGCTCCAGAACAGCTTTGATTGGATGTTGTTTTCATATTAGGGATGTTTGGAGTCAGCACCATGGTGTGCATGGTACAACATGCAGCTGTGAGTAAGAAGATGTGATAAAAACCTCAACAACGCCTTTGTTAACTGCCAGACACAAAATCAATGACTGCAGAGTTTTCTACGGACTGTTCGCCCGAGTCTGACCGTGCAGCTTTATCCAGACGATGTTTCTGTGGGTGTGTGTGTGTGTGTTTGGCTACCCAACAGGCAAACAGGACTCTGGTTGCTGTGGTAACAGTAATTGCTGACCCTGACCTCTGTGTGTGTGCAGTTTCATTCTGCACTTGACACTGAAGGCATAAATTCAGCCATTTTTACACTTCATTTCCTCACCGCGATTGACAAACCCCGACTGATTGTTGTGTGTTTTTATTTCTACACAGGAACACCAGCGTGTTTGTGTACTGAGGACACCGTTACATCCTACAGCAACTCTCAATAAATTTAACTTCACACACATGGACAATTGGTAAGAATTGCAATATCAATACGTGTGAAACAAGAAAGAAGAGAAAGAAGCCTTTTTCTATTACTTTTGTTTCTATTTATTTTTTTAACCCTCTTTAGATTCGCATTTAGATTTTTTCTCTATAAAGCACTTTGTAACCATGCTTCCTTAAAGAGATGTTACCAAATACACTTTATAGTGGGCTGCAGTGGCTCAGTCTGTGGGCCAGAGGGTGGTCCCATGTAGAGACCAAGTACGGAGTGTAAGTGAATTTCCTCGTGGATTAATAAAGAATGTCTTCTTTTTTCTAATAGGGGCCTCCTGGTGTTTAAGACCTTGTCACAATAACATCCCCTTGTTTCCTGTCTACCCTGTCACAAAATGCCCAAAATGTACCTAAGGAAAGCTAAAAATGCAGCCAATTATGTCATCATCATCACTGACACACATTTAGATCTCAAACTAGCTTTTGTCATTAACTCCCACTCCCATATCAATTTCAAATACGTGAGGCAAAAGCAAACTGAGCCATAATCTGAAGTGTGAATATCAATCAAAATATGACACATTGAAAGCAAATTTGCAGGCACCAAAATTATTTTTTACACTTCCGACTGATTCAAATTACAAGACAGTATTTCAGTTATCTACCACAAAATCTGAACCCATGAATGCAGAAGACACTAGTTACATAAAGTTAAAAGTAATAAAGTAAAAAAAACCTCATCAAGTTCCCCTCTGACCTCCCACTCTCACTTCTGCTTCTGTGCAGCTCAGTCCAGCATCAATACTGCAACTGCCTCTATGAAAAACAATACTTAATACAACTTTAACATTAAAATGTCAGATAGTTTGATGAAATATTGCTCAGTTTGTGCGCCAGGCTTTCTTGGTATTGATGCTCTGTTTTGTCGTATCGTATCCAGCAGTGTTTTCTCTCGGCCTTCGCTCAATAAATAGACAAGACAAAGCATCAGCTCTTATCTGAGTGTCTCAGAGCTGAGGTCGCGGTTGGCAGCGTGACTCTGCAGTCTTTTAGTCCTGCTGAGTGGCTCTTTGTTAGCGCGCACACACACACACACACACACACACACACACACACACACACACACACACACACACACACACACACACACACACACACACACACACACACACACACACACACACACACACACACACACACACACACACACACACACACACACACACACACACACACACACACACACACACACACACACACACACACACACACACACACACACACTTAGTCTGTTTTGAATCCATGTCTCAACAACAACCAAACACACTCTTAATGCTGATACTACTCTGAAGCTTCCCAAAACTTAGCATGACACATCGTTTCCTCCATGTTTGTAAAATAAAGTCACAGCCGCCCAAACTGGGTGTATGCTCTACTTGTTATTTTTGATGTTGTGAATATCAGAAAAACTGCCCCAGAAAAAATATCACCCTGTATCTTGTGCTCTACTTATAATGTCACTACAGGGTGGCTTGTTTTTTTGTGAGGCACAAAAAGTTTCCACTGCAGGAAAAACTTTCACTTCTCCAACTAAGCCTCGGTTATCAAATCCACCAAGAAATCGCCAACACTGACAGGATAAAAAGCTGGCCATTGTCCTTTCACCAGCAGCCAGATTCCCTTCAATTATGGATGATTCAGCTGTCCTCTCCTTCCTCCACTCTCCTGCTCCCTCATTTTTCTTTCTTTCAGTCCCGGCCATTACTGCCCCTCCAAACACCTTCAGTGCCAGCCTCTCTTCCTGCCTCTCATCTCCATTTGTCATGCATGAAATCTTTTAATGGAGTTAACCAATGGGAGAATAATGGAACGGCCAGATGGGAATACATTTAATCCCTCGTGATTCAGTATATGTTTAAAATAGAAACAAAGCCACTGAGTTCATTGGGGTATTACTGCTCCACCATGTTGTATTGGCCTGTGGGGCTACAGACACCATCCTGCCCCCTCAAAGTCCTGAACCGGCTGTCCATCCTAGTAATAGGTCACACTTTTAAATGTATTTCCTCTAAAATCTGATCAGCAAACACTTGCACTGTGAGATTTTCAGATTTTATTTATAAAAAAATAACAACAGTGTTTTCTGAGTCTTTACCACTAGTGGCAACTCCCTTGGCGTTGTCTTCACACTGTGGACAATTTGCTCCTAATAATAGTCATTAATAAGAAAATAAATGTTATTATTTAGCCCTAATAGAGTAAGTTGGAGTGAAACTACCGTCCATGCAGAGAGCTTTTGTTTTATATTTCTTTCTCTACAATATATTTCTACCATTTCTTCCACCACCCACAATATAAAGTCGGCATCTGTGGTGCTCAAAGCATCTCAAAAAGAAACTCAACAGTAATATTTCTTTCCAAAAACAATGTCCTGATTACTCAGGTTAATCCACAACCCCCCGGCAGACGGTTTTTGACAATTGCTGTTTGTAGGGAAGTCTGTGGTGGGTGTTTCAGCAAATGGAAAAGCTTTCATGAGGTGATGTATTGTTATGCTACACAATTACTAATAAATCAGCATAGCAAAATATGTCTATTACCATTTAAATGCATCCTTATTCTTCACTTATTTAGGGTGGTTAGGCTTTTTGTCAGATCTGTAGTGATAACTTATAGCTGAGTATATTTGAGTATACAGAGTTTCCATTTTCTAGCTAGGCGAGGCTCTTATCAGCCAAAATAAATAAGAAAACATTTAAGAAAGTAGAGCAGTGCTTTACCTCTGGAGCTGCAATGTTGAGCGCAGGGTTGGCCAGTTCAAATCTCTCCTGAGATTTCTCTCTGGCCAGACGAGCCGCCTCTTTCACCTCCTTAAACTGCTCCGCAAACTGCAGGTGAAGAGAGAAGACAGAAGTTAGAGAAAACCTGAAAAGCCCGCACCACTAAGCACCATACTTACATAATCTTTATATCACTGATTTAAATACTCATTTGGTACTTAATTACGATAATGTAATTTTATTAAAACATATTGGAAAATATCTAACTTGACTTCTCGTCAGTGTATCTTGCAGCTTCATTCTGGAGTAACAAGAATATCTGTTTGTTGTTCTTGTTGCACAATACCCTAGCAGCATATTGTAATTCAACTGGGCCGAGAAAAAAATAGACTTCTGCACCTCCTCTTGGCTAAGTTTCATGAAAATCTAGCCTGTGATGGGAGACTTTGGTCAATCACAGGTCATTTCAGAAAAAGGAATAGCACGTTCTTATTGTCATTTCTTAAAATGCAGATGACACTTAAGATGTTGCTATTTCACCTTTAAAGAATTTTCCCTCAGGGATGGATAAAGTTATCTTGAATTTCAGCCCAATAAAAGAAGACAGACTTATCAAAAAAGTCGAAAAAAAACTCTGACAGTAAACGAAATATAAGATATTGGGGAGCCGTTTCAGAGATGAATAGAAAATGTTGATAATAGTTTAACCTTCTGCGTACCGAGTGGTTCCCCGAACTGGGGTGGGGAAGCCAGGCTAAATATAAATGATGCATGGCACAGCTAGCAAAGCATGGACAAGTTTGTGAAAAGACTGCAAGGTACACAAAAAGCAGAATCATGAATCTACACCAAACATCACAACCACCCAAAGACAAGAAAATATGATGAGGCATATCTCAACCTGGGCTTCACCAGAAAAACCAGAGTAATGAAAAGAGAGAAGGGGGACCCAGCAGAAAAGGTTTGGGAGCCACTGTCATAACCGCAGCCAACCGTGACTAGAGCCACAAATCACAGTTTGACATCTGAAAGAGCATTACGGGCAGAAGAAGAAGAAAGCGGGAAGGTATTTCTCAGAAACTTCCCACTTTATAACAGGATCGGGATTAAAAATGGAAATTAAAGACTAGTATTCGTACAGGTCACTGTATGAAGAGAGGGCATTTGCCCATGCTCTTCAGGTGGGGCATCTTAGCATAGACAGGGGAGAACTGCAGGAGGTCTGTATTGTCAAATTCTGGCTTCTTTTTTATTTTGCCTTTTCCAGGAAACTGCTTACCCCAGCATATTTTTCTCTCAATATTATAGTAGGACGTGTATGAAAATCTGCATCATGGTGAAGAAGAGATCCTGGAGATGTTTTGTGTCTATGTAATAATCCAGCTGCATGAGATACTGACAGAACAAAATGTGTTATTGTGAATTTACATCACAACGCTGTATTCTCCTGCTCCATAGTCCCCCCTCTCTCTGTAATATCTAATAGATTAAAAACTCTGAAAAAACTCTTGAATGTAGCTGAGGTGTTTGTGTCTGTGTGTGTGAGCGGCGTGTACCTGCTGCAGCTGCTGCTCCGTGGAGAAGCCCAGGCCGTAGACGGTGTTGGCCCGGCTGTCAGCCCACTGGCCAAACTTCTGGGAGGTTTTGGTGAAGGTCATGTTTGGGGTGATGGTGCTGTTGATGATGGCCTAACACCACAGAGAATAAAGAGGAAAAACATGAGGAAAAAAAAAAGTAGATAAGTGATCACAGTTGGAAAAGCAGAACGCTGTTGTTGATTAAAAACATGATCCTGCACAGAAATAAAGGATATACAAAATCAGAATGAGACCAGAGAGGGATAGTAAACATGTTAAATTAGCCAGCTGGAGGATATTTAGCCAAGAAACTACAGAGAACATAAGATAAGAGACAGATTTGAGTTTTTAAGTACATGCACAACTACAGTAGCTGTGATGAAGGTGCACTGACTCAAATTCTGCAGATCCACCTCGACTCTATGTGAATGCATTTCTCAACTCAAGCCACGTGCTTTAAATCCCTGTCTTCAAAAAGGTCATTTTCAAGGACAAAGAATTCATGATATCCAGAATCAACAAGAAGAACATTAATGATTGATGTCACCTTTAAAGGCCAAATTCATTACAGCTCATTGTTATTTTTCCTTTGTATGTACTTGACCAGCAAATATGCTGATTCTCATCTCATTATCAGGAGCCCAACAACTGACTGCACAGCAGCTGATAACAGTGACCAGGCTGGTGTTTGCTTTGAGTTATGTGACTTTATTTAGGATCATTAGCAACAATAAATAACACGACACCATTAATAACATGAGTCACATTTAGATTACGTAGTCCTCCGAATGTGAAGTCTTCGCAAATGTGCCCCCTAAAATTAAAAAAACAAAAACATTATGGAGGCCTACTGGAGACGTGTGTGTTCAGATTAATATATCCAACAGCCAGGCCAGGAAAAGAGCTGAGGGAAAGCTTGTTGTGGTGTGAGTCGATCTGTTCAGATACTCTCGAGTGAACTGTCTGATGAGGTGGATTTGTTGCCAAATGTATCAACTTTCAGTGCGCTCAATTGACACAACTGGGTGATGACTACATAGAACTTTAATTTATATGCTAACAAGATATGCTGTCAGTGCTGGGACTCCTGGGCTCTTCTCGTGGATGTGGCGTTACTGATGTGGGTTGGTTTTAAATATTTTGCTGACAACGTGCAACTCCGATTAATACATCCCCACCCATAACAGTCACAGCCAGATGGAAAACAGATGCATTTCCTGTTTTTGAAGAATCTCAGAACAGGGTGCACATAGTGGGCTAAGGAGGATTACGATACTACACAAATAAAGAGTCCCTACACTATTATAATACTAATTCCATGTAAGGAAAATAATAACTGCTGTGTGCAACAAGCTGCACCATGATAATACTGAAGAAATGGACTCAACGTAAGCTTGATTTGATTTTTCATGCAGTCCCACTGGACCTCATGCTGCCTTTACTTGAATGAAATATCGATAAAATCAGTAAAAAAATGTTTAAAAAAAGTTTGGTAGACAGACCACTTTATAATCAATCAATGCTGGAAAGACTTCTGAAAAATCAGGTTTATAAAACATTTTATTGGTTCATGTCTTCTTAAAAGAATCAGAGCCGAGTTACTTGTCTTTTGCCATTAAAGACAAATAACAATACGTGTGGTGTGAACATGTAATTATATTATTAAAATACACAAGTCTGTGCACGTGTATCTTTGCAGTCATATGTGTGGAGGCCTCCCACCTTCGTCCCACCCACGCTGATGATGCGGTAAACGTTGCGGCTGGCATCGTAGAAGAAGGACACAGTGACGGCGTGTTTGCTGGCGGGCAGCCAGTTGCGTTTGGTGGCCGGGTCGATCTGGAAGACATGAGCTCTGGCACTAAAGATGGGCTGCTCCCTTTAAAACAAATAACAGAACATGTTCACTTCAAGTTACAGGTGATTTGGTGTCATAATAATTTAGATAACACTACTGAATACATCCAGGCAGGCGGCCATCCCCTCAACCGTCTGCCACGAAGGCTCCTTGTTTTCAAAAGAAGACCTCACACTCTGTAAGAGGAGTTAATGTGTGTTTAGTATAGTGTTAGCTGGTTTCACTGCACTATACGGTATATATTGGTTCATTTAAATAGCAATAGGGGAGTTAAAAAAGAACAACACTTTTCAACTGTTGAATGTACAGTTCACAGACTCCAACCCTCCTCGGACAGTCACATTCAAGTATACAAAAACAAACCACATGCTAATGCACAAACATACAAACAAATGCAGCGTGAACAAGATTTCATACACAAGATGACTGAGGTTTTTGTTAACATGTCTGTAGTCTGACAGATGTAGACTGTGGGTATACAGCCTGTCATTGGCCATGTCATTTCACATATTTTTTTCTCCTCCCCCACTGATATCGGTATAATAACAGATATAATAACAAAGATATAACGGTTTTCAAAATCCCCCTCGCAACAGGAAACGACAATCACCTCGGAGCTAGAAAAATGGCACGTTTTGACTTAGATGTGAATCATGCTGTAACACAGGCCTGCTCGGTTCTCTCAGCAAATGTTTGTAAAGATATAAGAAGAATATGTGTAGAATAGATCTTATGTAGGGATTTAGACATTTTAATGTCAGGGCTTGCTTCCCTACTTGCAAAAGTTAAGCCAAAACAAGTTTCCTTCCATACTATTTTACAAAGGCACTGTCGCTGCATCCTGGGCTTAGTGCCGCTCAAGACGATTGTGATTGGTTTAAAGAAATACAAGCAGAGTGTTTGTTCCTCTATACCAGAATGTTAACTCCTGCAGACAGACTTTTCTCCAGCACGGTGGAGATGAGAGGTCTGGCAATGAGAGATTATGCAACAATGCTTTTGAAATGTAATTTCAGGTGTACAGTCATATAGAAATGTGTCACCTTTTTTTAGATTATTTCACATACTGTATATGCAGCATTATAACACATTTCACGTGTTTATGGGTATGATAAAGATATCAATCTGGCAAGACTGTCATCAGTTTTGACCGAGCCAGAAAGCAGAAAAAAATGTGGCTTTTTCTACATTGTATTTTGCCATCGATTTTCTTATTTTGCTTATCCTTATTGCCTTCAGTTTTGTTGTTTTCCATTAGTTTGTGTTATTATTTTCCCATGAGCAGCTGCTGGCATTGGTGCAGTAGTAATCTCCCAGCTGAAGGCTCTATAAAAAATAACTCAGTGTTGTTCATTTTTAACTGAAACGTTTGTTTTCAAAGTTAATTTCTCCCTTTGGGAAGAACCAAACTCCTTTTTTGAGGACACGAACCGAGTATTTATACTAATAGAACAAACTGTACCTTTTTGGAGAGCACCTAATTTCTTTAAATGTTGTGCTATTAATCATTTTGTAACAGCACGTGTAACTTTTTAAGGAAGTGAATAAATCGCTCTTCTGCCTAAACTTTTCATTTGTCACTCAGCTCGGTCACAAACAGCGAGTTGAGCCGGATTTTAAAGAGGCATAAATCTGCCTGCATGTGACACTCGTCACTGAGAAACTGGCTCAGGGGCTCCGAATATAAAGACGAGAGAGCAGTCTGTCATTTCAAATCTCAAGCAAACTCTATCCGTCATTGTTTTACACTGGAAGAGTTAAACTACAGCATACCTTCTTTTACCTCTAGTTAAACCAACTGTGGAGGTTTTTCTGTCCCTGAAACTTACTGTATGATCTCTTAAACAACACAGATCTGATGGTGGTGCTCAAAGAACAGAATTCAAGAACTCATCTGAAACATCTTTAGAAATTATGTCCCGGTTTCTCCCACGTCATCCACAGTTACTATGACGCATAATTATCATAACTTTTTTCTGTTCCTAAGATTAAAGAAGTAAAAACTGTTCATAGCCCATTTGAGGACAGCTGTTAATTACTGGGACATGATGAAATGTAATTTTAATGATCTGAGCACCACAACGTCCACTTTATTGTTTTCAAATATGTTTAGTTGAGCGTCCACTTTATTGTGCTGCTGCAGATATCTGAAAACATTTACTAACGAAACCAAACCTGGAAAAACCAAAGCTCGAATTCGTTGACCTAAAAAAAAACCTTAAAAACTGAACTGAAGAATGAATTAACACTACTTTTGTCTCTGAAGTTTCATAACTGCAAAAGGACAAACTGGCCTCATATCAAGACCAGACTAAAACATACTTGCTTGGCAAAATATAAACCTGTTGATGCAGCAACAATACCCACACACGGTTTCTTTTTTCGTTAACATATTCCCATAATTTCCATTGTTAATTTTCTTTACAGCGTGTTTATAAATATACTACCATACATTTCTTTAATGAGCTTTCATGTGCTGCTTTATGAAATAATGAAGGCAACAATGATAAAAATGCATTCTCAATTATAATTTTGAGCTATGCAATACTTGTAAAATGGAAATATGGAGACTCTTTATTAGTACACTGATCAAAGCCAAAAGGCTACAACATCTGTACCCATTATTAAAATGAACTGAATATCATTATCATCTCGCTCATTTGTTTGATTGCGAAACATTGACTTTTTTGTCACTTTGGGGACCCCACTCTCCCACTGAGTGTATAATGATGGTGGATAAAGCTATAAATAGGGACAAAAGTACCACCAATTTCCGAATGTGATTGTGTTTTCGGGAACCTCGAGGTCACTGATATTCTCCTGGTGTAATGAGGCTGTTGGTGCAAATGAAATTGAAGATTTGCTAACCGCTAGCAGTCCAATTAGCCATCCTGCTCTCTCTGAAGAGTCACGCTGTGGGGCGTCCAGCAGTGGAGAGAAGCTCAGAGGACAATGAGGGACTGCGTGGGCACTTCGGTGAATTTGTGCAACATTCTACAGCTAATAGAGTTTGCATAATGTCAACGTATGCAATGAGCTGAAAGTCAATTACATACTGACATTAATGAGGATAATGTGTGTGGGGAGAGGGGCTCTGTTCTTTGTCTAAGCAATAGAAATTATCATTTATATAGGTCAGCATGGATTACATGAAGCATTGCTCCCACAGGGTTTGGTTGGAATCACTGTACATTTGCATACAAACAATAGTGGTTATTGTTCCAACATAGATTACTGAAGATGCAGTTGACAATAGACAATAGCAGCGCAGTCAGGGAAGCAGATTTAGGTGTCAGTGAGATTCAGGATGGCAGAAACTAGAGATCATACAACAAATGTGACCAATTGAGGACACAAATACAGTGGCTGAGTTGACTTAGCAAACTACTTACGTCTCTACTTTGTGGTATACTTGGCTCTTAGGATTTGATTTATTGGTTTTGTTTTAATTCACATGTTCTGACCCTCCCAGTTTCTCACAGGAGTGACAGGCGTACCGTTGTTTGGTTGCGGCCACATAAATGGGATTTATATGACAGTTGGTCAAAGACTCAGAAAGAGAAAGCATGAGGTTCGATTCTTTCAAAAGAAAAAGTCAAAGTCAGAGAACACACATATTCCTTTAATAATAAAATATTTAAAGTAATTTGTTTAATTAACCTCAATGGATGGAAATTTTAGGTGTAAACTAGTAAAAGTGAAAATGTGTTTCACTAATAATCATTGACTTAAGGATATCGTAAGACTAAAACGCTAGCAGCCAACTTGGCTTAATATGTCTTTGATTGACTGCATTTAGCCCAGTCCTACTTCACCAGGCTCCAGCCTCATTAGTTCATTTCTGCCAAATGGTTCAAAAGGAAGTTACTTGTTGCGAAGAACAATATTGAAATTTGTATGTGAGCTCTTTCTATTAATTTTCTTCACAGGAGATATTTTGACATTTAGCAGGAAAAGTGCAGTCAATAACATTAATAATGGCTACATTCCAGTTACAGTGTCCCACTACTGGGTATACTGGCTCTCTGTCATGTCCAACTAGGACACCTTCAATGCAATGAAGCTAATAATGTTTTAATTAATACCCATGCTTTTCCCTCTATTACAAGCCCAAAGGTCTGCCCATAAAAACTACCGCAGCCATCAGTAGGGAGTTGTCCAGTGCTGACTCTTACCAAACCTTAAAAAAAAAAAAGTTAATGCTGCTGTAATTAATGTCCTGCTGTTTCAATACAGTTGTTGCTATTATAGGAGCAAAATTATAAATAAAGTTTGAGACCCGGCTGCCATTCTTTTCAGGGAGTAGAGCTTGATGTGAGGACTGTGGTAAACCTGAACACCTACTTCAAAGGTAAAATCCTGCTCGAAACATCAGACACAAATCAAGCAAATTAACAGAACCATGAAAGTAATTAATTATGCTCAATACAACTAATCATTTGGCTACAGCTGATAAAAGCACGCTAACGCCAATAAGCCAAAAATAAATAAGAATACATTAATTAACATCAAAGTAATAAGAGCTTCCATTCTATCAATTCTCATATTAATGAGAAATGATGAGCGACTGCTCATCAGCTCCCAGCCGTCACAGCAGATTCACACGGAAATGATTGCCCCGTCATTCGTTTGGCCCATCTTGATGTTACTCTGTGAAAACCCTTTCAAGCTAATCAGCTCAGACAGGATGCATCACATTGAGGTTTGATGATATGAGCTGATTAAAAACTGGATTAAAGCCCTCCTGAGGTGAAGGAGACCAAACGCTGCACAGCAGCCTGACAGTGGAGAGCAGTAGAGAGCAGTGTAGTCTGATGTTCCACACACCAGATCAAGTAATCCTCAAACTGTGTAGCTCTTAATCAAATCAGGTGTTGTTAGAGTAAAACCCTGCGTGATTAGGAGAGAGCTCCTTATATGTGACAATCTGAAGAGCTGTCATTAAAGCCAAAGTTACGCTACAATCAGCCCAACATATTTAACCCCACAGGAAGACAATTTAGTTACAAAGCAAGATGTGAGCTGAATACTTCCACTGCAACAGCGCCATGGAAAATATCTCAATAACAAATAAAGACTTTATCAAATTACAGTACAGAAATATGTGCAATAAATGTGGACCCCTTACTTAACAATGCCATGTACACTGTTTAATAGATATTGTATTAGGTCATATAATATTTGCATTGAATGTGTAAAGTCTTAATCTGCAAAGCAACAAGGTACTACAAAACTCTGAAATGTAGTGTATAAAATTAAAATACGAGTGCCATTATATTATACTCAAGTAGTGGTTAGCACTGTCGCCTCACAGCAAGAAGGTTCCCGGTTCGCGCTCCGGCTGGGGCCCTTCTGTGTGGAGTTTGCATGTTCTCCCTGTGTCTGTGTGGGTTTTCCCTGGGTTCTCCGGTTTCCTACCACAGTCCAAAGACATGCTTGTGTTAGGTTAATTGATTGACTGACTCTAAATTGCCCGTAGGTGTGAATGGTTGTCTGTCTCTGTTCATCTCTATGTGCCCTGTGATAGACTGGCGTCCTGTCCAGGGTGTACCCCGCCTCACGCCCGATGTCAGCTGGATTCAGCTCCAGCCCCCCGCGACCCCGACAGGGACAAGCGGTTGAAGATGAATGAATGAATAGTACTTGAAATTGTGCTTAAGGTATTCACATCCTGCTTTTAGCCAGAGGCCTAAGTCATCTGGATCAATTATTGTCAATATATTCCAGGTCAAATATATAATAATAAATAATAAAGATATATATAAACGGTTGTATGTATATATATATATATATATATATATATATATATATATATATATATATATATATACATACACATACACACAAACACACACCCCACCATCCCCCACCTCCCCGTCATAATACTGTACACACTCACTGCTGCACATCCAAGCGTACGTGAGTGGAGGCAGAGCTGAGTTCGGATTAGGCTACAGCTCAGTAATTAACGGGGTCAAAAACATCACAACATGTTTTTTGAGGTGTATGTCTCATAAGCCCCTTTCACACATGCACGGCAACCCTGAACTTACCTAGACACTAACCAGAGGAGCTGTGTGTGAGAACACAAATGTCCGAATCAGTTGGAGTGGAGATCAAACTGTGTGACCCATGTGTGAATAGAGCAGCTCATTGTCTGAAGAATCATCGTGACCTAGGGGACATGTTGACATTTCTATCATGCAGCGGAAAACTAAACTAACTAACTATCCAAGGGTGACAAATTTTAACGGGTGGTTAGAGACTCAGTTGTTCGTGGCCAAATTACAAAGCAGCTATTTGACCGTGGTTTGATCCCTGTCATGTCGTCCCTTCTGTCCTCTACCCAGCACTAATCCTTGCCGAAACCAAAAGTAGTATTTCCAGTTAGTCATGACACAAAGACATTTTAGACTAGCCTTTATTGTAAGTGCAGTCTTACAGATATTTTGCTGCTAGATTAGTCTAGTCCCCAAGGCTAATTGTGGACTAACAGCCATGGTATTCAGGTGAATTTAGATGTATTTCTAAAGTCTGACTAGGAGTAAGAGCTAAGCCTAAGTCAAAGTCTATCTTTATGAAACCAGCCCCTGGATATTTCTAAAAACAATAGAGGTGTTTTTTCTTTCACTAGCTGCTTCTAAGGCTTAAAATAACTCATGGTAAATGTTACTTTTAGTTCCTAGATCAAGGGTATTTCCTCTTTAGAAAAAGTCACCATCAACTTTAGGATCAAAAACACGCCCATCACATCAAGTGTCTTCAAACTGCAAGTAATGAGTGATGAGTCAGTTATTTTCCCAGTATATCCGATCGTTTAGTCTATAAGATGACTATAGTTAGAAAAAAGCAAAAAATGTTGCTCACAATTATCGGAAGCCAACAATAGATATCAACTCAAGAGATATTCAGTTCATCCCATCACATGAGACAGAAGAAAAGCAGAAAATCCTTAACTGAGAAGCTGGAATAAAGTAGTTTGCCATCAAATTACTTAAAGGATTATCAAAATAATTTTCTCTCCCTCTTGTGGGAATATTGGCTCCAATGTCAGAGCATTTAAAAACAAATTGTCTTTTGTTTTTAGTGGTGCCTAAACTAGAATGTGGGTTACCTGAGAAGCTTTTGATATCTTCTTTTGTTAGTGAAGTCATTTTTTCATTTAAGGAGAACAGCTACTTCTCCTTTGGATTTTTAAAATTTGTATTTAGGGTCAGAGTGGAGGAGAAAGCAACGACAGACTGGTAAAACCTGGAAAAACAGGGGAGACAGCTCTGCTGGGATCTGAGGCAGGGGAATGAGAGAGAATGGGAGAGTGAAGCAGCTCAGTCTGAGCTGCTTTCTGAAGTTTCATAAATCCACTAACCATCCTCTACGTTGTGGCATGAAGCATTGAGATAGATTTCTAAGTTACACAGGATGAGAGATCTGATGAAATGTCAGACTGAGACAAACAAACTGGGAAGCCTTCTGCTGAGCATGCAAGCACTTCGTCAGCCTCACATCCATACAGATTAAATACTATTACCATATAATATAACAACAGTATTTGGCTGCTGCCTGCAGGAAAGGCCATAAACTGACTTCTAAGACATCTCCATCTGGACGCACTGGAAGAACAGTATGAGAGCTGAGCTTTCAACATGGAGTCATCAGAGAGCAAGGAGGCTTTAATCCATTTCCTCTGACCTACGAGGCTGCGTACACTGCACGTTTCAAATCACTGCTCGGACATATCTGACAACAGTTCTGCAACAAAAACCTTAACTTAACTTAAAGAAGTGCATGAGAGGACAGGATTATGCAAAGACTCTCAAAGGGGAATTGGTTCAACAATGAACGACACTGTCGATCAATTACACAGCTAATCGTTGCAGTTCTACTCTTTAAGGGTTTCAAATAAATTATTTATTAAAAAGAAAGAAAGTCCCAATCCGAGAAAGACAATAGGGCAGTCTGACCTGATGCAGATAGATTCAGGAAGAGAGCATCCACACTGGTAGAAAAACTTGGAATTTTTCTCTGTAGTTCAGAGTTCACCCTCTCTGTCTGCCATAGAAAACGCAATTTCCCTTTGATGATGATGACACACCACTTAATCGAAGCTGACAGCTGGTCTGCTTAGAAACACAACAGGACCCTTCCTGACCTGATTAGACTAAATATAATTTGCAACACAGAGCTCCATTTTCATCAGAAATCTAAATAGAAAGGTATTGCGACTTTTTTTTAGAAGTCTGATAGCAGGTTAATAATGCAGGGGAAAAAAGAGTGTACACAGATTCCTTAGGAGTATAAATAAGGTGTAAATTACTATGATGCTGTTATAACCACACAGCATGTAAAGATCACTGTTCACTCGCAACAAACAACAACAAAATACTTTAGCAGCTCTGTGGGCGCAGCTGAGCCCAGAACCAACATCTCGCCTTAAAGCTGTAATCAGTGAGCTCAGACGCTGAGTGGCCCATCATCACTGTGGGTGTCCGAGCGCAGGAGGGTGTCTAAACTCCTTTGTGAAACAGCGCTACCTGGACAGACGGATATGAGCAGTAAGGTATGAGGCTGTATGTAGGGTTGTTTAACAGTTCTGTTAAGCCAAATCAATATTTTACGTAGGTCATCATCATGACACAAAAAGGTATTAATGAATTACTTTTTTTTTTTCCCTGAATTCCACCACTGTTTTAACGTCACAGCGCTGTGCATTGTCATTTTTTCCCATACAATAATTCTGCAGATCTATGGAAATTGTGAAGGCAGTGGGACAGTCTTTAAAAAGGTTAAAATCAGCACAACTACTGACACTTTCAACCCACCACACAGTGCTGAAGTTCTCCTGAGTAACACACAATGCAACAGTTCATGATACGAAAAAAACAACACACAAAGGAGTATCAGTCGTTCTTAAACCAATTTAAATTGGATGCAATTTGAAATATAAACGTGACTTTAATATTTTCATACTTTCATACTAATACCTTAATTTTTGATAATCATATGAGTAGAAATTAAAAACAATTTCAATGTATTTTTTATTCAGTGTCTAGTTGCCACCACACAAACACACACCATGCTTGTGCTGTGTGTCTTTGCCTCAAGCCATCACTTTCTAATCCTCTCACTGCTTCTTCTTCATCTTTCCTCTTAACTCCGGCCCCCTGAAGCTTTTGATCTGTGAAACAGAAGCTGCAGCCTCCGTCTGGCCCTGCAGCCTGACCCAACCAGACGCCTCTGAAGTTGAGAAAATACTCCTCAAACTGCCCATAATGGAGCTCTATAAGCTCTGCCTGCTAAATAGCCCGGGGGTAGGTGATGCTGCAAGACTTGCCAAAATTCCTACGGCATATTTTAAAGCTGAATGTGAAAAATTTGAAATAGCAAATCAGAAAACCTGCAGGAGATCTGATGAGGGGGAAAGAGGTTAAGGTTCATAATGGAAAGTATAGGTAAGGATAATTGTTTTCTATAAAGGTCATACAATATCGTTGCATATAATAATAAACAAGAACAACCAGCCATGACAACACACACACACACAAAAACAAACATTCAAACAAACAAATTGAACCGCAGGTTACCGATATTATTCCCTGTAATAGAGAAGCAGTAAAAAAGGAGTAAAAAAGAATAAATAAATAAACAAGTAATCATTGAAGTAATGTATCAAAAACAAATTCCAAGCCTTTGCAGCCTTTAGCTTCTCTAAATGTGATTTGATGCTTTCCCCTGTTTGAAATCTCTCTAAATTAGGCATCTTTTGTGCTCTGAGCACTTGTGATGGGCATTTTTCATTAGCTCTTGACATTATATTATAGGACTATGTGCTGAATGTCAAGTCTAGTCCAATATCACAAATTTCACATTTTCCTCAAGGGACTTAATCTCTACGGTATACAACAACCTTCATCCTTAGAACTTTGGTTTGGATTAATTAAAAAAAAAAAAGGGAAAAGAACAGAAACCTTCAGCAAAAGGATATGATCACATTTTCCAGGTCTGTCTTTAAAAAAAATACCCACATGTACATTGAAATGGTTTTTGGTCACTGTAGTCATCCTGTCCATATTGACTGTAAAGAGATTGCAAAAGCCTTGTGCATTTTCTCCCACTATCACTTTCATTAAATTTGCTTTTTAAAAAGGGATCTCTCCATGGCCAGTATATGGACAAGAGGAACAAAAACTGTATTAATGTGCATACAGATGTGTCCTGCATGTCAGGGTTCGAGACACAGAACCCAAAATTGCTCCAGATTGCTAAATGTGAATGGCAAGTAGCATTAAAGCATCTTTAGTGAAAAAGTCCATATACCAGTGCTCTTACACTGCAGATGTAACATAGTGAAGACCGCAGATGTACTTTATGACACTCTTTTTTTCAGTCACCTCATGAAAGGTTTATCAACAACTAACATGAAATCATCCAAGTCAAGTATCCGTCCAACTGTGAAAAGCAATATGTGCCATTGTAGGTGACAATGTGAGAACAAAGGTTATCTATAGAAATGTAAAAGTAAAGTAATATAAAGTATACACAGGTTCCCACGCTCAGCCTGTCAGGTTGAATAACATGTGTTGACCCAAAAATAAATAAATAAAAAACGAGTAAATGCCGGCTAACCACAGCAAAGCATCATTTTTCGTGTGCATTGAGACGACACAGAACTGGAACTCTGCTGTGGTTTTTACAGCCTCTGGGGACTTCAGAAAAGGGTCTTTTTTTGTTGCTTTTCTTTTTGGCAGTTTCTCTTTGTTCCTCTCAAAAGCATTTATGGGTCTGCTTCCTCTGACCTCTCAGAGTAAACCACCCCACGTGTCCACATTCCTGAGCAAGCGAAAGTGTCTGGTCCAGTCCGGCAACATGACACGCTACAACTACATACCGAAATAGCATGACGAGGAGAAACACTAACTCATACTGAAGCTGCTTAACAAGTCACCATATCTGCAGCCAAACATATGCACTTCCGTTTTTACACTGGAAAGCTTTGGGGTAAAACAAGGAAGAAGAAGAAGGTTGTCAGTTTTTCAGAAGTCTACCAACTCACCGAGCATCTTCTACACTCAATGACAACAAGCCTTTTCACTGGCAAATTAAATGCCTGAAATGTGAGCACTGTTTGTGTTGAAGGACAGCACGGCACTTCTCCTATCTGAAGGTCAACTCATCTGACTGATAACTTCTCACACGGTGAAGGGGACACAAAGCTGCCATGCTTTCTGTATTCAGGATATAAATGAAGGTCAGAGAGAGACGGAAAAACAATTGATCTTTTGTCTCGATCCTAGACAGCAGCACAGTTATTACTTTCTTGCCACTAAAACACAGTGAAATGAAGCAAACAGTAAGAAAGTGAGCTATGATAACAGTTTATTCATGCAACTATGGATGTCTCCAAAACAGCAATTAAGAAGCTCTTCTCCCCACAGAGCAGCTGGTTCTCTGGTCAGTAGGAGGACGCAGGCGCTGCACAGCTTTTATGGCGCTATTGCTGCAGATTAACTGATTATGTTCCTGGTGACAGTTTAGACGCCTCTCTGCTGCAGAGGGAGGCTGCACAGTGACGTCAAGACAGATTTCTACAGTAAATGAGATGATAGACAGCAACATCATCATCCTTCCATATGACTCCTCTTTAATTTTATAGATATGCAAGCTGTGACATACTGCGTTTCAACAGCTGTAACAAGTGGTTTCAAAAAGTGATGACCTAAACGGGATAAAAATCATCTAATAAAAGCAAATTTCAAGCTGCTCCAATTGAATTAAATGGTATACACTTCCTGCCTCCTAGTTGGACGTGGGCTTGCTTGAAAGTGTAGTGACCTTCATGTGGTGGGATGAAAGGTAATATGTGCATCATTTATTTATCATCTTCTGCTTACATTAGATATTTAACAGCCATATTTAGCATCACAACAAAAATAATTATCAGAGGCGTTTGTGGACATTAGTAGACCTTAGCTTAGCTGTGTTCCCAGGTCTCGAACAAAGTTAATTTTCTCCTGGGTCAAATATCTACTTCAGTGACTATGGGGCTATGGAAAGGTCTAAATCAGTATTCACGTCCGCTTCTCCCATTGAATTCAATACATTCAGGACCTGCTGTTAGACTCCTAAAGAGGTAGGGCAGTGACAAAACCCATGCACGTGTCAGTGTAAACAGGGAGCACATTGTCTAACAGTACTCTGCAGTTGAAAATGGACGTTGAAGAAAATGGGCGTTGGAAATAGTTCTGAGGAACAACAGCAACTGCGAGAAACCGATCAAGGCGCTAATTTAATCTGCAGTGAGCAGCAAAGACACAGGGACTTGACTTGGGTCCTGAGGAGTTGAAGCATTTGTTCACTGACAATAAACTGTAAATACACTGCTCTGCTACATTCACAACGTTACTGATAACTCAGTTACTTCACACTCAACGCACCGTCGCTGTGAGAGTTCATGTGTGAAACGCTAACACAGACAAGACAGTTCAGCAGCACGGGCAGAAATGACAGCAAAACTTATCTCAGTACAGGTTTTCCTCTCTCTCACATTAAACCCTCAATCTCTTGAATACATTTCAAGCTGTTACTTAAAGGAGTTTACCTTTCTGCCCGCCCAGACTAAAATGCAACCTGAAGCTCAGCAGCGTTTTCAAACATCTCTGTTTTTTCGGGGCTCGGATGCAAACGCCTGCAGAGTAGCAAGAACTGCTGAGAAGATCATCAGGGCATCCCTACCATCTCTGCAGGACATTTACCAACCACTGCAGAGTGGCTTCATCCAAGGCTCCACTCACCCCCAACACAGGTTCTCAAACTGATGTCCTCCGGCAGGCGATACAGAAGTTAGCAGCGTTTATCCTCAGGCCGTCAGGCCGGAAATCACTGCCCCACCTTAACACACCTGTCACAGACATTTACCCGCCGGCTGCTCAGATATTTCTGTATATTGTACATAGTGTTCTTCTTTATTATGTGCTATTTATTTCTTTATACCTTGTGTTTCCTTGTAAACAACAATCAAAGCGAAAGGCAAAATTGTGCAGGGAAACTTGTCTTTAAACTGCATATGACAATAAACGCTTTGACTTGACTTTGATCTTCTAACTTTAGACAAGAAAGTGAAGCTTTAAATTCCCAAAATGTTAAACTAGGATTTTGGTTGATGCGAACTCTTTTGTTCATCAAACACTGAAAAGGTTTAAGCTATAAAATTATTTTTCTTTTTAGCAAACAGTAGCTGTGTTGAGGTATGTATCTAGAATGCAGCCTGCTGGTCTTCAACCTACCCAAGTTCAAACCATACACACACTCCACTCCGCTACAGCCAAACAGCTTACTACACCCGTTACTACGAAGGGTTGGACACGGCTACCGCTCAACAAAATCCCGACTGTTTGCTGTCCTGCCTTCCCACTGACATCAGGACAGCAGAGCCTCTACAAATACTCCATCACAGACTGAAAACACATCTGATCAGACTTCACCTTGGCCCATAAAAAATAAAAATAACTCTCTTTCTTATTGTCTAAATATGAAGCAGTTCAGCATATTCAGTTAAGTTGATTACATGATTCTTGCAGTTTCTGCTGCTGTGCCCACATGGTTGAAAGCACACAATTCAAGACTCTTTGGATATAAGCATCAGCTAGATAAATGTAATGTGTCCCTTGAAGATTTTTGTACTTCCAATCCACTGCATGTCAGAGGAAAACATTTAAATTGTGTGCATTCAACCATGTGGGCACAGCAGCAGAAACTGCAAGAATATACCGTATATATACATATACTGTACATACATACATACATACATACATATATTTGAAAGTTGTTATTAAAAACATACAATTTATGAAATACAATGCACTGTTTAAGAGTTGAAACAATCCAACAGTATGTGGAACAGTGGCGCTGCAATGGAGCAACCAACAGGGGGATGATGTGATGAAAGAGACACCAGACAACGACAGCAAGAGGAGGAGAGCGTGCTGACAACATCTGCACATCATGACAAGCATGAAACCTCCAGTGTGAATCTAATCTTACAGTAAACAGTGTTCATAGATGCTGGGGAAGGACAAACATTATGGCATGAGATGAGGGTGGATGTTTGCTGAGGTAGGGATGGGCGGCTTGATCCCCAGAGTACCAAAAGTACAGATACAGATGCTGTATTCTTGAATATCAAAAGAGCCAGAGCATAAAGACACAAAGGCCATTTCTCAATTTCCTAAGTCCAAAGTCCTTGGTTTTTGCGCCAAATAAAATAGATATTATTAAATACTAGACCACTGATGGAAGGTACAGGTACCAAGACCAGTGTCATCTGAGATCAAAAACTTGAGTTTATCACCCATCCCTGCCATGCGGATCCACAACACAGAGACGACGTGGGTTTGTACCTCTCTCGATGTAGCGGGAACATTTTACAGCTCGCGGACAACTCCTCTGCGGCAGAACAAGAGGAGAGAGGATCCAAGTTACACGGTGAAAATATCTGTGGAGTGTCAGGAATTAGACAGTGAAGAAACTGCTGACATGAAGCAGCTACACCTCATACCTCAAGTACGCTGAGGTTGAAACTGAGGCTATCTCAATATTAATATACAGTATATCACAATATAGCATGTTTTCTGATAATAGAATAACCACATGGTAAAGACTATTTTTGTATACTCCTGTGTGCATTAAATGCGTGACAAATGAAGAGTATTTTCTCTTTATTAAGAACTTTAGTGCAAAACTAACAATGTGCCAAGATCAGAACGTGGTTTCATTGTCCATACGGTGTAAATATTGCCATGATGCTGTTTGGTCACTGTTTTTTATGCTGTGATGGAAGCACTATAGAAGAGTAGCATACAATACATTTTATATTGTTTTGGAGTTATATATCATGATATCACTTGGATTCAAATATGCTTAAGAATTGAAATAATCCATAAAGAGAACAGAATCTTGATCACAGATTCCATTGATAAGATAAAATAATAATAAACTATCCAAATATGGTAAAAAGCTCTTTCAAATGTAAAACACCAGCCAGTTAACACACTTCTATGAAAGAATGAACAAGGCTGTCTGAGTCCAGAGGGTCCTCAAATGCATCCAGGCGGTCCTCTTTAATTCAGAAAATATGACGTGTCCACTGTGTGTTTACCAGGTATTTGCTCTTAAATGGTCTCAGCTTCTGATATTTAATGTATCCTGATGAATATAAAGTTGCTGCAGGTTGTAAATAATAGAATCTGTCATAAGCCTGTTAGAGAAAATAAAAGATCTCTATTAAATAATGACTCTCTCTCTCTCTCTCCATCTTATTACATCATCCATTTGCCCATGGGCCAGCTTGTGACAAGGCTAAGTACTTTAAGACAAGCTGTACACAGTATAAGAGCACCTGTGCACCCACCACTCATTTTATTTATGGACGTGAAGTGGCTCTTAATCCTGGTGCTCGCTGCGGTGAAGAGTAGCTCCATACTGTCTCTGTCTCTAAAGAGTTGTTCAGTTGTCTGAGTTTGAATGGTAACCCCACGGCTACATCTATGAGTTCCTTCATGACATTCATTTGGACCAGGTGATTGATCTCAGCTGCGTCCAGTCACCACAGAGGGATGATGCAGAGCTGACGTCTGGTCCGAGTTGTTGGTGTAAAAGCATCAAACACAGGCCATCAAATCAGACGTTTATGGCAAAGCTACTGTCGAAGGCCCAGCAACGAGCAGAAAGTGCCAGTCTGATTCAGATACATTATGCACTGATACCACTTTGTCTGAAGTGAGAAGTGCCTGGATACCCTCTGACAGTTGTGTGCTCAGGTGCTTAAGAGCTATGTGCAGTCAACTCACAGATTATGTGTCTGAAATAGGGACGCAACGATTAAATCGATGAGTTGTCTACTACTAAATTCATCGACAACCATTCTGATAATCGCTGACTGAAGAAAAAAAAGTTTTCTCTGATTTCAGCTTCTCAAATGTGAATGTTTTCTGATCATTTCCTCCTATGTGACAGTAAACTGAATATATTTGAGTTGTGGACAAAACGAGACATTTGAGGACGTAATTTTTGGCCTTTTGGAAGACTTAACATTTTCCAACATTTTCTGAAACCAACCAACGAATCGATTAGGAAAATGATCGACAGATTAATGGATGTTTGTAGAAAATACGGGTTAGTTGCAGCCATAGTCTTAAAGTTCTTCAGTCTCTGTAAGTTTGGAAAATGGAACTCACCTGAGAGATATTTCCTAAGAACCTGCAACATCCAGGTGGTAAACTTGGAAATTTGACTTAAGGAGTTGCTGAGGACCATCTGAATGCACCAGTAGGTTCTGTCACAGACGCAAGTTCAGCCTGGTCTTAAGGAGATTTGAATGACACACCTCTGTGGTCTTTTTGTGGGATCCAGTGACTGATTTGTAATGCGGCTTTTGTTACAATTTGGGGTGAGCAGCAACACTGTGCTGCAGCACCGTGCAGTTTCACTCGTCATGGACATCCCAATGACTTCACTTGAATTTTTCAACACCTCCATACATAGTTTAAGTGGTAAGTAAGTAGAGCATAAGACTTTAATAAAACAGCATTTTGAAAACAATGTATGCAGTAAAATAGGCTACCTTCTGATAGTTAGGTGTATTATAACATGCCAAACTGGCCAGCAGTGTAAATTTTCACTTTGAAAAGGGAATACTGGCACAACTGCATAAATAATGAAGTCTTCCAAAAATATATCAGTCAACCCCTATTAAACATAACAGAGTACTGAGGATGCACTTATACTGTTCTCCAGCAGTCATTTGAGCAGCATCTCAACCACTGTGACACAGGCCTAGAGGAGGCTGACAGCATGGGCTGTGGTAATGTGAGGAGGTGTGACTGACACACACACACACACACACACACACACACACACACACACACACACACACACACACACACACACACACACACACACACACACACACACACACACACACACACACACACACACACACACACACACACACACACACACACACACACACACACACACACACACACACACACACACACACACCTAATGAGATTAGGCACATCTTGAGGAGCAGGATCAGGAGCTTCCCAAAGCAAAGTCAACGGGGATCCCCTGCACAACCTGGAAGTTGTCCTGTATGTGTGTGTGTGTGTGTGTGTGTGTGTGTGTGTGTGTGTGTGTGTGTGTGTGTGTGTGTGTGTGTGTGTGTGTGTGTGTGTGTGTGTCAGCCAGAGTTAAATGTAAAACATGTTAATTTGACCTTTCTACGGTCACACGTGTCATTCAGCTGTAAACGGACATCAGACTGTGTCGAGCTCTACCGTTCACCAACACACGATTGCTCTCTCGGTAATGTCTATCAGACTGTAAACAAAGAAAACGACACAGTGTCTGGTGTTAATATTCTGGTCGAAAATCTTTAAAAGGAGAGAAAAACGAAGGCTCTTGTGTAACCGGACCAAACAGCCACTCAGAAAAATCCCGCAAGTCACCACAAAGTTCACTTTTTAAGCATTTCGCCATTTGAACAAATCCCTTCCAGGCAGCGAGAGTGCGCTAACTGTACATTTAGACACAAATGTCTAACTTACCCCATGCTCCGAAGACCTGGATGCTGTTTTTTGGGGACCGAATTCACTTTTAGTCCGTTTTTCCTCGGTTTACAAACGGAAACGGATTCGCTTCTTGCCTGAAATCCTGGGGAAAAAAGACAAATCACTTCCGACTCCAGATTCCCCCGGTTCCCCCTCCAGTAGTACTCCTCTCTTCTTAAGTCAGTTGTTGTACTCCAGCCTGTCTGCCTCCCTTTGTCCGGGGGTTTCTACGGCGAACAACACCGCGGATCTTTCGTCCCCGTGCGTAATTACGCACTGTGAATCTTTTTGGCTCAGTTCTGCGGGCCGGAGAGACGGAGGTACGTCGATAAAATGTTGGCAGCAGAATGCCTTTGGCTCAAACCTCGTCCAGGACTTGTGATGTGCTTTCCCCCCCGCCTCTTTGCCAGATCACACTAGGATCCCATTCAACGCTCGGTGGAACCGGGGAGCCTCTTTAGCGCCATCTAATGGCCACAATGCAAACTATCAACCCCCTCTTTATCCCCACTTAAATGTCACAATGTGAAGTACTGCATGTGAAAATGACCTCAGTGAATATTTATGCGATGCATCGTATTAAAAGCTTGAAGCATTAGAAATGATTGGAAAAACAGAAGCCACATGGCTGTTTTTTGTTGCGTCAGATGCACAATCCTGCACCCTCTGTCTGTGTTGATCACGTTAAATCAGATAATATTCTCTATAAAGCTGTTTATAAAGAGCCACATCGTAATCATATCAAGTACTTTGATGGCTCACACAAAATACATCAACAGCCAAATAAATATCCTGCTGTTGATAGGATTAGAAAATCTATAAGACTGGAAATCCGTTTGTAAAATACCACAAAGCTCAATAAACATTTGCATTCAGTCCCTACAGGAATATTAATTAATATAATGATTTTATTCATAAGGCAGTAGAGCAAATTTCACAGCAATGATTATGTAATCACATGAGTCAGTGTAAATTATCTCACTGAAGATCACATGATGTTAAAGATAGCGAAGGTATTTCTTTAAACAGAGCTGTAGAAAAGAAACAGATTACAGAATGTTGCACAAATGATGCAGAATATCAAACTAAATAAAAAAAATGATGCAGAACATCAAACCAAAAAAAATGTTTTGAGCACATTTTTATGTTCTTCTTAAAATCTAACTTGATCAGACAAATATCAAACATGCACTAACATTAAAACGCAACACATTTAAGACATTGCATGATTTCCCCCCAAATACATAAAATATAGAATAAAGATAAAGATAAAATACCAGTTTAATGTTATGACAATATCAAAGCCCAATTCTGGAAAATGTAAAACTTTCATAGAGCTGCTAATTGGCAAAAACCAAGACAAGAGAGCATTTCACCCATTTACTTCTTATTTAAGCTTCACAACTTTCCTTAAAAACAGTTGAAATCACTGGTGTGTAGCACTGAGAAGAGCAGGAGCGGCACTTCACCTCATTAATTCATACAGGCCACAGTTTAAAGTCACCTCTGATATATTATAAACCACTTATTTGCATGAGTACAGGGTGAGCATGGGAGAGCAGAGCATCAAATGTAGTGGAAGAGCGATGGGAGCAGCTCCTGTGCACTAATCGAGCTGCTCAGTGGCCTGTTACAGCGATGCAGCCGACTGCCGCTCTGTGCTGCAGGGAGGCAGCAGGGAACATCAGACCTGTGCCTTTCATGCAAACAACCCTCCTGCTCATTTAGAGACTCTTCTCAGCCGGTCCCAGGCAGTTTGCAGCACAGCTGGATGGTCTGGGCAGGATGGAGCTGAACCTGCAGGCCTCTGCCTTTAACACTAAGGGTATTAATCACCTCTGGCAGCCCCACGGTGCACACACAGATGGGTCTTTTTGGAGAAGATTTATCTTCTTTTCCAAGTCAAGCAGTGGCTGAATTAAACTCACACTCACTGTGGCAGACCTACATGGTGTGGCAAACAAGGCATCATCTGCACTGGAAATACAATCTAGACAAACAATCAAATCTTACATTGTTAAAAATCAAAAAACAAAGCTTGTTTGCAATTAATCTTCAATCTTATTGTCTGGACTAAGTTAAAATGAAGAAAAAGGGTTTGTGAGTGTAATCCTTTTGACTTTCAACGCCTCAAAACAACACATACAAATCAGCTTCATAAAAATCAGAAGGTGCCTCAAGCCCAATTATTTCAGGTCATGTGAGGGAGAAGATGATTAATCGTTCATTCAGACCAGCTGGAGACTTGTACAAGGTAAAATGAAGGACCGTAGCAGAAAAGGAAGGACACTGAAATTATTCTAGGATAAGAAATAAATATGATTTCTATAGGATAGTTTTTCAGCAGTCCCCTTTTCACATTAAAATACACAACCTGACACCTGATCCATCTGTCTCAAGGAGAATGAGGTTTTTTAATGACCTGAAACTCAATCAAGCGTGTGTGAGTGGTGAGACTGTAGGACAAGCGATCTCTATCGAATGACTGAGAGGTTATTCTCTGTGGATAAACAGAAAATAAGAAGGGAAGCCATTAATTGCTTTTCCTCCCATATGTTGCTATATTTTCTGTTTCAACAACTATAGTGACCTGGTTAAAGTGGGCAAAAGGGAGACAAAACACAATTATTTAAATAAATGTAACCAAATTAAATTAAAATGTTACCCTAGTTAATTAAAGTTTGGGGCATGGATATCAGTAAAGTCAGTTCATGAGTAGAAGATGTGGATGTGAGTGTTGAAAATATGCATAAAAGCAAAGCAAAGAACTCAAGACAGTAAACTAAACCAAACAAGCAGGTGCCTGTAGGGAGAAGAGAGCGAGAGCTGCACCGCAGAATTGTTTATATAACCGGGGAGAACACCGGCCATGAGGTGTTCAGGTTACACCAACCATCACCTGCCTAGAGAACAGAAGACACAAGATGACACAGCACGGGTCATCATCACACAAATAATAACAACTCATTTTGTCCACTGACCAAAAGACACAAGCAAATGATACAAACAGGTGCATGGGTTTTTGCCTGGTGTGCTGCAGTACTGAAGGTCCGACTGTGGAGGTGTATGAGTGAACGGGTTAGTGGCCATTTGATCAACTGCACATTTGTTTGTGAACATACAACACTAAATCACAATATCATCTTAAATTGAAATGACAAAGCCCCTCGGATGCTGTAATCCTGTAAAAACTAGCTTCACGAAGTGTCCACCAGTGGTGAAAGAAGTACTCAGTAAAAGTAATGATACCACACTCGAAAGTACTCTATTAAAGTCCTGTTGATAATTAATGATAGACTAATGTAAATATCAGTTTAATGTTGCAACTAATAAAGGTGGGGCTAATTTTATTTACTTTATATACTGTTGTGTTGCTTAATCTATAACAATATAGTGTTATTTCATTTTTGATAATATGTTGTATTAATAATCTTAATCTGTAAAGTAACTACTTACTAAAGATGCCAAATAAATGTAATGGAGTAAAAAGTACAGTATTTTCTCTGAAATGTAGTGGAGTAGAAGTGTAAAGCAGCATAAAATGGAAATACTCAAGTAAAGTATAAGTACCTCAACACTGTACAGTACTTGAGTAAATGAACTTAGTTACTCTCCACCAGTGGTGCTCACACGGTGAACGACTCTACCAACTTCTAACATGAGACCATATTAAGTACTTACCCAATGCAGTCAAACATGTGTGGGTTTTTGGTTCATACATAAAGGTGGGTCAGCCTATCAAAGTATGCGACCAAAGTAAAACTGTGGTTTAGTCAGTATCACATTCTATATTTCTCCTGGACCAAAAGATACTTGTTTCATCTTGTGATGATGGGTCATATTGAGTTTGCTGAGTGATTCACTTCTCTCTCTGTGTCTGCAGGTGATTGTTAAAGCAAATTGAAACACCTGAAGTTATGCTGAGAGATTTTACTTTAGTTCTTTTGTTAAATTGCTTTCATGCACCTTTTCGCAACACATCAAACACATCAAACACTACTGACTCATCCAAATAACTTTTGTTATGCTTAAGCACTATAAATAAAATGGAATTGGAATCTACACCTAACACTTAATTCATCCCACTTAAGTTAACTTTACTTAACCCTATTTTTATTTATTTATTTTTTAAGTTAGTTTTGTTTCAACTTGCATGGCGAGTCTTCTTGTTGTTGTGCCCACATGTGTCAGGTCAAAACCCTGTTGTAGTCTAGGGTCAAAATGGTCAAAACAGGTTTTTATAATTGTTTATTTTTTTACAGTATTGTTTTATTGTCATGGCAGTTAACAAGGACACGTGCTGTTGCCTAGCAACGATTTTTAGGAAGACAAATGTTTCAGCTGACAATGCATCTTTGACTTTTAAATCTCACACGGTAAACCCATGATGGCCTGCGTCCTCCTGCCACCTTCTTTTATTTACTTTATTCAGTAATTCAAATGTCCGTACATTGCATGTAGTACAGTTAGACAAGTGAATCCATTAGTGCATGCTTGTATGTGGAAATGGTCAAGATGGTACCAACCATAGACATAAAGAGTAGACGCCTCATCGAACGTTGGGCCTATTGGCGCTGACGAGCGGTGGAGCCGCCATCTTGGCCCGGTCGCCCGCTCCACTCAGTGTAAGGACAGGACACGGTTCAGCGTATTTTAATATTCACAGTGGGATTAACAGTAATAGAATATTCTGATATATGATATATGTGATGTATGATAGGTGTTTTGCAAACACTATAAATATAAACACAACAAGAGAAATCATTTATAGAGTATTAATAGGCTATATTTCATACATGAATACATAAATCTCTCTCTCACTCACTCTCTCTCTTTCTCTCTCTCTCTCTCACACACACACACACACACACACAAACACACGCAAGCGCACACACACACACACACACACACACACACTCAGAGAAAATTAAAATACATATAAATCAAGAGTATCAATACAATTAGGTCAGAGAGAGAGATGACATTTTGGACACATCTAAATACAAGTCAAACAGACACACTTTCATTTAAAGCACTAAAAAAAAAGCAAGAGCCGAACCCTATATGTTAATAAATATTCAGAAATGATCCATGCTCTGCCAGTCGCATAGTCGTGGTAGTGGAGAGGAGAGGGAGGGTCCACATTTGAGCGAGTGTGTGTGGTATAAAAATATATATAAAATTTTGTTAAATCGATCATTTTCACACTGTTTTGTTCTTGCACAGTTACCAATTTGAGTGTAGCTCTAATTGGTAAAGAAAGTGATGTTGTAGGAGTACTTTGTATAGTATCTAAAATGACTGTGTCCTTTGTTTTTAGGCAAGGTCTAATTATGTGAATGTCTTCTTTATTACATATTTTAATTATGTAGTAATTGTATTTAATGTGCAAACAAAAACACGGGGCATAGTTCAGTAATATCCATTTTAAATTATACAAACCATTTAAGATTTTTCCTTAGTTAAATAAATGTATGATTTTTTCTTTTCAGACTGTTTCAACTTCTCTGGTACAACTGAACTAAAAAAGCCTGGACTCATCAGTTCTGGTTTACAAACATGTGACGTTCGTCCTGCTTTAAGTGGAGATGTGGAGAACCAAGTAAAAATGTATGGAACATTTTGTTCAGCTGTGAGAATATCGGGCACAGAGTGGAAATACATGTTCACGCTTGCCTCGTAAATCTCTAATTCATTCTTTATAATAAAGCCCACATCATGTTGCTCCTGTTTGATGAAACAGTTTAACAGCAAAGGATATTGGTCAGATTCTGTCACTTCTCCTTTGATAGTCTAAACTTTAAAAAAAAAAAGTGACATGACATGAAAAATGATCTCATAATTCATGTCAATGTCATGTTCAATATTTAAAAAAACAAAACTGAGAATATCTGAGGTGACCTGAGATTAACTGTCTCTGAAGTGTCTTCCTCTCATGAAACCACAGCACATCCTCCGCTGACCTACTGCTGGAAATGTGCAACCATTTACACTAGACCACATGTACGACAACCCCTCTCCTCCCTGCTTCTCCTTTCATATCTACACAGGCACACACACACACACACACAGGCTTGCACACACACATCTGGCCGGGGGGTAAATTAACTAACATTCCCACAGAGGCTAATCTCCACGCCTCTACTGTGACAAGATAATAATAATAAAATAAGGGACAGCAGCTCCTCTGGCAGCTAAATATGTATCTACCTGCCACAGCCTGAGGGACTCACTATAACATTCAAAAATGCAGGGATTTATGTCTAATTGTTTAAAATTGTACTGTACCGTACTGATTATGAATTGTAATATTGTAATATTAGATTAGAGCAGGAATACGCTGCACAGTGCTCTGGCATCTTGTTCCTTCTGCTGCTCAACTCAGGCTCAACGAGTCACTCATAGAACTTATCTGGTAGGATGACCGATCCAAGATGGCGGCCGCATTTCTCGCGGCCCAACGTTCGATGCGGCATCTACTCTTTATATGTCTATGGTACCAACAGTTTGACCAGCAGAGGGCAGCAACGCGCATGCGCAACCTCCCTTTGTCATGAAGAAGAAGACAAACACGTCATTCTGTTACGTAATCATGCAGCGACCATCGATGTAGCACACGAGGATGTTTTACTCTGCGTTAAAATCGAGTATTTCAGTGATTATTTTGTAAGATAACGTACGCGAAGGCACCCATCGAGCCCCAGAGGAGGAGATAAATCAGACATGGCGGACTTCTCGTCTCTGGGTCTTTCACACTGGCTGGTCCAACAGTGTCAGCAGCTGGGCATCAACAAACCCACTCCTGTCCAGGAACACTGCATGCCTGCGATACTGGAAGGTAAGACCACCAGGACCACCGCTACTGTCCACCTGTACAGGAAATGTCCTCTTCACTGCCTTGAAACATCTATTCATTTAATGGTCAGTGATTATCAGGCAAGATAGTAGTTCTAACTTTATTTATTTAGCACCTTTAAAACTCACTTTCAGAATCAGGATCTCTTTATTGTCATTGCACATAGTACAACGAAATTCAAGTGTCATCCAGATGGTGCAAATTACAGCAACACATTTTAAATATGAAAGAAAAGTCACGCTGCTGGGCCTTCTTGACTACTGTGGTGGTGTTTGTAGTCCAGGATGTCCATTACAATGCACATTTTCATCTCCTGCTTTTCTATTTCTTTGCACTATTTAGAAATTATTAATTTATTATTATTTATTTTGTTCTCTTGCACTGAGTCAGAGAGAAACGTATTTTCGATTCCTCTGTATGTCTGGCACAAATTGCAGAATTGACAATAAAGCTGACTTTGACAGAAAGACAAAAGACTAAAGCACATAGAAGTGTGTGTGTGGGTGTGTGTATATACACACACACACACATCAACAAGTCAAGATACACGATAGGACACCAATAACAAAAAGTAGAAACGACAAGTGAATAATACAAATTAAGTTAACAGATGAATAAATATATAAAATAATTAATAAGTAAATGAAATGACTACAAATAAAGAAAAAGACGACATCACATAAAAGCAAGTCTGTGTGTATTACGAAGTGATTTCAAAGAAGTCAGTGATTCAGCAAACCTTACCTGGATAAACACCTGGGAGATAGTAGATAAATACTGCCGAATCAGCTCTCAGTTCATATTAAATGATTATTATTAACTGTTGAGTACGATTCAGAGGTCAATACACATTAGCAGTCAACTATAAAATGTCAACAAATAAAAAAAAATCAACTGACTGCTGCAAAACTTGCCATAAAAATCTCTGGATTAGAAAATGTTTAAAGTGATGACTTTAGTTTGCAGATAGGCGAGGATACATATAAATATAATAAATGTTCTGCGGAGTTTGGTATGGTCCCCAAGTATTACAATCATTTAAGTAAAATCCTCTGGACTCACCACAAAGTATAAAGTAAAACCAGACTTCAGGTGAATGTCTTGTGTTTTCTCCTCACAGGGCGGGACTGTATGGGCTGTGCTAAAACCGGAAGTGGGAAGACTGCAGCTTTTGTGCTCCCAGTGGTGCAGAAACTGTCAGAGGACCCATATGGCATCTTCTGCTTGGTGCTCACTCCGACCAGGTCAGTGCTGCGTAGTGTCAGAGTCAGCCGGAAGATCTCCCTACACATCTAAAACACTTAAACATGTTTAAAAATAAACTATTATTTAACATCACAGCTTTAAGAGAAAATGTTTTTTCTGATCGAATACTCCAATGGTTAAGGACAGGTTGTCAGTCCTTCAAAATAAAAGCACACTGGGGCTAAATTGAACATTCTGGTGTATAGAGTTTTATTCTAAAGCTGCAATTTTGAGTTTCCTCCTGTATTTTCACTTCAGATAAGAACAACATTAAATTACAAACATTTTTTAAAATATAAAATCTGTTTCAATCAAATCTATATTGCATGTGTCATTGATACTTAAGATAAGATGAACAGCATTTTGAGGAATATCTTCTCGTATTTCCAGCTAATGATGTTGTGATGTCATGCAGGGAGCTCGCCTATCAGATTGCAGAGCAGTTTAGAGTCCTAGGGAAGCCGCTGGGTCTGAGAGACTGCATCATCGTTGGTGGAATGGGTAATCATTTATTCTGAAAGTCTGCTGGAGTTTAAAGGCTTGGGAACCCTGCCTCCAGTTTCTGTTGAATTATTGTCTGAGCCTCTCTGTGCTGACGTTGTTGCTGTTGTGCAACTGACAGACATGGTGAGCCAGGCCATGGAGCTGTCCAACCAGCCACATGTGGTCATAGCGACGCCCGGACGGCTGGCGGATCATATCCGCAGCTCCGACACCTTCAGCATGAGCAAGATCAAGTTTCTGGTGAGTTCAGGAAGGAACACAAACTGAGACTTGGACAAAGTTTCAACACCTTGTCTCTGTAGTTCTCATTTACTTCAGATCTTTGAGGCTATGCTCTATTTTTCTCATCCCCTTCATAAGATACTGTGATTTTATATTTTATTGTTGTCTTTTAAACAGCTAATTAACCATGAAATTCTGTAGAATCTATAACAAAATCCTGTGCTGAATTTATTAATGCTTTAATTTTTAGATTTGTGTATGAGGATACTAGATAAGAATTCTGAAGGTAAGGTTCGTCTTCATCTACCGTCATTGTGTTTGTCAGATTTTGGACGAGGCGGACCGGCTGTTGGAGCAGGGCTGTACTGACTTCACCAAAGACCTGGAGACGATCCTGGGGACTTTACCGGCTAAACGGCAAACGCTACTGTTCAGCGCCACACTCACCGACACCCTGCATGAGCTGAAGAACATCGCCATGAACAAACCTTTCTTCTGGGAGAGCACGTCAGAGTGAGTAACACGCTGCTGTTTTAAAGCCGTTCATAGGAATCTTTAGCAAATGGACAGGATTGATCTGTGTTTTAAACTTTGTGCAGAGGTTTATTGAGTGTATGTGTCACTCTCAAACTACTTATTTGAGGTCCTTTTATTTAAAAAAAAAAAGTGAAACCAGGAGCACCAGTATGGAATATCGGTTTGCCTGTCATCTGATCTGAGATGCAAGTAATCACTGAAGCGTATCTCTGGTATGTAAGGCATAGTCACGCAAATAAAGGGAGTTAAGTGTGGTTGAATGAGCATTCTGCTGGTTTTATTAATGCCCGCACTATTTGCCGGATTCAGATGTGCAGAAAGCAGCTAATCTCATGCAGGTGTATTCCGTGTGGAACAGAAAATGTAATACCAGTAACAGCAGACTCAAAGTAGGTGCCAAATAAAACAATATCACTGCTTGATTTTATTGTTTTCAGCTTTGATGTGGGCAGAAAAATGACATCTAATCTTCATCTGGCTGAACGCGCCTGCAGCACACAGGCTTTTAAATGCAGCGCTGTCCAGCAGATTTCCACATGTTCCCTGCAGCTGAATATGAAGGCTTTCTGATTTAATCATCACTGCAGGAGTAGTAACGTTCAAATCCTTCTCGCACAACCGTCTTGTGAATCGTGGCCCCCGAATCATACACCAGTGCAGGGTCACTGTTCTGTATTGTCTAACCTCTTTGGCAACAGAAAATCTATCCATCTACATCTATGGGGAAACAGTGAAATATCACGTTGTTGTGGTTTACAGGACACGAACAGTGGAGGAGCTGGACCAGAGGTACATCCTCACTCCAGAGAAGGTGAAGGACGCCTACCTGGTCCACCTGATCCAAACGTTCACTGACGAGCATGACGACTGGTCCATCATCATCTTCACCAACACGTGCAAGTAAGAAGCAGTTAAAATGCCATATGCATCGCAGGAGAGCTGGCCAAGACGGGCAGCAGCACAAACACAGTTACAGTCAGAAAACTCAAAAAGAGACGAAATCTATAGGAAGCAAATAATCAAGCAAAGGGAACTCACTAAAGAGAAACTAGTCAATAAATGAATATAACTTTAAGGTGAAAAAGACTTTTATTTTCATGTCTTTGAAACTTTAACCAGTGTGATCAGTAGCCGGTTGTCTCTGTGCGTGTAAAGGTTGTATATTTGGTTCGGTTCAAATGAAAAAGCATTTATTCCATAAAAGAATTGATTACTTCCTTCCTCAGGAACTGCCAGATCCTCAGCATGATGCTGCGGGAATTTAACTTTCCGACCATCTGTCTGCACTCCATGATGAAGCAGGTGAGAACAGTTCAACTTATAGACTACTGTGCAGCTCTGAATTGAATCGATCACTGTGAAAAGGGTGTTTAGTACCAAAGGCCTGCTGAAGGACGTTTTTAGGGTTACAGGGTTAGCCTGTCTCAGAATTTGTTTCACCGGTAAATTAAGTTTGCACGTGCAAAGGTTTTGACTTTGCTTTGTGTGAGAGAAAGGAGAGAGTAGAGATTTTCTCCAACGTGACAGTGTGTCCCTTATCACTGGTCCTTGCAGCTCCTCGACAAGCTTGCATTGGACTAGAAATTATATTTTTCTCACTAGAAAGACAGAATGGTGTAGCGAGGACGAAGCCATGATGATAATGCAGGAACGGTCTGTGAAAGGGATTAAAGCAGAATGATTAACTGCTCTTTATCTTCTCCAGAAACAACGATTTGCAAACCTCGCCATGTTCAAGGCCAGCGTTTTTAAAATCCTGATTGCGACAGACGTGGCTTCCCGGTAAGAAGCTCTGCTGAATTGCTGCATGTCTCAGGGATAATGGCGGTCTTTTTTCACACCTTTTTAAAAGTTTAACAGTTCTCCTTCAAGTTGTCACACAGTTTCAGAACACACATCCTTTTTGTTCTTTCTGAATCGCAGGGGTTTGGATATCCCAACTGTTCAGGTGGTCATCAACCACAACACCCCCGGCCTTCCCAAGATCTACATCCACAGAGTCGGACGAACCGCGAGAGCAGGTAAGCAAGCGATGAGATCTGAAACATCTGTGACTTCCTCTGGATCGCCACACGTCTTAAATAAATGCAGCTAGTACATGACAAGGTTTTCTTCCTCTGCAGGGAGGAATGGAGTTTCCATCACGCTGGTGACGCAGTACGACATCCACCTGGTCCACTCCATCGAAGGAAAGACTCGTAAGTTACTTTGTTAGAAAAACTGGATTTAAAAATGTTGTCCACGGGAAAAACCTTTTTTCCTTTGTGTGCGTTTTCGGAGCTCAACTAAACTCTGTTCTGACCGGCCGGCTCATCTGGACCGCTCTGCAGTGTGAACATCAGCTCAATGGAAGATAACCATTTTTTGTCATGGAAATATGGCAAGTAAATGGTCATTTGAGAGGGCCGGCCCTGAAGCTTTCCAAGCAGCCACATTTAACCCTAATGGAAACACGCCTAATGTTAGCATGATCACTTCTAAAGCATCAATATGGCCCGTAGCTCCTCTTATGTAAATGTTTAATACTCAATAAGAGTTAGGCTTTCCTGTCTTTTTTTAAGTGGTGTGGTAAAGACAGAGAGCGGTAGTTTAGATTTTTTTAAGTGGGGTTATAAACTGTTAGCTACAATTTGGTGGTCAGCACACCCCCAGTTTGGAGAAGCAGGGTACAGGCACAGAAGCCAAGAAATGTGCTGTGGATGTGGGGCAGCAGCTAAACCTATTTTAGCCACGTAGAAAAGTCAATATCAGTGTACTTGTCATTAGACAGCCCTTTCTGACGGGCACCTGAATCTGTTATATACATCTATGCTCTCATCACAGCCATCAGACTCCTTTTGACAAAAACAGTAATTTTACCACACAGAACACCGCTGACTAGCCCAGTTAGTTTGACTATGCTATTGTGTAACTTTGGTGAATCCGTATTAAACCTTTAAAACCCCAAAGTCACAACAACATCTACAGTAGGTAGTAACACACTAACTACGGAGAAGTACCTCATACAACCTCACTTCAGAAAGTCTGAACTGTCCCTTTAAGGTCCCCGACCAGATAAGAACAAACGTACATGGCCTCACCCACTTACCTAAAAAACTTCTCACTTCATCATACAAAGTTGAGATGTCCTGAGCAATACCAGATCCCAGAGGGTTGTTTCTCAACAAACAGTTGTGTTTCCACAGAGACAAAGCTGAAGGAATATCCTGTGAAGGAGAAAGAAGTCCTGAAGATCCTCACCCAGGTCAATGTGACCAGACGGCAGTGTGAAATAGTACGGACGCCTCTTTTCTTCATATTTAGTTCCCTCTTGGTAGTTAAGTGCTTAACAGTTTATGTTAATTCAACCTGTCTCGTGCAGGACTATGGTCATGATGGATTTATAAGAACCAGGACTTTTTTTTCTTTCATTCTACTTAATGACTAACAACATATACGTCTTCAGACATGGCTGTTCATATTTTTCAGACTAGACACAATTGTTAGATTTGTATTTTCTCATTTAATGACTTGAAACGTTTTGACGGTAAACTCTTCTCTGCATCCTAGAAACTCGAGTCAACAGATTTTGATGAGAAAAAGGAGATCAACAAGAGGAAACAGCTGATCTTGGAGGGAAAGGTATGTTCTTTTTTTTAATCAGTCAGCACATTTCCCATGGGTTCGAATATGCAACACTAAATCTATGTTCAGGTTTTTTGGAAAGTGTGTGGTACCAGTTATAGGTCAAATGGAGTGTTAGTTTACTACACTTCTTCAACTGGACATTCAAAAATGTGCCATTTGTGTATAGGAAAGAAACATCAATAGTCAATACGCATGGTAAATTAAGTTTATAATGCTGAATTAATGTATGAGTTATTTACTGGAGAAGTTCTTCCACGAGTTGTATCTGGAAATCAATTATTTCTTATAAACGCAACTCAAACGAGGGCTTTTGGTGCGTTCCATTAACATTGGAGCGATGTCATGCCCGAGCTGACCATGTCAGAGTTCTTTTTTCTCAATGATCAGCCACAAATACCCCGGGTCTTTCCAGGACCCCTCTTTTGAAGTCAGTGTGGTACCAATGTGAGCATAGATTCTGCTGGATTGATTCTAGATCTCTGAATTATCTCCAATTTGTTTGGCAATACAAATAGAAAATGTATTTTAGTGAAATATTCATTCATTCATCAAGTCATTGTCAGGCCAAGTTCCAGTAACACAGGTGGCTTTAATTCTTCACTTTTGAGACAGACCCTTTCCAGCATCAATCTGTAAAAGTTTCCAGTGTGGGAAAAAAAAGTTCCTTGATACAAACTGAAATGGTATAAACCTCATTTGGAACCAGTTAATTAATGAAACTGTTGTTTCCAATTCAGGATCCAGACCTGGAAGCGAAGAGGAAGGCTGAGCTGGAGAAGATCCGGGGCCAGAAAAAGAAGTTTAACCAGAAAATCCAGGAGAGCATTCAGAAGCAGAAACGTGGACAGCTGAAAAAGAAACTGATGAAGAGAAAACAGATGAAAAAGAAAGAAGTGCCACAGGCAACAGCCTAAAACCTGCTGGGACTTGTGTATATACTAAACGTTTTACAAATGTACATTATCTAATGTTTTCATGTGAGCATCTGCAAATAAATTTAAACCTGTGCTGAATTTTATGACATTAAAAAACTACTGCTCAAATTGACAGCCTTTATTGATTCAGTTTAACAAGGAACCACCATGTTGTGATGAAACTTCACTGCAAAGACATTTCAAATAGGTATTTACATCACATGGAGCTCTCAATCTCTGCCTGTTGACATATAGAGGAATCAAGGGTTTGGATGCAAATGTTTAACAACTAATTTACGACTGAATCACTTCTTCAATGGTCACTGCACGTGTTGCAATTCATTGTGGCTCTGAAGATGGAAAAACACCAAAGCAATAATATTACGGCAGCAGGTTCTTAAAGCTATAACATGTTAGGATTTCAGGGTTGATATGTGAAACTAATTCATTGCACAAAAGAGATTCACACAATGTCATCAAAACAAAACTATTTCTACTTCAATTAAACATGGCAACATCTACTTGCAACATGATTGTCACATGTCTGCTGAAATGAAAGCAGGTGGGAAACAACAGGAGTACATTCTTACTGTGTTCAGAAAGCGTCTTTGCTGGAAGAGTTAAAAAACTACAATCCCTCGGAGAGTTTGGGGAGAAGATACAAAACTAATGAAAGGAAGTTGTGTCCGCTTCATTCCCGTTGTCAGCAAGTTGCGACAAAAACAGATTTCTAGTAAAACTTCACAAAATGGCTAAATAACACCCAACTGAACAAAACATGACACGCAAAGCGGCGAATCCACTAAAAGCAAAGTTTGGATCAACTTAAGGTTCACACAGTTCTCCAGGAAGGGGTTTAGGATTCACATGAATCTCTACAAGGAATATATAATGCAGGCCAAACAGCTTTGCACAAATCAAAAGTCCACAGAAGGAAAAAAATATATTCTACCAGCCTGATTTGTTTTACTCCAGAGAAGGAAGGTGGCTTTTTTCATCCGCCTGTCCTCTGGGAAACGACCCAGCTGCTAAACTCACTGACCTCATCTTTACCTGGCCTGATTTCATTAAAAAAATAAAATACATCAAGTCCTTTTCTGTGTTTCTTCAGCCCTCTGATGTCTGGAAGGGTTTGTATGCTGGTAGTTTGATTTGAACTACATTCATGCTTGCACTGCAGCTGTTTATCTGAAGGTGATTGGTTATAGGCACTGATTCAGGTTTCTCATTCATTTCATTTATCTTCTCTCGTCTAATAAGTACTGATGGCATTTCCACTGTGTGTAACTGGGGTATGTTAAAGTTTCAAAATTTTGCATCTACACAGAAACCAAAAATCTTTCAGATTACCTTGATTTTTTTTAATTACAGGGCTGTGTTGAGATTCTACACTTCCTTTGTTAAAGTCATAATTCTTCAACCCCTGATTATCTTTAGATTTGTGTGGCTGGGCGACACAGCCATCAGCCTGGCTATATTGCTCATCATGTGAACATTATTCACAAAATCAAAATGTGTGAAATCACACTGGGTTTACCTCTACATCTAATGTGTGGTCATGTTTTGGGACTGAACAGTCCTAAAGCAACGTTTGCCTCGACATTTTAACCCCAACAATGACCTGAACTCATTTTCCAGATGATGAAACTCATATCCTTCTCTTCCTCAGCCACCTTCCTTTTCTACTCCTTACCTGTGGTGGATTGATTGCCACGACCGCCTGTAAGCTTAGATTACTATCATCCGTCTTACCCCCTCTTGTTTGGTTTCTTTCACCTCAAGCAGGGATCTGTGTGATGTGTGGACAGTCCACAATCCCCTGAGGAATCGATCAATGCAAAGCATTCAAGCATTTGCCAATCTAAGCGTACACAGAGTGTTTTCAAAAAGACATCTGGTCATGAAGCACAGCAGGACATCAACAACCCTGCTTTCAAAAGATTAAAACAAGGAAAAGCCTTCGCTGAAACATCAAATGACACTGAGTTGACTATTCAATGCTGGTCATGTTTGATAGTTTCAATGACTTTTTTGCAATTTTGTGCTCTGTGATAAGAAAGGTACTTCAGAGAAGAAAAAACTGTCCCATGATGATTGCGATATCAGTGGGATATCATCATGCCTTGAAAAAAACAGTCTGAAATCCCTGTGCCGCTCCACCACTGACGTGTGGTCGAAACCACCCTGTTAAAGACCTCGTAATGAGCCAGTGGTTCTCAAGGCAAATGAAAGGTATTTCAATTCAAGGCTCTTCAATCTCAGACTCAAGCACAGAAACCATGTTTTTATTTCCTCTGGGAGAGGGTGTGTCGACTGCTGCTTCCTTCAGAGGCTGTTGAGGTTTTTTGGGCCCACTGTAAGATTGTTGGCGCCGCTCTCCTCCCATGATAAGCCAAATTTTCGAGATACAGGTTGAGAAACCAACCGACTTTTAACATGGGGATTTTATGTTTCCTGTTCTGATGGCTTTCTCTAATCATGCCCCCTGCAAGTTCGGAGAACAAGTTCTTCAAATTCAGCTGGAAAGCTTCGATCCCCATCTGAAGTTAAGATAGCTTTCCTTCCTTTCCTGGAGGCAGTGGGTTAAAGGGGCTGGCTGGATTATTTTGTTGGGAGTTGAGCCTCATTTGGATTCCCACGAGAGACCGTTGAGATCTCTCCTCCGTTTCCCTCAGCAGCTCGACCACACGCCGCCATCTTCTCGACTCCTCTCCTTCACTTTGCACGGGCATCGGTCCCTGCCTCTCGCTTGTTCACTCGGCCTCTCTTGCCATCTCCATGCCCGTCTGTTCGTGCTCTCTCCGTCTTCTACCCTCTTATTTCTCTCGCTGGTCATTGGTTTGGTTTCGCTATCCCGTCGCGTTCACTCGGTGGTGCTTCGGTTGTAGCAGAGGAAAACAGGTATCCATTTTATGTTTTTATTATTTCCCAGATTAAAAAGCTGATGAACTAAGCTCAGCTGAAGCCTAGCTCCCTTCTTCAGGTGACCTGCAAGATACAAAACAGGTTTATAATCTTTTTTCCACAACATGAAGATGATTTGTTCATTATTTTTTGACACAAAAGACATGCGCAATGCTGGCTTTAGCAGAGACCCAATTAAAATAATGATTTTTTGGCTCCAGTGGAAGAAAATAATGACTTCAGTGAAATGCAATTAACTGATACAGTACTAAATATCTTAATAATAGGCTCAATTGCCATGCTACACCTTTCTGCATCACTGTTACAAAATTTAACGTTCATTTAACAGTTCATTTAACATTAGTTGCAGCAGGACAAATACCTCACAAAGTGCAGGTAAGACATCACAAAACAGTGACACTAATGACCTAAAAGTTTAAACTCATCTAAAGTCAATTTAGTTTCTATAGAGCTGAGAGCAATAAACTCAGATATTAAATTCTCGAAAGCTTGAAAAGGCTGGACACATCTAAACCTTTCATAAGCTGTAGGCCTATAAGATAAAATGTGATTTACATGATAAGAAATTAAATGTCTGACAAGATTGCTGTTTTACAACTGGACACATTCCTTTCAGTAAGGAAACATGATAACAAAAGACTCCTGACAAGTACTTACACTCTAGTACTGTGACAGTCCAGTCACCCCACCGTGTTGGTATGCGCGTTCACCCTGGTAAGTCGAATCCTGGGACAAAGCCACATCAATTTGGGACTTGAACTCGTCGCCCAGGTAGCTGTCCTGGAGAACAGGAGGACAGAAACATCATTGCAGACACATTTTCAGCCTTTATCAGTGAGATCTATGTCAGGAACTCTAAATATCTTCTAATGCAAACCTATATATTTGATCTAATATACTGTATATATATTTATATTATTCCTTCCTTATTTTTACTGGATTTGTACTATGATCAGTGCAACAAAAATATACTACTTAGTATTGAATTTAATTCTTAATTAAGACAATATATTTCTCCAAAAGACACATTACTGTCAAATATGCCCTATTAAAGGTATATTGTCTTCAACATAAAGTACATGATAATAGAATAGAATAGTTACTTTAATGATCCCAAACTGGGAAATTATTTTGTAACAGCAGTAGTGGGTCAGCAAATAAAAACTTTGTACATAACATAAATAGAATCCAATATATACATAGTGTATTTATACAGTGCACAGTGTGCTATAAACAATAAACAATAATTATATATACAACAAAATATACTATAACAATAATAATATATACAAACAAAACAGTAGAGAGAGCAGAGTTCTCTGTCAGTCAGAGGTGAGAGAGTTATTATATACAGTGATGGATTGTGGCAGGAAAGATTTCCTGAATCTGTTGCTACGACAGCGAAGCTGAAGCAGCCTTTTGGAGAAGGTGCTCCGCTGTCTGACCAGTGTGAGTTGGAGAGGGTGGAGAGGATTATCCATGATGGATAACAGTTTTTTCAGTGTCCTCTCAAACAACAGCCTCCAGAGTGTCCTGTTTGCAGCCAATCACAGAGCCAGCCTTCCTGATCAATTTGTTGAGTCTGTTGGTGTTGCTGGCGCCAATGCTGCTTCCCCAACAAACCACAGCAAAGAAAAGTACACTGGCCACCACAGACTGATAAAAGATCTCTAACATCTCGCTGCACACGTTGAAGGATCTCAGCTTCCTCAGGAAGTAAAGTCTGCTCATCCCCTTCTTGTACACAGCTTTAGTGTTAGATCTCCAGTCCAGTCTGTGGTTGATGGTAACACCCAGGTACTTGTAATCCTCCACATCCTTTCCCAGAATGCACAGATGTTGGAAAGCCATGTTCCTCTTCTTCCAGAAATCTATCACCATCTCTCTGGTCTTGCTGATGTTCAGCCGCAGGTGATTCTGTCCAGTCCACTTCACAAAGTTGTCTACCAGTGCCCTGTACTCCTCCTCCTGTCCCTCACTTATACACCCAACAACAGCCAAGTCGTCAGAAAATTTTTGCAGGTGACACGACTCAGTGTGGTACTGAAAGTCAGTGGTGTATAAGGTGAACAAGAAAGGAGACAGTACAGTCCCCTGTGAAGCTCCTGTTTCACTAACCACCACATCAGACAGAACACTGCCCATACGGACAAACTGGGGCCTGCCTGTCAGGTAGTCAGTAATCCAGGAGATCATTGTGTCATCTACTCCCATCACCCGCAGCTTCTCCCCCAGTAGCAGTGGCTGAAGGGTGTTAAAAGCACTAGAGAAATCAAAGAATGTGATTCTCACAGTACCTCCTCCACCATCCAGGTGCAAATGGGCTCGTTGCAGCAGGTAGATGACAGCGTCATCAACTCCCAAGTGGGGCTGGTAAGCAAATTGCAGAGGGTCTAGCAGGGCTCTCACCTGCGGCCTCAGGTTGACCAAAACTAGTCTCTCCAGCACCTTCATGACGTAAGATGTGAGGGCCACTGGTCAATAGTGATTAAGGTCTGATGGTGTCGACTTCTTTGGAACAGGAATTAGGCAGGAAGTCTTCCAGAGCACTGGTATTCTCTCCTGACCAAGGCTCAGGTTGTAGAGGTGTTGTAGGACAGGAGACAGCTGGCTGGCACATGTCTTCAGGATCCTGGGGCTGATACCGTTGGGGCCTGCAGCCTTATGCTGGTGGAGTCTCTCCAGCTCTCTCCTAACCTGGCCTGCAGTCACAGTCATGCGAGGGAGGCTGCTGGTGTCTTCGGTGGAGGACGAGGAGGTGGAGGAGGAGGAGGAAGAGGAGGAGAGGTGCTGCACAGGAGAGCTCACAGCAGGGGATTGAGAGGGAGGGGAGGAAGCATTTGGGGCAGTGAGGGTGTGTGGGGATCTGGAGGTGTCATGGAGACGACAGAAGGCTGTGAGCTGAACCTATTGAAGAATCTGCTCAGCTCGTTTGCCCTCTCCAGGCTGCCTGATGACTGTCTGCCGCTCACCTTACACCCAGTGATCTGCTTCATACCAGTCCACACATCCCTCACATTGTTCTGCTGGAGTTTGGCCTCCAGCTTCCTCCTGTAGACCTCTTTACAGGTCGTCAGCATATCCCTGAGTTCATGCTGCACTCTCCTCAGTTCTTCCCTGTCTTCAGACCTGAACGCCCTCTTCTTCTTGTTAAGAAGGGCTTTCAGTGTATGCATCCTTAGCATTTGCATACAACAGATCCAGTGTGTTACAGTCTCTAGTGGGGCAGTCAACATACTGGTGAAATGTTGGGAGGATTTTATCCAGTGAGACGTGATTAAAATCCCCAGTGATGACAACAAATGCAGCGATAAACAAGCGATAATTCACAAAGTGCAACTTCCAAGTATTTGTGAACTTTCAAAATAAAAAAAGGATTAAATATATATATATATATATATATATATATATATAGACACACACATACTGTATATAAATAAACTATTTATTTATTATAAACATATTAGAAATATCTATTATAAACCTATCTTAAATTACTTTGTTTCTTCTTTTTTTTTTTTTTTTTACCTGGGACAGCTCCGGCTGGGAGAGGCCAGGTTGGCTCATCTGGGAGGGCTGGCTCATGGAGATGTAGCCCTGTGTCAGCGGCCCCTGGGAGAAGGGCTGGGAGGCCCCATCCTGGCTGGCCTGGCTGTTTGGTCCGTTACCCTGACTGGCACCCTGGTGTGCCGATCCACGGACCCTCTGCCGCCCGCCGCGTCCGGGCTTACCCTTCATAGCTCCACGACCTTGATGGGAAAAAAGAGATGATAATCGGATTCAAGACAAACCACCAACCATTGCTTTAAGGTCATTTTATGTTATTTACTCAAGATGAAAGGATGCTTAGTATATATTTGGGATTACTGCTGGTAGACAATAAAGACAGGTTGATTTTGTCCTAACTTGTGGATTGTTAACCCTTTTTGTTTTATCAAGTTAATAGCACATACTACATACTAGCAATACTACATGAAGAAGTGACATTAGTCCAGACCGTAGTCTGATTATCATGTGTAAACACCCTGATCAACCTTACATAATGGATCAGAATCAGAAATACTTTAATAATCCAAGGGGGAAATTATTTAACAGGCTGGAGTAATAACAGGCAGCGTGCAGCTTCCGCGCAAGCGCACCATTATTATAAAAGTGCGCGTGATTATAACTTTTCCTCCCCTAACCAACTTGACCAAAGTTTGCTCATTATCAGTTCACGTAATGGTTCAGTGCACCATCTCAGTGCTGTGTTGTACCTGCAGCAGGGCCATTGGTCTGACCCAGGTAACTGGGTGGAGGCATTGGTGGCATCACCAGGTTGAAGGGTATGGGAATATTCATAGCGGCCATGTGACCAGGGCCTGCCCCAATCATCCCAATCTGGTCGTGAGTTTGAAAGTACATGTTGGACGGACGTCCAGCTGAAAGAAAGCATGCAGAACAAGACTCCTATCAGTTTTTTATTAAGAAAACAAGACCAAGCCTGGTTTTGCTGGACTGTTATGCAGACATTTATTATCTTGAGTCAAACCATAAGATTCTAAATATAGTAGATAAATACCAGCACTGCTGCGGTCGTAGGCAGAGCCTGGGATGAGGGCCTCACGGGCATCGTACATCGCAGTGCTCATAAACCGCCCCCCCTGGAAAACACCAGACAATCGTCATATCATACATCATTATTGCATAATTCACAGATTTAGGGCTACTGTTAAATGTTTTTTCACCAATGGAAAAAAAAGCCAACGCAAATGTCTTTAAATGGCTTGTTTCGTCTTATGACGACATTTGCCTCCAGAGCATGATGGATGCACAGACAGCAGTCTGTTCTACTCACAGGGTTGATGGTGTTGACCAGTTTGCGAGGCTTGCTGAACTGCATGAGGCTCTCCCTCAGGTTGTTGAGGGGTCCTTCCACGAGGACTTTCTGCTCCTTGTAGTTGTTCAGCAGGTTGTTCCATAGCGGCTGCTTGGAGAGGGCCTTGGGGTTTCCCACGATGATCACACCATACCTTCATTCACAACACACACACACAAGACGGCTGCTCAAGGATGGGGTAGGACACTGTAAAATCTTTTGCGCCGAGAACATCTTTTAATTTATTCTGGCACAGGTCTCTGATTACACACCTACATACAATTAACAGTAGCTATCTAAATTGTAATGATTGTTACAAAGTGGATATGTGTTCGCATGCAACAAGTCACCACAAAAAAAATAATATATATATATATATAGGATATACTGTATATATATATCTCAAAAGCTGAATCAGTCTAGCGGTCAATTGTATCTGATTTTATGGTTTATGATTCCTAATTAGCTTCCACAGATAATCCAATTAGATCATCATAAGTGAATAAGCTGGCTGTGTGCTGTGCCATAATTATCCACTGTGAAGGTTTTTACTTGGCTCTGGTCAGTGCCACGTTGAGACGACGTGGGTCATTCAGGAAGCCGATGCCCTGGTGCTCATTGGCACGAACACAAGACAGGATGATGAAGTCCTTCTCTCTGCCCTGGAAGGCGTCAACGCTGGCAATTTCCACTTGCTATAATAGGACAGAACAAGAGGAAGGAGAAGTTACACAGTTACAACAGAGGAACAGAATTTGTCCAACACCACAGAGCAAGCTCACTAATGATAATTAAAGTTTACAATCAACTTGAATTTGACACTATTCTCAGGGAAATTCAAAGGATAAAGTTAGATAAATCTCTAATCACGAGTGTGTCTCAGATGTGTGTGTTACCTGATACAGTTTGGTGTGGAGTGAGCCGCTGAACTGCATGTACTGGACCAGGTAGGAGCGCTGACCCTCATACGGGGTGATGATGCCGATCTGGTCAGGTTTGGCTCCAGCCTTCAGCAGCCTGGTGGTGATCTTCTCCACGTTGGCAGCCTCCGTTCTAAAAAAAACAACAGTATCAGTTAAATATTGTACTGTTCAGTCCTGTGAAAATGGCATCTGAAGACAATGAAAGCCGACCAGTGGTGGCTTAAAAATGCTAATCTTTCTATGGCGCCTCAAAGTTGCATACCCAAGGATGTTGCTACTTGCTAAAGCTACAAAAACTAGAATACCTATTCGTTTGGGTGATGTTGACGTAACTTTCACTGTTTAAGTTTAAGAAGATACAACTTAAAGGTGGAGATGAAATTTAAAGGTATACCGTGCAACCATTTCAGCCTGCCATGCTGGTTTTGGTGTGAAGGTTGAAGGAGAGCACCCCTAGTGTTTGGCTTCAGCTAGTCCTTTATCAAAAGTGTAAGAATGCACTTTGTGTTTTGGGGTAAATAACGCAAAGTAACCCAAGATAATGTGCATCGTTACCTGTTAAGGTAGGATGTTCCAGAGCTGGCAATCTCCTCCTGACCCTGAGTCACGTAGAAGAACATGGGCTTGTCTGGCTGTGGCCACTGGAAGTCAAACCCTTTCTTAATGCGGTCAGCTGCAGAGAACATGAAGATTTCATTATATTTTCAGTCTTAAACACGGTTTGCCGATCTTTTGACCTACTGATGTACCAGCCACAATGACAATTAATTTGCTCCTCCATCACACCAGATAATGAACGGCTGAATCTTGACAAACCTGCGGTGACACCATTCTGCAGGGAGCCCTCATAGAAGATGTTGGAGGGGAAGGCGCTGAGAGCCGGATGCATGCGGTACTGGACCTGCAGGCGAATTGGCCGGATCCCTAGAACCACCAAGCGTTCAAAAAGGGACTGGGACAGACCCGCTTTGGCTGCTTTTTTACACATCACCACGGGACCCAGCTGACAGTGATCACCCACCAGAATGAGCTGGGAGGAGGAACGTAAATCGCACAAGTGTGACAATTGGGTCACAGTAATATAACCATATAATGTAAGACGTTTTTGTTCCTAAATGTTCAGGACAAACAGTTTGGCTCTACTTAACAGATATAATGCATATTGTTAGCATAATAATTAACTTGTCATGTTGATTAAAATTATAGTAAATGCTGCCAGTAGCAGTTGCACATGTTCCTATGACACTCTTCAGTTTTATTACAATTCCCAATTATCTCTTTCTGCTTAAATTCCCTGATTTCAATAGAAACATTCAAGTCCCTTTGGTATTAAAATGTTTTACAACGATACATTTATCCAGCTGTAGGAGTGGAGATTAGTTGTGACTTGTGAGTCTATATTTACCTGCTTGGCTCCAAGCACCACAGGTACCATACACTCTGGCTCGGTGGCCTGGGTGCTTTCATCGATCAGGATTGAGCGGAACTGCATCTTGGCCAGACGAGGGTCTCCAGCCCCGACGCAGGTACAACAAATAACATCAGCATTCTGTAAAAAAAAGAAGACAATTCACAATCGTCAAAGAGAAGGGGGAGCCAGGATACAGTGTGGAACATCAGCGGGTCGATTATAATAGCAAGTTATCATTCTGTCAGATGGAATTGTTTCTATGTAGATTACTATAACAGGCCTGTACACAGATGAGAACAAGAAAACAAAACCAAGATTGACAACAAGCTCCTCCTCACCATGAGCAGCTCCCTCTCAGCCGTGCGTTTTAAAGCCCTGTAGCGCTTCTCATCAGCAGACGACAGCTCACCGGTCTCATCCTTCAGCTGCTGTAGTTTCTGAAGCTCCGGCATACTACAGAGTCACACATCAGACACATCAAGGTGAATACAGAAAACACACTAGAGCTGTACACTACTAATTATCTGTATCTAAAAAAAAAAAAAACCCTGCTCTTGACCCTTTTTGGATCTGGGGACACTGAAATACATGCTACTTGTTATGGCAGCCTCCTCATATTAAGAGAAATTTTCATGCATTTGCAAAATTTTAGGTTCAGATCTAAAAAGAAACCAGGAGTCGATGTTCTTAGGGCGCGCTCACACTATCCTCCCGGACCGAGACCCGGACTTTAGGGTACTTGTCCCCCCTCCCTCTCCCCCCGCGCCCCAGCCCCGTTTGTACTCACACTACCAGGGCCTCGGCCAATACTTCTTGCTGTCCATACGCCTTCAAGCCGTAACACGTCACACGCATTGATCGCGTGTGTGTGGCTTTGTTTACAAATCTTTCCATAGACTTCGGAGTTTTTGTGCGTCTTGTCGACTGTTTTTGAATATTTTCATCCGACCAAATCTGCAGTAGACACTCCACCTCCGCATCACACCAACATGAACCTTTCACCGCCATTGTTGTTGTTGTTAAATGTCCGCGCATGGTCCGTCCTTCTATTTACATGTCCGAACAGGCGGACATAACGCTACTGCCGTAGGGCTCGTGCTCGTGCGCGTACACGTGCGCACGCTCGTGCTCGTACATGTGCAAACGGCTCCGCTAAAGCCCACCTATTTCAAGCGGGCCGTGGCGGCCCAGCTGGCCCCAGTTGAGCGCGGAGCGGGTGCGCTCACACTACTTAAAGGTACTAGACTTTAGCTGAAAAACCGGTTTTGGCCGCGGCCAAAAGGATAGTGTGATCACGCTCTTAGTTGCCAAAAAAGTGAGTATGAGTAAAGTCCAGTTCAGATCAAAGACTTGCAACGAGCCTTGAAACTTGCAATGTGAAGGTCTGCAACATTCTGAAACCTGCCAGTTCACGCCAATGAAACGAGACGGTGTATCATCTGCAACGTTCTAAAACAGTTTTGTCTTGTCACAAATCTTTGGTTTGAACCAAGAGAACCTGGTGAGATTTGAGGTCCAAGTGACAGAACATGATAAATATGGAGGTGTTGAAATGTGTTTGTACAAAGCAGAATTCAAGTATCAATGGCTTTTGAGTCCAGGGACAATTTCCCTACTTGCCACTGACCTGTCCATGTTGCTGATCTGGTTGTGCAGAGCCAGGAACGACACTGGTGACTCAATGGCCTCTCGGCTCTTGGCACACAGCCTGACGACCTTCAGTCCCGTCTTGTCAATCTTCTCAGTCAGCTGATCCACGGCAATGTTACTGGGCGCACACACCAGAACTGGTCTGCAAACGTACACACCATAGAGAGTTAGGACAAAAACAATTACCGTATGTAAAATACTGCAGCTGGAATAAGAAAAAAATAACATAACAGATTTATTTTAGTATTTTTAAAAAGTATTTTTACCCGTTGCCTTGTCGGGACAGGTGGTAGACGATAGTGGCAGACGTTACAGTCTTCCCAGTTCCAGGAGGACCCTGGATCAGACTGAGAGGCCTCTGCAGCACCGTCTTCACAGCGTACACCTGAACATATAAGTAACAGAGAGGATTCAGCCCAGATGAACGCACTTCACTCAATCCACTCGCAATGATGATGGAAGATACAAATCCCACATTTAAAAAAGGTCTGCTCTACTAAGTCACACACTTTCTTTGTTTTTAAAATGTACGTGATAAATCTAAGTAAACAAGACAAGTCAACTCATACCTTTTCCTGCCATCATGTCTTGAAGACATATGGGCAAATAATAAGAGGAATAACAGGGACTCAGTGTTTTGTGATGTCTGACCTGTGAGTGATTGAGGTCAGGCAGGCCCTGGGCAGTGAAGCGCTTTGGCAGCTGGCACTTAATGGTGACATCCTCCACTTCATGGCCCAGCAATTTGTGGTAAATGTAACCAGACACGGAGGTCTCATCCACCGCAAACGTCTTCAGGGCGCTCTGCATCCTGCAGCAACACAAATGTGAGTCATTGTCACTTTTTTATCAGTGAACCTCTGTTCTTACCGAGGTGAACTAGGCCTCACATTTTTACTTCACAAATGATAGACATGACTGATTTACACAAAAGTACCTCCTGTAAACATCAGTTTAGTAATGTGCACTGTTAATCATATACTGTAATGTGGAGTAATACAGTGAATTAAAGGCCTTAAAATGAAATGTTTTCATCACATTAAAATTTCAGCCTACCTATCAAAGGACGTAGACTTCCAAACAAAGTCCACCTGGAAGTTGTGGGGGATTTCCACAGGCGCTCCAACACTGCTCCTCAACTCAATGGCAATTTCATCCCCATAATCTTTAAACAACACTATTAAGGAAGTAAACATTACGTTGTCTATACTAGTATAGTTTTTATGGTAAAAACTTTATACAGTATTTTGGTGCCAGCATAATGAGCCAGACTTGATGACGCTGCAATGCAATGGATGATACAAATGCTAACTGTATAAAAGATACTGTCAGGGACTTTGATGACATGACCGATCCCTTTCCACAGCGGGGCCAGGTCTCCCTTGTACCGCAAGCAGATCTCGTCACCTTGCATCAGTCGCATATCTGGGATTGATAAAAGGACACTAGTTAGACCCTATTCTATGCTCAAAATGGCCCACAAATAAACTAAGGATGATGGGCTATGTTCACAAACCAAATGATACAATACCGTGCCCGCACAACAACCCACTACAAAAACAGAGGCAACGACACAACCAAGCACACATGCCACCATAAGATGCAGGGCTGGGGGAGGTTGCGTGCAATTCTTAGGACTGAAGGGGGATGGGGAGGGGCGCTATCTGTACCACAGAACGTCTGGGAGGAAGTCAAACTCAGAGAATTACCACCTGAATCCGTCTTGGGCAGTGTGAAATAGGCAATCCGCTTTTTATTCAGCCCCAGGTCCCACCTGACTGTTATATTGTCTTGGGTCTGCAAATAGAAAAGAAAAAAATACATAAATATTGAATCAAATAATAATAAAGAGGTCAAAGGCATAAGGTCACATCAACGTGGCATTATCTCTCTAACCATAGCAAGACGCCTTGCACCAAGAATATGCCTCACTATGATCACAGTTACAGAACAGGAATAGCATCATAGCATCATATCCTCACATCACATTCTGCAGTTTTTTAAAAATAGTCTCTGAATTAGAAAGTTTCCAACTTAAAAGTGAAGTTCAGGTACCTGGGACTCCTTAAGCTTCTTGTCGTAGTCAGCCTCCAGTTTGACCAAAGGGCCAAAGATGTTTTGGTACTGGTAGGCATCCTCATAGCGCAGCAGCACATGCTGGGGCTCCTCGTCCACTCCTGGTTTCTCCAGGTCCTCCAAGGTGGCAGTGGGGTTGTCCTGAGAGGAAATTAAGTCAAAGCAAGCGTCAATTCAAATCATATATCTTATCACTCTTATTCCACTATTTAGTGGCAGATGTCTTTTAAAAAGGGATATACCACTGATGGATACCATTCGCTGTAAACAGCTATAACTTTCAACCCATTAGCCTGTGCCTGCCAACCTACTGGTCACCACACTGCTCTGAACATGTAAACATGGAGCCTGTCAGCTGTATACCTTCCAGAGCTCCTCCAACTTGTTGATCTGCTGGGCGGTGATCTGACGGGCCCGAAGCTGCTCCTGCTCCGATGGGATCTTCACCAGCCAGGACAGGAAGCAGCGGTCCTGGATCAGTGGCTGCCACTGCGAACTGTCCCAGTTGATGTCCTTCAGGCTACTCTGGCTGGCACAGGGCTGCCTGGATGGAGATACAAGGTTCATACAGATAGAAGTGAAGATAGTGTGTGATTTTTTTAACAATAATTAAACCATTACAGAGGATGTAAAAAAAATCTATTTGTCTTCCTGCCTTTAGTTGATTTCTCACAGTAATTCTTGCGGCATGTCCCTATGACCACGGAAAGGGTTAATTTGATTGCAAAAAAAGCAGGAAGCAAAAGATAAAGGTCTGTAGACATCAGCAGGGTGTTCTCCAAGAAACAGCTCCAGATTAAATATGCAATTACTCACATCTGTTGGACAGTTGAGACACATTTTGGGGAAATCTAGCAGGTTGTTGAATAAATGTAAAATTAATTAGTGCAAGAATTATGCCAAAAATATGTTTGAGGTCGTTTTAGAAACAGTGTCACGAGAGCACTGACAAGTTATTTTTTCACTCCATAATTAACCGCTCAATATATAACCACACAGTCCTAGCTGTCCTGTTACAAATATATTAATTTAATTATATTCTGGTCATTCTGTCATGTTTCATTTAATCAAGGTAATTTACCCCAGAGCAGGGCTAGCTTTATGTGTCAGTACAATGTTTATTTAGATTATGTTTCTTTTCTTGGCGCCATTAACAAGTTGAAGATTTGATTGTCTACCGAGAAAAAATTGCAACCATAAACTTTCATCAGCAGGCTATTTTGTAGTATTCAGACATTTCAGGGAATCTGCATCTGTTTCCTGAGCCTCAGGATGCATGACAACTTATGCTACGTAAGGGCTGAAACCTGATCAAAGCTCACGATAAACTTCCTGTTTCAAAGCATTCATTTGCATATTTAGCTTCAAGTTAATGCTTCAGAGTAGCTTATGATGAGTGTCAATAATTAATTGTAAATGCTGTCCACTCTACAGAGACACTCTACAGAACATATTGGATTTTTAGGCACTGGTTACAGGATGGTCTGCCTATGTACGACAAGGCTGCACTTACCTGCAGAGAAGCACCACCACAGAATCGGCCTTTGCAGGGATGAAGCCCAGGAGGAAGACGTTGCGACAGCCACAGTTGTAACACTCAAGCACGGTCTCACCCAGCGGCCCATCTTTATGCAGCGTCACCTCTTTGCATTTGGCTCTCACCAAGTGGTTCACAATGTGACTGGAATACAGAAAGCAAGAGTCAAATATACATTATTAATTGGTCCATTGGTTTAGTATTTTTGCATTGCTTTCCAATGTCAACAGCTAACAGGACATAAACTTGGACACACACACTTCCCTACCAATGCAGCTGCAATAAAAGGTCTGAAGACCCATACAGATCATCATACAGATCTTTACACACAGTTCCAAAATTCGCTGATTGTGATGTGGGTGCTAAAAGTAGAATAACTAACATTTATTGTAGTGTCTGATATTTTTATTTTGATATGAAGTTTAAGTGGGGTGTCTACGTTTAATAACTTCATGTGCACATATGTGGGGTAATAAGAGGTGAAGATGAGTTGACTACACACCTGCCAGAGGTGTTGCCACGTCCATTACAGAACCACTTCTTGCTGGTATTGCAGTAAACCACACACGCTGGATCGTGAATACCACAGTAGCTGAAAAAACAAACAAAAATGTATCAAAACAGCATCTCACTTAATGTAGTATATAGTACATGTAAAGTCAAACAGTATATTACATATACACGTCAAACTGACAAAAGGTTGAATTACAGCGGAAGCACACATGATATTAAGTGTATGAAGGGTTGACATGTTGTATCCAACACGTATATGTGTTTTTAAATAATTCAACCTTTCTCACAGCAAATTTCATGGCCTCACGTTCTCATCAAACCTGCAGGACTCACTCACAATTAAAACTTCTAAAAGTCAACCCAAATTGAAGTTGTTAATGTAGAACAACTTAAAATTAAAATGAGCATGCGTTATATTAAAAAAATACTAATGTGTACATGGAAATTCTGACTTTCATTATATTATATATCCTATTATATAATCACTTCCTCGTGGTGTGGCTCCTGTCAGTGTACCTGCAGGCGTGCACAGGAAGGTCTTTGGTGTAGTACGTGTCTTCCTCATCCTCCTCAAAGTTGAGCTCGGCCAACAGCTGGCTGGCTTTGGCCACGGAGTCATCCACTCCACCGTTGAGAAGACCCTCATCAGGACCATTTACCTGCAGCACAACACAAGCTTTACCCCCAAAAACCTGAAGGCTATGATTAACAGCTACAAGACACAACGAGGAAAAGATAGTTAAAGCTCTTCAACTAGTACATCTCCTGTCATCTAAAGTTATACCTATGTGTCTGGTTTGCTTCGAGCAGTTCAAACCAAACGTGCAAGACACCTAACATTACTTTAGGAGTTTATCTTGACGGGCTTGCTAACGCTAGCTAGCAGCGAGCTAACGAGAAGCTAGGTGACGCTACATCCAATGATCGCTATGAGCTAACCGAGCTAACCGCCGCTAACTGCCAGTAAACCGCGCTTTATTTTCGCCCTCCTGTGAAATTGAAAGCCTCTGACCTGGCTGTCCAGCTGGCTCTGGGTCTGGCCTTGAGTCTGTGTCTGGCTGGGGAGGGTGAAGTCGGTGAAGTCGTACTCGGAGCCCTGTGTGTCCGCTCCGAGCAGCTCCGCTTCCTCGGTGTCCAGGAAGGTGAGGGTCTGGGAGCTCGGCCCGTACGCCTCCACACTCATCTCGACTGTCGCTTTAATAGAGCGGTTCTCCGGTGTTCGTCTAAAAGATGAACACAATCTTCACGTTGCTCGTTTTATCGAAAGCTGGTTTATTTAGAGGCCGAGGTTTCAGAGTCTGAGTTTAAACCAAAACAAAAATGGAACCGATCAGAACCTCGAGAGCTCCAGCAGGTCCAACAGCGACAGTGACGAACTTCCCTGCGCCGCTCAGCGTGTGACGTGCACACCGTAGGCCCGATCACAAGGCGAATGGAAGGAGGCTGGGACACTAAAACTGCGTTTGAGTCGTTTTTAGTTCGGTTAACGGATCTGTGTCACCAGTCGGACAGTTTTTCACAAACTTTCTGTTTAACCTACAAATATAAATGACGGCGTAATGTTTTGAGTTAATTTAATGGTTCAAAACTAACGTCTAGCTTCTTAACTTTGTAACCATATATCGATTTAATTTACTAATTTAGCATTGTGTTAACAAGAGTGGTCAAAAGGGCGCTAACACCGGTGAATTAGCCGTGTGCTACCGTCGACCCAAGTCGGTCACTCCGATCTCCTCGCCGTAAACACTGGGAGCTGCTGGTCGTCTGCATTAATATCAATGTTGCCAACACATCCTGAACCATACTTCAATCCATCACAATATGTTTTAACAGCTGCAAACTAAACCGCAAAGTCTTCTTAATTTACATTTTAAATGTAAACCATCACTTGAGCCGCTCAGGCTGAGCGTGGCTGCTTTCTCTCATCAACGTCACTTTTATACACTAATTTGACATGTAAATGTTCATGTACAAATATTAAACTTCTCTTGCAGATTCTTAGAAGTTTGTAAATTAACTCTACTTGCACTTTGGTGTCGATCACCTAGTAAAAGCAACACGAATAGCCCCGAAAATGCGGCAGCTAATGGTGTCCGACTGGTGATGCATTTACGTTGAACCAGCAACAGACTGACCCGAAAACAACACAACGGCTCTTTTAAGAGCCACACACTGCTCTCTAAAGAGTATATTCCTCATGAGTGTCTGAGAACTGCATGAAGTTGACGAGAGTTGGATCAATCAATACATAAAGTCAAATCAAATACAAATAAATTCATTAGCAGTGTTGTACAAATAAAGTATGATTAGCTCTGATTTACAGGAAAAGGTCACAGATTACTTCCAATTGTTCTATGATAGTGCACCAGCATTTGAGCCTGTAATTGCAGTTTAGATGTTACTGCGCATGTGTCATACCCTAAGCGCTCACATTTGATTGTTTGTTTTTGTGTCCCAGCCTCTTTCCATTAGCCTCGTGTAGGCCTGATGATCAATGGAGACGGAGCTCTCACTCTGATGTTGTTTCCGGGTGTCAACACAGGCGCGTGGACATCTGCAGGGCAAACGTGGAAATGCCAGTGCAGGAAATTAGGTAACTTAGTACATTTATTCAAGTACTGTGCCTGGGTAAGATAAAATGCTGTCCTGCACCCGAACGACTATTTCTGCACCTTATTTCCTGACTGACCTCTTGTATTTTTTGACTTTCCATTTTTCTCGAGTTTTTAATTTTAATTTATAATTTATTTTTTTCTAATTTATTTATTTTTATTTTCTTTATCTGTTATTTATTTCACTCGCTTGGTTTTTAATATTATATAGAACTTGTGTAAACAGGCTGTTACTCCCTGTGATGTGCGATCTTCTGTATTTAAAAGGTTTATATTTGAAACTGGGAGCTGACACGTTTAGATGACACCTAATATTTTGTATAATATCCCTTCCTTCCACACAGTAAGCTTACTTTATGTTTAGGTTTACATACTAGTGCTAAAACCGCATACTAATATTACATAAAAAAAATACTTCTGCTTTTCGTGTTGCAAAATTGTAGGAGTGCAGATGTCCGGTCACTTATTTACTCAATGCCAGCTATAACTAATGTGTAGTGTAAAAAACAGAGTTGCAATAATAGACAGAAAGACTGTTAATCTTTTAATTTTATTTATTTCAAAGCCTTTCCTTTTAAAAGCCAATATTACTTATTGTAACAAGTGCTTTGTTAATGTCAGAAGCGGAAGAAGACACCTGTCAGATGATTCTCCCGAAACAGAGAAACACAATAGATCACAGAGCCATAATGTTATTGTACAACAGAGCACACACCAAGATAAAAAAGTATTTTTGAGGTAGCCACATATCTGACTGGACAGCATCAGTAATATATCTTTGAAGTGACCCACTGAGTATTTTTAAGGCCTTTTTATAACACACACGAACAACAGAAGGCACAGGGTCAGAGGTCTAGTCATACGTAAACTTGAGGCTTTTCACTTTTGTGAGCTTTTTTACATTTTTTTTTCATAAATGGTGCAGCTCCTCCACATCCTCTCACTTCTCAGCGCTCACAAAGCCACAGAGTAAAATATCAGCACCAGCAAACTCTGAACTAAAACCTGCCCATCATTTCAACGAGTCCATAAGAGAGTTTTAAAACCACACAACTAAAATCTAAGTAGAATAAAAGATAAAAAAGGAATTCTGAGAAGAAGTTCAGTTCTGTGCAGCTCAGCGCTCCAGGATGCTACTCTGCAGCATAAACCTTGATGCGGTTGAAACACACTGTTAAAGATAATGCCAATTTATGCTCAGACTCACTGGCACCAACTTACTTAACTAAAACGTTTAATTAAAAACTCTATGAAAGGTCATGAGACCACTACTGCTGCAACACTAAGCACAGTGTTAGTTTCCCAAGACCAGCTAAGACAGTTTACAGCAGTCAAATCGCTTTTCTGGGTCGCTGAAGCAGAACGCTCAGTGCTACAACGTGTACGAAAATTGGTCAAACTGAAGCTTTGTTTGGTGACATCCATGAAAAATCCAGTAAAGCCATAAAACAGAACATTTACATCATCAAAAACACGGTGACAGGATCCGCTGCAGTTTGTTGAACAGATCAGAACAAACTAGGAAAATAATGCAAAATTCACCTGTAAAGCAAACCTCACCATGCATAATTATAATTATTAGGCAAAGATTAAAACAAATGGATGTGTGTATGTCTGGAAAGCTACATATTTAAAGTTAAAGTGACTGAAAATAAAAATACCAAATGGCTAAAATCGCTGTCCATATTCCAGATTAAGTAAAAATGAAAAAACAAAAATAAAGAAAGTGCTACAGAAATAAAATTCAAGGCCCAACTCTGACTGAACTGAGAGTCCAACTTCATCAAATCAAATCCTCGGGTAGAATAAGCAGCTATATCCGATTCAATGAAGGGGACAACAGAAAGCTTTCATCAAGGAATACAAATGAAGGCTGCACATTAAAGAAAAATGTTTTGCAAGTGTGTTCTTGAAATGTTGCAACTGCAGGTATTCTACACAGTTTAAGATAAAAAAGTATCTCATCATATTAAAGGGAAAAATATCTGCTATTCGTTCGATTCAAAGAATATTAATGGATACTAGATTGTGTACTATATTTTGCACACCCTTCAAAGCACAGCTCCCTCAGAGGAAACTGTTTAACTCAATCTGAACATTTCTGTGGTAATAATCACAATGCTCATTCATTTCTCAAATAACTGTGCAGCCATAATACAGATCTGATAAACATACAACTGAATCACCGAACTTGAGATCTGGAAAAATAACATTGCACAGCCTGGGGGCCAGATCTCAGTGGGGTGGATTTGGGGGTTTTCTGTCAGAATTGGGCAGACAAAACTGTGGGGAAAATGAGCTGGAACCAACCTGTTCCCTGATTTAAATAACCTTTGTAAAAGAAGGCAAAATTACAACTTCTTATAAAGAAAAAGGACTCAAGAAATAATTCATCATCAAGTGTGAAACAGCACAGTTAGGCTTGAGACTCCCGTTTTTATCTTCTCACCATCGGGAGACATTAAAACATAACAGGGCTGAAAAAAACATGAAGCAAAAACCCTAAGACAAAGAGAAACAAACGCTGGAAAGATGCGTTACACTGACGTTTTCATTTTGTCCAAGTAAAGACAACAATAAAAAAAGAAGAAATAAGAAGAAGTTTGGCTACTTGTGGTCAAGTGCAATTTCTCTTGTGGTGAGGACAGGAGAAGGCTGGTCGGCATCTGGAGGTCACTTAGTGGAAGTGCTGCTGGCAGTGGATTTTCTCTTCTGCCTGGTCCAGAAGCTCCAGCATCTCCTGGATGATGGCCTTCAGTGCACGGCCCAGGTCTTCCCCGCTGTAAGGCTTTCCAAGAGGAGGCACATGAACGAAGGCAGAGCGACCGTGGCTCAGGTACAGAGACGTGTAGTAGGTGAAATCACATAGATACCTGTCAGGGAAGAAAGCACCGCATCAAATGACTGTGAGAATTATTACCATCAGATGAGAGAAACCTTCCCCTAATGGCATTGTTACTAAAGCTTAAACAATGGCTTACCAGAGGCCCCATTTACACCTGCAATAAAATGCGTCTCATCTCCAGATTGAACTTAGATGTGATTTAATAACATTTACACCTGGTATTATTATTATTAAAATGTGTCTCCAGTGTCCACATTGAGATCTGATCGCTCTGTCCAGCTCAAACGCCAAACCGTCTCCTCCTGCTGCAGCTGTCGGTTGTGAGGTGGCTGTCTGGCTGCTGTTTCTGTATCGAGGAGCCGCATCGTCGTCTGCAACCACATTAGCCCGGACAGACAGACATGCTGTCGGGGCCTGCCGTTTGAAATTCCGTTTTGGGACGTTTTGGAGGGGCATCGTCCCCCAGCAAGGTCAGCTCTCACCTCAGCAACCAGCACTGACACCGCACCAGACTGGACTGTGACTCTTTTTATTTATTTTTTTATTTCTGGACCTTTTTCTTACTGCATGTAAATGTTTTTTTGTGCTGGTGTGACATTTGCCTTTACACTTGTGTTCAATCTGATCTGTGTTAAGATCACAATCTGTCATCAATGCATTTTGGGTGCATTTACACCTGTACTTTTATGTGGTCAAGCACTATGCAATTACAATCTGACCACCAAAAACGCATTTTAATGCCAGGTGTAAACGGTGTCAGATACATACGTTTTAAGCACATTTGTCGACCAGTAAGTCACAAGAAAGTCTAATACGGAAATGCCAGAAATAAACTGTGTTGACAATTGATTAGATACCGAGACAAAACTAATGTGGAAACAAATTTCCTTCTTGGGGGAACAATAAAGTCTAATGCAGTCTAATACAACAGCCCTGCACTAAATCCTCCCTTCATGAAGTACTCCCTACCTTTACCCCAGACTTTGTTGCACACAGTTTCACTTCTGATGTCTGTCAAACTGAATGCACATTGGCAAACTAAACCCCCTGCTAATGCAGAAAGTAAATATTATGTACGGCTGAATTGTGTGTTTAACAAAGGGACGCGAGTGTGTTTTATATAATGTCTGTATCCCTCAGGACCCAGAGTTGTGAGGCTGAATCTTAAAAAAACAAAGTCAATGATTACCTTCCAGCATCTTTGGAGACAGACACAGCTACTCCTAGCCCCGAGGAGGTCACTCTCTTACAGACTGATTCCATGTCTATAACGGAGTTGATGCAGTCCGGGCCACCCACAATGCAACACTGCGTATCAGGACAGAAGCTGCTGTTGTCCAGGCCCTTGTAGCCATGATTTCTGCCACATTTCTCCAATGTGACGGTGGTGGCCATACCTGAGACTCCAACATGAACTACCAACTGGAAAATGCAACAACAATAGTAACAAAAAAAACACAATTCAGAAAATATTCAAAGCACAAATGAATCACTAGTGTGTCCGTTTGGGACATGCCCATTCAGAAAATGCTGATTCTTTAGCTCCTGGTATGGCTGCTAGCAGCATTGTCAGGGCATTTACATTAGACCTAAACCTTTGGCAATAAAACCAGAGCTAACCTGGAACTGAGGTTGCAGTAATGCACCTTTAAAAATGGAATAATGCAGAGAGGTCACACTATGTTCTCTTACCAGCGGATGATACTTCTTCCATAATGAAGGAACCAAACTCTGGACAGTCTGGTACTCTACAGGAACCTCGGACACATGCAAGTCCACTTCCCTTTCCAACCCGAGCTTCTTCAGTTCCTGTCAGGACAAACAATAAGTAAAATGTAGTTTGCAGTACTTGTCTTTCATTATGCACAATCATTTCACTAAAAAAAGTTGTTTCTGATTCTGACTCTGATTGATAAAAAAAACAAGTATTCAGAAACAGTGATTACGTACAATTTGAAAATCGAGCAGGTAAATGTCTTTTTTGTGTTGTAATTGCAATACTCAACCTTCTACATATATAAAGAAATAAAAATGCAATCATACATATTGTAAGTAAGATAAATCTGTGTCATATTCACAGCCAGTGGACGGACACCTCCCCCAGCCTCCCTGCAGGACAAACAGCCCTGGACACTGACCCCCACTTGTATTGAATAGAGGCTCGTTTGACCACGTCTGTGACCTCGCCACAAAGCGGCCTTTTGTTTGTCTTTAATATCCTTATCAAGTGCGTCTAGACACCCTGACATCCAGCGTCATCCCCCACATGCATGTGTTCCCTGCAGGACACAGAGAGCCTCTGACACGCTGCTGCATAGTGTGAAGCCGGCCGGTAACTACCGGAACATCACGTAACCACCACAAAAACAGGCTCAACATGAGAAAACCATTTTGAAAAAGTCACGTTTGCTTATTTTATCACATTTAATAACAACTCAACATAAGGACTATTTATGCATCAGTGATGTTTTTGTCCAGAATGAATATAAAGCATTTTGGAAAAGCTTAAGGACTTGTTTTGCTACAAGTTATAAAGGCTAAACAAGTAAATTGTTTAAAGAAATGTTATTTAATTACAAATGTATCAGTGACAACAGTCCGGTTTTAACCTATGAACCTACTCAGTGATTGCTGTTTGATAAACTTTAACACTAAAGGAAAATAATAATGTTAAAACAGCAGAAGAGGAGTAAAACACACCTGTACTGCTACCCAGCTGGCGTTGACTGTGTGCTCTCCAAATGGCCCGAAACCTGAAAAAACACAAACATTATTTTTCGTTATTGTATTATGTTCACAAATTTGTTGGCTTCCTACACATAATGGCAAACAGAAATGAGATTCAGCCATGTACTCTTTATTTTTCCAACATGAACAGAGTGCAGTTTTATTTCATTACGGATCACATACACATTATATTAACATAATAACAACAACATTAAATGCAAAAACATTTTATTCTGGATAAGCAGATATTGAATGTGATGTAACTTTCAAAAGGCTAAGTGTTACTGTACCTTCTGTGTTGTTCCAATTCATTGAGATCATTTTTAATGTTTTATGTTCTGATTGTTGTGATTGCTTTGCTGATATTTGCTGCTGTTTTCAGAAACATAAACACACCTATAAAACCAATTTAAATGTCTACAGGGCTGCAGCATGCTGCTTTCCTTAAATTACCAAATTAAAATCAACCACTACCCTAAAAGTCCCTCTGTGGACATTCACTCAGGCTTGTTTATGTAGGGATCTATAACTGGTCCTCTTCCAACACCCTTCCAAGGGTCAGTGGGTCCCTGGGGGCTGGGCGGAGGGGGATCTGTCTGTCTGACAGGCTGCTGAAAAGGAGCAGAGCGAGGGGCCAGCAGCTGCCAGCCGGCCCACTATTGTGAAGGTGCTGTTCCCAGGCAATCTACACGTCTAGTATCAGCTGGGACTGTGAGCTGCTGCGCCCCTTTGTGTCTGAAAAGTCCCTGCTTCTGTAATCCTCCACAGATTCAACGTACAAGACTGCGTGGTTGTGCATCTAGGAAATATTATATTCAAGTGGCTGGAAGCGTTGTCTTGTTTTGGGTGAAAACAATGCTGAGACTTATGATATAAACATATTATGTAAACAGTACTTGAGATTTTTCTCATTTATTTAATAATGTTTCCTAAAATGAAACATAAAAACAGCTTCTATGACCGATTGGTCTATATAACAGTTCTATAGAAAATGCAAAGAAGTGTGATTAAATCAGAAATAAGAGCTTCCATACAGAAACCAGTGCAATACTGGGGGACACCACCATCTACGTTATTGTTTGTGATAAAGTCATTTACTTTTTGTATCCACTTTTGCTCAGCTCTGTTGACACCATGGCTGCACAGAGGCCTGATGTTGAGAACAATCCAACTATTGTCAAACTCACAATAAAAACCCATAAAGAAACACTCAGGCACTTATTTCAGTCAGTCACATTTAATACAAAATCCCTCCCTAAGATGCTCCAAATTCTAAATATTAGAGCAAAGGGTAATATCCAGAAGAATCTGCTAATTCCTGGTTGCTTTGCCTGTTTATTATTTCTGGAACACAAATAGTTTCGTGACAGTTAATAACTATAGCTTTGATATAATGATACATTTCTTATCTCATTATTAACGTGTTCAGCAAATACTCACATTACACAAGAGCAAGCTCTCTAACGATCTTACATGTATACTGAATGATGTTTTAGATGTTTGCCGGGGCCTTTAAAGAAAGGCTGAAAACAGCAAACCGGTCGTTTACCTTCACATTTCAGTTTGCAGTTTGTTAGTAGCACTAATTATATGTGTAAATAATAACCCAATTCCACTACTAGGTTGTTATCATTACAACTGTGTAGAAACGCAGCGGAGTGCAGGGGTAACAGCCTGACGCCATTAACGTTAGCAGCTGTCATCTGCACAACTTTTGCTCCACTTCCCCCTGATGTCCAGTCTGCACACAGAGGCAACAACAGCGGCGGAGTAAAGAGACCAACCTGTAACGACCACAGTCCGTCTGCTGTTGTCCATCTCCCGTCCTGTTGCAGAGGGTCCTCCGCCTTGTTTCTCGGTGTTTTTTCTGTTGAACCAGGGCCGTGAAGAGAGTCGACACCCTCCACAGCTGACGGCTCCGTCTGCACAGACACAAATAACACCGGGCCGCCTCACTGCAGGCTGTGCGCGACGTGACGTGATTGCGTCATTAACGCGACGCTGATCGGCTTCGTTCTTCTTCCCTTTACCGATGAAGCTGCTTCAGGACGGCTGGTCGTGCAAGCCGCTCTCTTTTCCAGTGTAATGTTATCTCTGGTTCTCCTGCATTGTTTTACTGGAATAGTCCAGACAATACTTTATATTGGGAAACAATCTGGTCTCTCCCTCAAAATGTTTTTGTGGTTAAAAAGGTGAAATAAGTGTCTTTTAAAATGATTAATCGGTGTTACCCGGTTAAATCCTTCTTTATCAAATTCACTTATGTTTATCTGGAGCTGAAGTGTGCCTTTTTATTAATCTTTTATGGAAATGTGAATATACCCGTAAACTGTGGAGAGATATTTGTAGATTCATTTCAGATATTATCTGCTGTGATTTTGATTTTGCAAAATGTCCTTTTTGGCTTTTTTAAAGAGTGACTCTCCAGCTGAAAAAGAATAGTTTTTAATTAATCTAATTTTAATTCTTGCTAAATTTACATCCACAAGTTTAAATTTGCCAAAGTAAACCCATTTTTTTGTGTTGTATCAAAACTACAAATATGTGCTCCCACTTTAATATCTTTAATTCAATTTTCATTGCTCCTGTCACCTGGTGTATTTTACTTTTCCCCCCTCTTAAATTATTATTATTATTATTATTATTATTATTATTATTATTTTATCTCTATTTATGTATGTATTTATTTTGTTGTTACGTCTATGTGTTATCCAGGTGTTATTAATGTGATGCTCGTCATATGGTTTGATGCACTGTTAGTGTATTTTGTAAGTCAATAATGAAGTAGGGGCGATGTGCAACTTGAATTACACAATACTAAGATATTACAATGATCATTATTGATATATTCATATATTTATTCATCATATGTTAATGTTACACATACATTGAAAAGGCACATTGAATCCTTCAGCTCAATTTTATCTGTGCATGATGGCTACCTTAGTGGCTACCTTAGTGGCTACCATGCCATTAATTCAGTACGCCTGTACGACCCCTGCAGTAACTCTGAGGACCCTCTGTTGAAGACCTTTTTTTTTACTTTTTAGAAAAAGTACAAAACATGGCCACAGTTAGAGTATATTGATACATCGTATAAATGGTATAATTGGCACAACGACATTAAAATCAATACAGGATTCAGAATAGATTACAGAGGAAGTGATATTGACAATAATATAGAGTAAAAATAGTATGAAAAAAAGAATAAATAATAAATTAAATTTAAGCAAAACATTGAACATACAAGGGGAAATAAAGTTTTTAGGTTTTTTTAAAGAATGTCATACAGTGTTTGTGATTTTCCTCCATTTACCAAGTATAAAGATTTCACATATATTTTAAATTAATTCAGGAAAAATAAATAAATTCGGGGATGGTTTCAGTATTACGAAGAACGTTTCCACACATACAGTCGCCCCTATGTCGAAGATCTCTGACCTAGTGGAAATGATGCATGTCTGCAGTGCCCGTCCTTGCCTGGAGGGGGCAGCATCTTATAATAGAGCCGTGGTGACGCGCCGCAGCGCCGGAAACTCTCTAGAGGAAGACGAAGAAGAGCAGGAGGTGGTAAAGTCGTGTCAGTGAAGAAGACAGAAAACCACACAGATAAACCCTCATAATGGTGCGTATTTAACTGCGGTGCTCAGGTCAAAGGTTGGCAGTCGTGTTTCATGTTTTCTGCCGCCCGCCTGCTGCTCTGCTAAGTTTACTGTAGGCAGCAGTAGCTCACGGTGATGCTCCGTGTGCTAAGCTAAGGTAGCTAACGTCATTGTAAACACGTTCAACATTAATGACGCGCGGTGACTTAACATGAGGCTACAGGAAACATCTCTATCATGCTGAAGTAGTGATATAAGCCCAAACCCACCATTAAAACAGCGAATAACTGCCCTAGTTAACAGTGCGCCAGGCAACTTAAAGCTGTAACGTTATTCCCGGCGGTCACGTTTACTCAGCTAACTGAATAATGGCGGTTGCAGGTTAATGAGCTGTTTTCTGTCATTTTTGCAGCTTCCTCTCTCTCTGCTGAAGACTGCCCAGAACCATCCTATGGTAAAGAGACACCTTCTGCTGTTAATTATTATAAGTAAAGTTTATATTAAGGGATCTGATGCTTGCAGATTAAAAGCAGTCACAATCATCTAAAGTATCTTATTACTGCTAATTTACTTTACTACTTTAAGGTTGTTTACCTGCATTGTGGCAGATCTTAACACATCTGCCTCGACTGACTTAACTTACTGTATAATATATGTTTTATTTTAAGGTTAAACAAGTTTAATATGATTTTAATGACTAATTTTCAAATTGCAATAGCTGAAGTCAGATAAGTTTGTTTTTTTCCTTTTGTTGTCATTTGCAATCTGTGTGGCCTATCATTGCTGTGTCTTCTGTTCTGGGCGATACCATGAGAAAACTTGTGCTCCAGCTTCTGTCGTCCACCTTGCACTGTGTCGTCAAGACTCTAAAGCACCTCTTGTTGCGTCCTTTCTCTCCTCAGCTGGTGGAGCTGAAGAATGGAGAGACATACAACGGTCACCTGGTCAGCTGTGACAACTGGATGAACATCAACCTGAGAGAGGTCATCTGCACCTCAAGGGTAATGCTGCGCTCAGGTCTCACTAAAACTCTAGATAGACTACTTCTTACAGTGGGGAAGGACTAGAAGACATCTCTGTGGTGTTTACATGTGGCCTTAGCTAAAGGTGTCAGCGTTGTCTGCACTCCACTGTAGATCTTTGACATACTGAAAAGGTGTTGAATGAAGCTTGTTGTGCCCACCCATTGTCAGAAAGTGATGATTAGGATAAAGTGACAATTTCACTCTACTCTAACAGGATGGAGATAAGTTCTGGAGGATGCCTGAGTGCTACATCAGAGGAAGCACCATCAAGTACCTGCGAATCCCTGATGAGATCATCGACATGGTGAAGGAGGAGGTTGTGTCGAAGGGTCGCGGACGTGGAGGCGCCCAGCAGAACAAACAGCAGGGCAAAGGAAGAGGGGGAGCTGGCCGAGGTGAGTGGAAGCACTCCCTGCTGATCAGACAGACTGCTGCAGAGGAGTGTGTTTGTGCTCCTGTCATATTATGGAAATTGGCATCGAGGCTATTGGTTGTTGTCAAATTCCTCTCTATTATAAAGTCGATATACTTTAAGGAGCGTCAAGGGTTTTGCCCAAAACATTTGTAAGATCTTCTTTTTTGGAGCGCGATTTTTCACGTTAGCACCTTGTTCAGTTAACAAAATAACAGATGTTTCTCTTTTAGGATTTTTTCCCTCTCGTTTATGATACTTATTTTTTTCCTATTGTGTATATACCTTGTATTCAAAATGTCTGTTTCTCACTTTTACATGTTGTCGTCTATGTGTGGTGCACAGTGGCTCTGTGGGAGCACCCTTAATTTCCTTGTACTCTACCTTGTGCAATGACAATAAAGGCTATCTTAACTTATCTTATATTTTCTTATTTCTCTCTGTAGGTTTGTTTGGTGGTCGTGGAAGAGGAATGACTGGTCCTGGTCGGGGCCAGCAGCAGCAGATGCAGCAGCAGGACAAGAAACCGGGCAAACCACAGGGAATGAAGAACCAGCACTGACGGAAAATGTCCCGCCATCAACAACACATCCTCTTATTCAGAGCGATTTCTCCTTCACTACATGAAGATACAATGAAGCCTCTGGTGTTTCCCTCTGCTGTGATGTTTGTCAGGACTATCCATTGCAGAAATCACACCGGGAGACGTTAAGAGAAGCTGTGCTTTTGCACTGAATTTTGTTTTTTAGCATCTGTAAGTTGGTATCAACATTTTATTTAGTATGACCATATACCAGTGTATCTGTCTGAGCTGACCGCATCCTCCTTTGGTAACAATTTATAATGTCATTACAACTTTGCAAGAACATTTTCTATAATAAATGACTTAATATTATCCAAAACAGTTGGTACACTGGAATATGGTTTTAAGTTTTAGTTCTTTGTCAACTGGTCTCTTCAGGTGTAGTTTTCATGGTAAACCAACTACCCAGCCCCAACTGTTATATTTTTTTTACTTGCTCTTTTTTGTGTTGTGACGTCCAATCCCAGCAGGTGGACCATTAGACTGGCAGTCGAGGAGAAGGAGATTCAGTCCCTGGAAACTAACACTTTTGTTAAAGCATTTGTAAGATGACACATGATGATCATTAGGATTTCCTTTAAAAAAATTCTCATTCTTAGGTCTGAAGTGGATAAGTCCAAATGTGTGTCAGCTTAGTTGGGTTTCATTTTATTTTTGTAAAAAAGACGATGTTGTAATTTATCTACATGAGAATAAAACAACTTTTGTTAAAGCGCTCGTACTTATTTATTAGTGTTTTTTCCTGCTGTTTTATCTGTTAGTCAAAAGAATCTAAAGTCAAATCACAATATTTTAACACTTGTTCACTTCCCTTTAGATGAGTGTGTCCCTTACAGTATAGATGTTACAACTGTTGGTTTATGTCCAGGTTTAGGAGAAAATAGGTTCTACACTAGAAAAGAGCAAACTATCAACAAGATGCGTTAAAATGTTTTCTAATAAAAAAAAATATTGATGTCCAAGGCTTGAACCTGCTTTTAGTTCTTCTGTGTGCTTTTGGCATTGTGGGGAAGCTTCTGTAGGAAATCTGCCAAAGCAGCACCACAGACCTGTAGGAGAGGAAGACCATAGAGTTGAGGCGGGAGGGACGCAGAATGCATGAGCCAAAGAGGAAAGGATGACGTCCATAACAAAAGAGCAAAACTGGAATGAATAAAAAAAGGTGTATGTGGACGATTTGCTGTATAATATGGACAAAAGTTAAAAACCCATGGAAATTTGAAGTCACGCCAGTTCTTGTTCAAAGAAAGGTGTGTAACTTAAATAGGACCTAAACCAAGCATTATTTATTTTTGAAATTGATATTAGCGCTTTGAAAAAACACATTAGCATATACACCTGACAAAACTTGTTACCAATTCCAAAATTCTCTTTAACCAAACGACCATAATATATTAACAAAAAAAAACCCCACACTGACATTTTATCTATGATGAAGTCTCAGGCTACACATGTATGTTTCAATTGATTTATTGATTTTTTTTTTACACAATATAATCATTTCCAAATGTAATAATCACTGTTTTAGAAAATAGAAATATGATCATTTTCTGCTTGCACGTTTACAAATGTAAAAGGTTACTTTCTTTTCACAGTTTATATATAAAGGTATCAATATGTAAGTAGACATTGTACATTGTCCACTTTGGGATCTGGAACCTTGTGACACATCATTTATTATTTGACATTTTAAAAAGTTGTTGTTTCATTAATACAATTTTAAGTTTTATAGAGTTTGGAGATGTTTTGTTTTCCCATTTCGTAATTTCTGGAAAATATCAGTGAACAGAAACATCCCAGCTGCTACACACCCTCAGATAAATCGAATAAATCCAACGAACACTCTCCAATTCCACACAAGCCTTCAGCAATATGAACAAAATGTGTACGAAAAATAAAATGCAAAATGTCTGAATTAGTTTATTGTACCACCATGCAGATTCAGTACACTAATTCTAAGATTCTGGTGGTCAATAGTAAAATAAATCTAAAAATGTGAAGAGTATTCCTGAAAAAAACAACAAACAGTTACATAGTATATACTTGTCAAAGTCATACAACAAATTATTTCAGTAGATCCTCAGATTTTCTTCAAATGAGGCTCAGACAGTAATTCTTCAAATCATTTCTAATATAGTTACAAAAGGCATTAAATGAGCAGCTGGCTCATGATAACACTCAAATTGTGTGTTCAAGGCAACGTTAATCAAGTTTTAATCAGTTTTGGTATACTTCATTGTTTGAATAGTCTTAAGGTAACTTCTTTACTCTTTCATACATAATTATGACAGGAAATCAATAAAATCAGAAACAAACACAAGAGGAAAATCAAACTTCTTTGGTTTTGAGAATGCATGATTGGTGAGCAATGAACCTGATAAACTCAAATCTCTCTAAAAAAGTATGCATTTCATCGCTCTGACATCCAGTCCTGTTTGGATGTGACGGCACATTTCCAAGTATCCACAATCTGGGACAGCAGCAGATTTTCTGGAAATTGTTCCTCCACACAAAGCGGCACCTGCACTTCTTTGCGGTCCATGTAGGCGCACACCGTCTCTTTCACACTGACAAGAAGGAAAAGATGTGCATGATAACAACCATTGTTGCATACAGAGGGGCTAATGACAGAAAATGAACCACATGAACAACTTTAACTTCAGCAGCAGTGTCATTGCTGTTTTTCCTGATTTCCCTCTTTTATGTTTTCCATTACATTAAAAGCTTTACCTCCAGAATGGTCTGTAGTCAGCGGTGGCCCCCAGGCGGCCCAGTCTCAACAGGAGGAACTCGTGCATCTCAAGCAGCCACTGGTCCATGTTTCCCCCGGACAAGAAGCCTTTCAACTCAGTCTTGTCTTTCTCTGTCAGCGGCATCAGGTACTCAGATGGATACCCTGAAAAGGGCTCCTTTTTATAGAAACATGGAGTGAGGTATTTTATGAGTGTTAATTTATGGTGTACAGTCTGAGGAAAATGTTTTGTTTCAAGTATACACTGAAAAGAATATATTAATAAAAACTGGTGTAGTGCACTGAAATATTATTATATTGGGACGTAAAAGCATAAGGCATGATATCAATAGACAAGTCTTATTGTGATTTTCTACAATGGTTACGTTTAACCTTCCAAAGCAACAAATACCCTTTTGAGACGCAGCAGGTTTTCAGATTTGAGGGCGGAGAGGAGCTGCCACAGAGAAACACAGTGGCTGAGGCTGCATCTGCCCAGAGCCTGAAGAAAACAACACAGCAGAGTAAAGAGTCGGTCACACAACATGAATTTATTTATATATATATATATATATATATATATATATATATATATATATATATATATATATATATATACGTATATATATATATATATATATATACATATATATATATATATATATATATGTATATATATATATATATATATATATATATATATATATATATATATACATATATATATATATATATATATATATATGTATATATATATATATATCATTATTTTACTTTAACCCACAGTTTATATTTCTTTAGTTACTGGGTTTTGAGGATATAATTAAGAAGATTTATGATGATATATTTTTGGGAAGCTTCATTTAGTAGATCATCTATGTTTATTTGGAAGATTGATATAATTCGATTAATGACAATGAATATAATTTTTATAGTTTAAAATGAATTATTTTTGTGTAGATGGGGAAGTACATAACATGGTGCACATTGCCTGTGGTGTAGTAATTATTTCGGTTAGTGGAGTGATATGCTGCAAGTAAGACAGTGAAGTGATGTACTAAGTTTCAGAGTCATTTGTGGTGATGAATTACTATAATTAAATTAAAAATTAAATAAAAGAAGATTTTTTCAAGTCTATCTTAAAACAATGTACGGGTGCCCACAACACTGAAGCAGGTTTGACTTGCTGTCTTCAGTCCTCCTGCCAGTTAACACTGATATAAAATAACTGTCCTTTAGCTTCAGGAAACCTGAACAATCACTTCAGACAAGGAGGATGGATACGCGCTGACCTGCAATATGTGACGATCGATGTGGTCGGCCATCTTCATTATGTCCTGGAGGTAAGTGACCAGCGACATCATGGCATCACCACCAGTCATTGAGAGGAAACCCAGGAGCAGCTCCGTGATCTTGAGCGCCTCACACACCTCGCTGTAGGAGTCCAGCTCTCTGGACAAGGCGTTCCGGGTCAGAGATGACAGAGTGTCCTGAAGAAACAGCAAAGTGTGAATGAAGCCTGAAGCCATAATCTACTGTGTCTTGTGTATGTGTGTACATCACAACTGTCACATTTCAAAGTTAAAATTGACTGAATGTTTAACTGTATCTATATAACCTTATCTTTATATGAATTACCTTCTAGATGAGATAGCTGCACATTTACCAAAATGTTGACCCACAATATCATAAAATAATTCATAGTTGAAACTCAATGATTGTTGCTATTTTATAAGCAGCACTTACAAAGAATGTAATACTCTGTGTTTGTTTAATGTTGATTAATGAACATCAGGAAATAAATCTGTCAAAAATAAACACCCAGCATGTTGGGTCGTAACCTTGATCAGTAACTATTGTAACAATTAATACTTTAAGGTAATTTACCAAGCAAAACTACCAAAAAAATCAGCTTGTCATAAGCTGGTTGTAAATTGAATATTTGTGGGTTGTGGATCCAAAACAAGACATTTAAGGATCCTTGGCTCTGGAAATGTGCTCAACATTTTCACTATTTTCTAATCCAAAAACAACCGATACCAAACCGACCAACCGAAACAACATTGTTGTAATGAAATTAATACTAAATTGCCGCCCTAGCAAATATCTATCCTTAAATACAGGTAATACATACTTGTGTTTTTGACAAGGTGGATGGGGAAATGTAATTGTAAACTGTTGTCATTCATTTACCTGATGCACTCTTCCTTTAACAGCTTTGAAAAGGGTTTCATAGTCTCTCTCTTGGGTGTTTACCAGAGTAGGAATTCCCTAAAATGAAGCATGAAATAAAGTGGCTTTAGTGAAGCATGGGAATAATACTGTAAAATAAGTAAGGCAACGCAGGGCAGATACAATAATGACAAACACAATTAAATATGATGTTACGGTTTGCTTGGAGAACATGTCTTACTGTGCTGTTAACCAGCACAATGAATATCATCTAGGTTTAACAAGAAGTACAAAACATCACAGAGTAAACCAACAATCGAGGCAACAGTAGACTGTCAAGGGCTAGTTAAGCTTGTGTGTGTTCATCAATGCTCCTGTCATCGGCTTTAACCAAAGCTGGCTGTGTGGACTCACCGTGCGGGTGATGAGGGGTTTTCCCTGCAGGAAGCGGGTGAGGATCTGTTGCTGGATCCTGGGCAGGTCATATTGTGATATCGTCTCATGGCCGCGTTCCAAGCTGTACTGGCAGTTGGATAAAACCAGAGGAAACAGGTCCTTCTCCAGCTCATAGCGGATCACATGCTGCTCTGTCAGCTCTGCCACACTCACGATGTAACTGCTGCAGACATCACAATGCAAATATTTCATTCCAGCAATGACATTTCTTTATCCAAACGTTTAAGTTAATTGTCCATAATATATCTGTCTTGGTGCTGCAACAAAATTCATAAATCTTTCATTCAACAGTGTTTGACGATCATTTCTGTGTTTTTACATGTTTAGCTTGTTCACTACAGGTATTTGAAAAGTCTGTAGTGTTTTTAACAAATTCACATTAGGCCTTTTCAATGTTAGGCTTTTCACAAAATGGCCTAGGATCTGTCAAACTCAGACTTCTAAAGCATCATTTTACATAGAAAGTGCATTACAAAGGTTATTCTAATGACCAGTATCAACAGAAGGAATAATGATGGCAAGCAAAACCCCTTTTAGAGAGTCACATGTTTTAATCTATCCTTTAAGCAACAATGACAAAGCAGCACTGTTAAAAGCATTTAGCTCCGTGTATGTTTTGTACCTGCTGTCCTCTCCAGTGTGTCTATCCACAGCGTTCACCAGCTCATTGTGAAGTGTCACCAAGTAGCTGACCAGCCCTGTGGCACACAGGCCAGGACCCTGCCGTCGGGGCAGGAGGTACTGCAGGTCGCTGTCCAGGTTTAAATCCTGGCTGCAAAATTCATCTGGGATCTTCAACTCACCTGTAAGTTGAGAAAACATATATAAATTGTTCCTTGTTTATAATACAACAATAGGTAAGTATGTTTTTAATGAGATCTTTCAATCAATCGCTGTTGTATCAAATAAAGAAGTTTTATTTTTTCGCCATTGACATAATTTTGAAACAATTGTCGTTTGTGACCTGAGGGCAGAATCACAACGCTGAACGTTAACAAACTATTCTGTTTACTTGACGATAGGAATTTAAAAGGCTGACTAGTATCACAGCTCTAATAATGGAGTTACAGCAAATGTACTTTGATTACAGTGTACATTCAAACAACATAACTGCTTAAATACCTACTATACATGCAAAATATTCACAGAATTGCATTGCTCTGGTTACAAATGTATCATTAGGTAAAATTAAAAGTACAACTTTGTTTATATAGGAATTTAAACAAAACAGCGTTGATCCAAAGTGTTGTACAGCATAAAGAGAAAAACAGAACAAAATAAAGGAGGACAAGGAAAGATGCCTCCATTATTGCATCTTTAAGGAGACGAAGAGGAGGATGAGTGATTAACTTACTGCCGGTTACAGACACTCTGAGCAGATTCCATGTTTTCAGGAAGATGTCAATATGTTTCTCGTACAACGTCCTCATTTCTGAAACAAGGCATGTTTAAAATATTTACATAGTTTCTTCCCATGACCCTTGCCTTCCCATCAACTAAGAGTCCATTAGAAGTCATTCAATTAAATGTTAACATTTTGACAACAAACAAGGCTTAGCTGTAGGAAGGAAGCTGTACCAGTTTGCTTCTCAATGAACTCTCCGATGGACCCCACTATTTGGTCAGTTGCGTTCTGGAACTTTCTCACTAAGCGTTTCTGCAGGATTAGGATATCTGGGAGGAGCTTAATCTGCCGAAATTCTCTCTCCTGAAAGTAGAAAACACAAATTACACAGCTGCTAATCATGCCTCATAAGCATAGGCTGCATATATAAAGTCATTGAGACCATAAGCGACCATGCCAATGACTGACCCATTTACAATTTTGCTGATCAAAACTAATCATTAGCTGATGAAAGATGAAAAATATTTAATTTTATTCTGATTTATTCTGAACCCAAGACAGTTTTGGAAAAGAAAGCTGTCATAGTCTTATATTAAGATTCAGTTTGTTTTCTCTTTTATTGTGAAAATCCCCCTCCTCTTGTGTCATGTCTTGTTTTATTTCCTGTCTTAAACTGTCTTCAATGTTGGGTAGAGTGGACAGTTACTGGTAGCCCTAGAACAAAGGTCAGGAGGTCAAAAATATAATTATGAATCATCTTTTGGAAATGACCATCTACAAAAGATGTCAGTACTTCCAGCTCTGGACCAAACTGTTGGATGGTGAGGTGCATTTTGTAACAAAACTTTACATCTCAGACACTCACCTTCTGCAAAAACCTCCAGAGAAGAGGCAGCTCCTCCTTCTGGTCATATTGCTCCACAATGTGTGTGAGACTGAGCAATGAGAGCCTCTCCCTGCAGCTCCACACCGCTGAGCTGTAGACCTGAGAGCCCTGCGGCAGCGACGTCAGGAAGGTACAGTCATCCCCGAAGGTCGTCCTCATGATGAAGTTAGAGGATATGCGGGAGTCAGTCCTGATGCTGCCCTTTGCTTCTTCCAGGAGTTGATCAAGATCCTAGACACATGTTAGTATAAGGAGAGTTTACTGTAGAAATAGAAAAGTATGAATGAACCTTGAAATATCAGCATACATATGAGAATATGAAGCGTATCGGTTTATTAAAATTAAACAAATGAATTAGATATCTACAATAAAATTAGTTTAAAATAAAATTACAATTAAATTAATTTATAATAAAAGTATTCCCATGTTGACCTTGATGACTAAGCAGTATAATATAGTATAGACTAAGAGTATAATATACATTATATGTATGAGTCAAACTTCCCATTTTCATATCTAAAACCTTAATTGTCAGTCATAAGAGGAAAAGAACCATGTAAAATGATGAAGGTAAAAGACGTTACCCTCAACTGAGGCGTTATAATATCTGCAGCCACAGTAGTCTCCCAGGTGTTTCTGGATGCTTTGGTTGTTAGGTAAGGATCGATGGCAGCTAGTCAAAATGAAAAAGGAAGGAATTCTGTAAAATCATCTACTGTTATGTGATTTACATACAAATACATTTTTCTATTCATACAGTATCCTATGGAACCTGGAATTACTGAACAAGCAAGAACGCCTCCATGATTTAATGTAGGCCTTTTCCATTGTCAATTTTGGCCGCATTAGACCAAACCATGCATCCTGACAGTGGAAATTAAATGGATTTATCCACCGTTTCACAGCTCTTTCTCTACTATTGTGATACACTTCTAAAAAGAAACAGCAGACATTGTAACATAACATTAATAGCCTACATGTTCGTGAATTCAGGTACATGTAACTAAAATAAAACAGGGACGGACAAAATACACAGTGAGCTACTATAGAATCTGAAAAGCCACACTACTGAAGACACAGCAAATCCCCGCCGCGCTTTGCTGATGGTCTGAGTCAAATCAGGTCAAGCCGAGCCAGCCCACATGGACAGGAAAACGGTACTATGACTGACATAGTGTGCAAGCATTAACAACACTATCGCTATATAGATAACTGTTATAGAAGTGATGAAACAGGAAGGAACTGTGTGTCTTAATCGATCCTACAACATCAAGCCCAATGTGTTGGTGGGACTTTTTCATGATTTAAACACATTAGATGTGGTAATGTGTAGCTCACAAACTATTATTACAGTAAATGACTGACTGACTGGTGGGGAGCTTACAGGGACTGGCTTGCACTAGCTTCTGCAGAGATTTGAGCACCAAGTGGACAGTTGTAACAGTGTCGTCAGCTCCTCTTCCCAGTGCCTGTGACAGCTGATCCAGATCCTTTATCGTGTGTAGACTGAGAAACGAACAAACATCCTCCACAGGTGGCTGGATGATGTGCTTGACATACTAAAGAAACAGAGAGTGGAGGACGATGTCATAGTTGGATTTAAAAGAGCAGACAAAATGATTGGTTCTTATTTATTCCAGAGAGAATATCTGGATATAATCATTTGATATCCAGCTACACCAGTGTAACTCTTTCTCTGCTTACCTGGGATTTATTTGAGGTTCCCAGCAACATGGCTAAATGTGTAACCAGCCTGACCAGAATGAAGGGACTCAGAGGCATGTTTTTGGTGTCCAGGGCATCTGGATTGTTTCTCCGCTCAGGGTCTCCTAGGATGTGGCCAGGCCTTGTGCGATCCCTAAAACAAAAGATTGGAGGATCAGTGCCTTACTAGTCTTGGGGAGTTGTTTAAATGTACCTGTACATGACCTCTTATTTGTACATGAAACTTATTTTGCTGTGGCACGGTCATTTATCTTGTGTTAACCAAAACAGTCCTTTTGAATTTAAAAAAACATTTCAGGAATACTTGTAGTTTGGCAATACTTGCCTATACACCAAGATTGAAACTGTTTCTTTGTGGCCTTGCTTTTTTTCCCGCTCACAAATTATCTATACTTAATTCTTTCAAATGACTCTCCCTATATTATGTCCCACACAAAAGTTCGGTTTGATGACACTCACTGCTGCAGCTGAATTGGTCTGAATCCATCTAAGGCCAAATGTTCATCCCCTCCAACTTCCACGCCACACTCCAGACATTTCCCTCTCTGCATGGGCAGGCCACACTGCAGTGGAACATAGCAGATCAGATCATTTAACTGACTTAACTACTGTATGTATTCATCACTTCATGCCTTTAAACACTGTGCAAAAAAGAACTGGGACTGCATAAAAATAGCTTACCTCATCAACAAAGCATGGGTGGTTATTTGGACACACTGTGAAAAACAATCGACCAATTATAATAGGCTTAAATGACCTGAATTATTGAAACAGAAGCTAAACTAAACCAAGAATAAGAAGGTGGATTTAGATGACTCATTTAGCATTTGATATGATGATGCAAACCCAGAGCAATAGAGATTATCTGAGGACTTTCAGACATGTTATTAAAAAGTGTCTATTCTAGAAACTATTTGAAAAAAGCCAAGTTGCAAAAAAATTAAATTAAATTAAAATGATGGTAAATATATCAATGAATCTTACTTACCATACCAAGTGAGCGCCCCATACTCTTGTTGTATGACTGCTTGGGCAAGAGCTAACATGTCATCGGGCATTGTGGGTATAAATGCTGCCTGTAAGGTCAAACAAATTTAAAAAAAACACTTGACTAAGACTTAAAGTTCGAGTTCTGACATTTGACACAAAGGAGAGCATCAGCAATAAAGCAAATGTGCAACTCTCAACTCTCTCAAGTCTTTCACACATTATATGCTTATATGTGGGATGTATATATATAAGTCACCATATACACTGTATATTCATATAATATATGTCATCAGACTGCAACCCAGAAGACGTTAAAACTTGTTATTAAAAGTTTTGATCAATGATTAATAACTAATAATTAATTATTATTCTTTTGAGAAAACAAATTTAAATGTGCTTTTATTTCTTTATACGTGTTACACTGTTAAAGGCATTAATGATTTTAGAAATGGATTTGTCTATTTAATGGAAACTAAAATTGAGCTTTTAACTTATGGCCTTAATGCCCTGGCAAAAAAGGCCCTGCTGCAGGACAAATGGCCTTGCCCCTTAAATCACAAATTTCCGGGCCTGGAGATGACAGGTTTACCTGCATATTTTCAGGAGACAGACCAAGTTGCTTGAGTGGCATCATCAGGGGTTGAGTCCCAGTGAGCAGCACAGCTGCCAGATGGAACGTCAGCTCGATGATAGCGTTGTCCACAATAGTATGACCAGGGTTCATGGAAAGGGCTCCCAACCTGTTGTGAACTAGGGCTGAGGCAAAATCCCTTACTTCTCTTTGATGTAGATATCTTGAGCCCTGGATGAGCTCTCCAAATGCTTGGCATCGCTGCAGGGAAGATATAAGAAGACATACAGTGGCAATAAGCAAGATTTGTACATTATACATAACCATTATGAAACATTTCATAACAAAATATCAGCTGAAGGTTGCTGATCAATAGCACTACTTCCATGGAAAAAAATGGTCAAAACAATGTACATTTCTGCACAGTAGAGCACATGTTTTCAGTGAACGCTTGTTTAATGGTTTAACTTCCACATGTGTACATTATTGACCTTTTTGGCCCATCATGACACTTTTTTGAAAGGGGAAGTCCACTGATTTTACACATTAAGATCAGTACGAGGAGAGCTTGTGATAACTGCTGTGGCTCTGGAGTTTAAATGTCTCAGAAAAATATTCTGAGAACTTTATCAGGGATAATCAGGGGTATAAAACCTTCTGATGTTGGACTATGATACAGAAACTCATTTATCTCACTACATCCCATTTCAGAGTGACAAATTCCCCTAATGTGCAGGCAAGAGGTAAAAACTATTCCACCTTGATCTCACTTCCTACAACATACAAAACTAACTATGCCCTGCCAAGCTTGAAGCGCTGCCAGCCTGGAGGTGTGCAAATGTTTTGGGTCATCTGGGGACCTAATCTACAAGTTATTTTTGATAGAATACCCATGGAAGAATGTTCATCTTTCCTGTGGAAAGCTAGAAGGATTTGTGTGCCATGCACTACCCACTGAGGTCCATCAATATTGAAACATTTTCACTCAACATGCATTTCTTCAATACTTTCCAGGCAGCAAACAAAAAAGTAGCAGCCCTATTTGCTGTGTCCTATGTGTTATATATTATTCAGTTTCTACAAATGTGTATATCTTATCATTCTTCTTACCTCAGGGGTCAGATGAAGACCTGTATTTGCAGATCTGTACAAAGTAGTAACCTCTCTGAAAAGTGCCAGGAGGAGGAACATTACTCGATTCCTTGGTGGTGCGGTGCATTTCTAAATCAGTGGAAAAGAAACAATAATTGATAAGTGAGCAGCTACTATCCAGAATGGAACTGAATGGCTATTTAGTCCCAGTATATACTTTGATAATGAAACTGATCTCGAAGAACATACCAATATGTTTGTAAGTTATAGCTCATTAACTATATGGTTTTAGACATTTAGATCTATATTTTCTCCATTCCAGGCTTTTGCTTCCCATACTTTACCGTACCGAGAGAAAATTTGATTTGTGCAGTAAACATCAAGACATTTTGGAACTTTCTATTCAGGCTGATTGATTACATAACTAAATCAAGCTTCAAAATTCTGCTAGTTCAACACAGAGATTAATGGAAACCATGAATGTCTGGAATGGTGAAAAAGAAAAGTGACGTAAATTTCCTAATAAACAGCAGCAGGGCTTGATTGATGAATGAATTACCTGTGATGTAAAGTAGATATGATTTTAAGTAAAAAAGAAAAAGAAAAGAAAAGAAAGAAAAGGCTAAAAGACTCAAAGTCACTGACATGTATTTCCTGGACTGAATAACTGAAAAGAAATGGCTTTCACATAAACTACCCATATTTGCAGGTGACAAAGATATTCTTTCCTTTTTTAGTGTCAACACACTAACATTTACAGCAATGGTTCAAAGATATGAAAGGGACTGCATAGACCATTACTTGCAGCAGCAAAGAGATAGTACATAACATTTAAATACCTCACAGACGTCTTCTATCTGCTCGACATCCCCGTCCACTACTGCCTTAGCAACTGCATCTCTTACTGCCTTGTATTCCTCTCCATACACAAGGTACTGGTCCATCTGGCCTCCGTCTTCATTCTGGTCGCACAGTGAAAGTATTTAGGAGAGCAAAAACCATAGTAATGTGATATCCAAATAAATTAATGAATTTTGGATGTCCTGGTTGCTCACTGGTCCAGGAATAGCCTAATAACTGGGATGATGATGTTTTACTAAATGAACCTAGAGATGATGATATCAAATGATAGTGTGTTGCTGACGGCATCATGTAACAATTGTGACGTGTTTGCATCCATAGCAAATTTGAATGAATAGTGCTATACCTGCTGATGGATTTCTGCAGGGAAAAGCCATCTGAACTTCGGCTGTTTCACAAGTATCTGGACAGACTCGACACCCAGCCATTCGCTAAGCTTGCGGATCAGGTAAACGCGGTACCAATCATTCCCGCTGTCCTCACAGAATTTAATCACCATGTTTAAGAAATCTTCTGCTCCGTCTAGGACATTGATGTCTGCAATAGCAAAGAAGTCCAATTAACTCATAATTTTTTACTTGCTATCACATGCAAACTGTCAGCAGTAGTGAAGTCTCTTCCTCTTACCAGAGAGATTGTTACTGACACTGATGAGCTGGGCAGCCATGGTGAGGGACAGACGCAATCGTGCGATGTGCTGCAGATACTGAATAGACACTGTTGCGGGAACAGAAGTGACTTCCGCCAGAAACAAGTGCAGGAATTGCTTTTCATCATTGTAATATTGCTTCAGCTCTTCAGCCATCTTGCCCTCCTGAGGAATCTTCTCCCACATGGAGTCCTGCAAAGAAAATATCTTAAAGTTAACTGTCACTTCAACTGACCCATATCAGCAATGAGCAGAAACTGAATCAACTGTTTCTGGTACAGCTGCTCTCCTAATTCCTCCATAACCCTCCTGTCCCATTCAGATTCTGTAGGGCAGTGGCCTTTAGCAAAAACATCAGCCCCCTGACAAAGCAAAACCTTTCACTTTCATAGGTTAAAACTTTTTTTTTAATGTAAATCCCAAATATGAGACCATATAGCAATAAATGGGATGTATAACGTCCTGCTAAATAAATCATTTGGTTTTTGGGAGCTTACGCTTATTATAGACTCTAACAGCAACACAGATTTTGTACTGCTTCATAAATATTTAATAATATAATAATATAGTCTTCAGTGAAATCTGCTTTCCATCTTTTATTGGTACATTTCTACACTACTGAAGATCATAAATCTATACTATATATATATATATATATATATACACTGTGTATATACACATATATATATATATACACACATATACATTGACAGAACAGCTTAAGGTTGATATGGGGGAGAGAGAGGGGGCAACATGTAACAAAAGGCTGCAGGTCAGAGTTGAAGCTGTGCCGCTGTGGTGAGGATTGAACCTCTGTACCAGGTGAGCTAGTGGGTACCCCATACTGTTACATATTTGATAAAAATATGATTTACCTCCAAGCAGTTGATGTACAAGGCATAAAGCTCTGCTTTATCCCCCTCATCCACAAATCTACTTTCTTCAACAGATGACAAATGCTTTTGCAAATGTTCCTGGACATCATCAAAGCTGAAACACAGTTAATTTCAGCATAAATGTGGTACAATGTAGAAGAAAGGGACCTTAAAATTGAAAGGCAACAAGTGCTTTCATTAGCGGTTCGTATGATCAGTGACTATAGTTTTAACTCACTCTTTGATGGATAGGAACTTAAAAGACAATTAACTACATGAAAATCTTACGGAGTACAACTTTAAATCTATAAAGACATTTTCTCACAGCCGAATCCTTCAATGCTAGTGCAGTAATACCGCTTGTTACTGACAGAGTTGCCGTTTATATCTGCCACACAGCTCATCATTTAAATTCAGATGTTGGCTTTAATATAACAGTGTCACATTTAGTTTACCTACCTGAACTTCAGAAGCAGCTTGAGGATTACAGATCGCACGACTGGGTTTTTATCTGGGGACTCGTCAAAAGGCGACAGATCTTTGGTGTGAATCTGATCATTTTCTAGTTGGAAAGATAATTGAGAGTAAATAATAGTAACAACATGTCAAAAAAGAGAGGATTATATATATATATATATATATATATATATATATATATATATATATATATATATATATAAAAATAATTATTGTCCAAAAACTAACATAATAACATAACATGACTAACATATTCTGTATAAAGATACGATGAAAGTCCCCAATTTATGTAGAGAATGGTCAAAGCTGTCACATACAATGCCAAACAAAGAAGGTGAAGAAAACATATATGATTTTTTTAACCCTACAGTAAGTGGTACCTGTCTCAACCATCAGGTAGGACAACAGGTGGGTTATGACAGATGTTTCTGGTGGTGTGTTGTCCTTAAAGCACACAGTGGAGAGCAGATCAATGAAGAAACCATTGCAACGTCGCCTGAATACAGCATTCTTCTTGATAGAAATCCTACGGTAACAAAAATCAAATGCAATATAAAAATTCAATCAATTCAAAAGTAATGACATGTTTTCAGTGTTTATTAGAAAATGTGGCTATGCTTAGCCAACTGATTCCTCAGATATTAAACTCAAATGGCTCCTAGGCACTTAGTAACATTAAGTGCCCAGGAGTCTCACAGTGGTGCAGTGAGTAGTTTATAATAGCTTTCAATACATTAAGTCAAACCCTACGAGCTCTGCATTGGCTATTCTGTAACTGATTATGAGAAGAGTGTTAAATGGTGCATGGAATATTAAAACATTCTCACCTGATATCTTCAGAGATGTGTGGCTGAAAGTCATTTGGTAACTGCTTCCTACAGTTGGGACAGGAAGTCTGTCCTGCATCAAGGCTTGCCCCGATGCATGGTGAGCAGTAGATGTGATGGCATGGCAGCTCTACAGGGTCCTGAGGCTCCCTCATGCACACCGCACACTGAAGTCCAAACCTTTATTAAAATAAAGCCAATGTCAATCAGATTCACCAAAATGCATCAAAAGAACATTTTTTGCTATCCAAATCTGAACTGTTAACTTAACAAACCTTTACCTGAAAATCTGTTCGCCCGCCCCCTGCTTACAGGACCTCAGTACTTTAACAACAGCTTGAAAAGCCTTCATCGATTTCACATCAGAGTTTCCCTCCAGAACCTTCAGAAATGGGTGAAAAACATTAGACATAAATAAAAAAAACACGATGATGGTCACTTTTCACTTTTGTCAGTTGGCTGACATCGTCTAATATAAAACACAGTAATGAGGCAACATGTGTCAACAGCATGGAGACCAAAATAATCCTCAAGGTAGATGGTTTGAAAAAGAAAAAACAGTCTACATTACATTAGTTGTAGGCCACACTTCTTTTTTTTGGTAGAATATTGGTCAATATAAATCTACTCACCTTGCTTAAGGTTTGAATGTGATTGAGGACCAGTGTTCTGAGCTGAATCTCGTCATTATGGAAACCCAGCAACATGTGTTCCACAAACAATGAGAGGATGTAGATGCGCTTCCAGCCATTACTATAAAATAGTACAGACCACAACCACAGCTAGTTTATAGCAAAGAAATGTGCAAATTCACCATCTTTAAGGCAGTATTTTACATCGGTGCAGGATTTCCCCCAGGGAATAAGGAAGATAATAAGGGAGGTTTAAATAATCACCCCACTCATTAAATACATGGCCTTTGCAATGTGAGACAGCACCAATGCTTGATAGGTCTAATAGATTCAATAGGTTTAATACATTATAGTACTCCATAATTTCTTCTGATTTTAGCAAGACATATTTCAGGCGTGGCGGGCTGCCTCTCTTATAAAAGCAGTCACGGTTCTGCCTCTGTCTCCCTTTCATCCACATTCTAACTTCCCCAGATCGCTGCACTGCCATTCTCTATCCATCACCAGATGCCATCAGACATCCCCACCTGTGTAGTCTCCAGCTTCCTGCCTCTAGTAGTTTTTATAGTAATGTAGTGAATTAAGTTTCAGTGCACTGCAAAAGAATTAGGGGGTTGAAAAGGGAATTATTTGTTCTACTCATAGTGCAGATAATTAATTGATAGCATTTTTGACTTTGGCATTTTATTACTATTTGCAATGTGCATCCATTCAGTTTCTAAACAGCTTATGGTGTTCGGAACAAGGAGGCAGAGCTTATTCTGGCAAACACTGCATGGGAGGCCTGGGTATCAGTACTGGACGGATCAAGAGTCTATCAAAGGGCTTATAGACACATAGAGACAAATAAAACGATTCAAATCAATTAATTTAGAATTCCCAAGTCATCTTACCCCCTTGTGAGCTGACTGTGGGAGGGAACCTGAACAACCAGACAAAATCCATGCAGAAACATGTCATTTAGTATTTTACTCCCATTCCACTGCATCAGCATCTTACCTGATATCATGGAGTCTTTCTTTGCTTCGCTCTCCATATTGTTTAGTGCTGCGTTGTGAGCAAATCAACTCCAAAGAGGCTTGCAGCCTCTTCACCTGTTTCAGCCAGTGCTGGCATTGAGCATCGGTGTGTAAATTAGCAGACTCAAGGCATTCAACACATGCCTGAGCTGCATAGACATCCAAAACCTACAGGGCAGCAAAAAAGTTTGGAATTTATTCAGTATTTTAGAAAAAAGCATCCAAATAAAAGCCTTTTCTCAATGACAGAATTAAAGGGTGGTCGTGTACAAAAAGAGTTTCTCTGGTTCAGTAGAACTGTGAGGCATTATTACAACTGAATTTTGGAAACTTATCTAATTTCCGTCATATATTTTATTGTTGTGTACGCTACAGAACACCATAACAGACAATCAATTATTTTTTTTTGTTAATATCTGCAACATCATAACACTGTATGACTTTATTTAGGGGGACACTACATCAATGGTTGTATTATAACGATGAATTTGCCTTTAAATTTCCAAAACGACAAATTAAAATGACATATGAGCATCACAGGTCTCAAGTTTGTAAGAGTTTGGGTTTTTTTTGCAGTATGAGAGGTCTCCTCAGAAAATATTGCTGAAATTCAAAAATTTGTTTACCATCTCTGGACAGTGTCTAATGTGCTTGTTTCTATGCAAAGGAGCAACAACATCTGGCTGAAGAGATATCATCCGTGAGAGGTTCTGAAGACGGCTTTGGTAAAAATGGTAGGCAATGTGGATGTGAGGAAGAGAAGGCTTATCTTCATCTCTTTTTCGTCTCCGTATTTCATCCACACAGCTGGCTAGGGCCTGACACAAGAGCTGAGGATTAAATGCACAAGTAGATTAGTAGTATTTGTTACTACAGCCATGGCAAACCACAATTGTAATGATTGGAGTAATGCACTAATGTGTTTAGATCTACTTTACAACTGTACATCGATTGTACTGAGAGGCTGAATTGCTAATTCTTCTGAAACTGTTGTTGTGCAAAGTTCAGGTACAGTTGTGATTCTGCCCCAGCCACTTGCTGTATTTTTCAAACAAGCACCAGTTTGTATGTCATTTGTGTGAGTGCTCACAGAGAGCACCTTTCTCCTCTTTGCACATGCATTGAGGGGAGGTACACACAAATAATAGAAGGAAACATGTTGACTGTCTACTGAGCTGCTGCCTCAGTATGTCAGAAACTGAATACATGCAGATTGCAAACACAAAATCGATATAAACCAAAAAGCACATTAGCACAACATCATTTTCACTTTGTGTGAGCAGTGTACAATGGTTCCGTTTCCTGTAAGGAGTTTATGTTCATTCAAGTATTATCCGGATTATAACACTTGTAGCACAGGCAAGTTAGTGTTTATTTCATTGTATCATCATATCATTGTAAAAAGGATCAGAAATATACAAATCCCTGTAGAATGTATAAAACAACTGCAAAAAAGCTCTTTGTAGAGCTCATAATGTTTCATTTTGCTGACACTTCCTCAAAAAGGCTGTTATTCAAATCTGTGCTTCATGTTGAGGCAGTTAGATGTTAAACTGGATTGCTGTATTTGACTGCACTAGATTGGACTCCTGAAACGCCACAAAAATGACATACTACATATAGTAAAACGTTTCGAGAAAATGAGAGTAGTGGTATTGCAGCTAATGGACTTCATTGAGCACTTTATTTAGTCTTACCTGCAATTCTTCATCTGATGCCACTTTCATGGTCATGGAAACATAATCCTGCAGGTACCTTTGAAAAAATTCTTTCTTCATTTTTTCATCCACATTTTTAGCCATGTAACTGCCAAGCGGTGTGTTCAAGAACAACTCTTGGACATGAGCAGGTGAATGAGCTGCAAAGAAAGGTTCAGAATGTCCCTTTTAGTTACAGAGCTATGACTTCAAATGTACAGCACAATTCAAGGACATAAGGCATTTGGAAATGTTACCTATACAGTATGATAATTACTTTCATGTCTGGATGTTTGCACCATGAGCCCATCCAGGAAGTCTTTGATCCACCAGCTGAAGGGCATGAGGCACTGCATGGTGTTGCCAGCTGCGCAATGGCTTTGTACCATTAAGACGCTGGAGCTGTAGGAGAGTCAGGAGGCAAAAATTATGAATGCGATTTTGCAAGACAGAGAATCATATTCTTTATTTATGTCTTTTTTTTTAGCCAGAATAGCACCTTACTGCTAATTCTCTTTGCTTGCATTTATTCTTGAGTCAGAAAACAAATCATCAAAAGAGAGTTCAATGGAATTCACATTTTTATTGAGCTGAATAGATACCATGATCATACAATCAAGAGATACTTACTTGCTTTCCACCCTCACATAAGGTACATGGAGCATCTTTTTGCTACCAAATATTTCAAGCCACAAGTTCCTAATGTCATCGCACTCGTTCAGCAGAAGGTCCAAATTGCAGTCACGGTCAATAACTGAGACCAAGTTGGCTAGAAGTGGAGTGACAACTGTTTGGATTTTCCTCCACAATGTGTGTCTGTGAGAAATAATGACATGACATCAATCTCACATTTGCGTATGTATCAAAACAGGCTGTTCTCGTGAAGCATTCATACATATAACAACGAAAAACGAATGCGTAGTAATTTGTTATTGTGTGGATTCCCCACCGTGAAAATGTGTGATGTAGTTTTAGAGCACGAGTCAGCACATTAAAACACAGGGCTTTCAGGCAGAGGAGTGGGGTTCAATTCACAGCCATACTAAACCAATCCATGTACTTTTTTCTAATCCTAACCAAGTGTTTTTTTCATGCCTAGGTCTGACCGTCACCATTTGTTGGCTAAAATCGTTGTTTTGTTGGTTATTTTTTGTACGTTGTTGACCTTCCGGTTCGACCCTGCGGCCCGTCTATGTGTTTGTTGGTACAAATTTCCGTGCATAACTTTACGTAGGAGTTGCTACGAACTTGTTCATGAGGACTGAGAAAAATGGCAGTGATAAACAACTGTAGAATTTGCTTAGCTGAAGTTGCATTTTATATATTATAAAACAAAAAGCCTAGATAAGTGGTGAGCAAATATAAATATTACAATATAAATATTAAAAAGCAAATACAAGTAAATAAGTGGTGAACAAATATAAATAAATAAATAAATATATATATATATGCAGGTATATATATATATATCAAATAGGTAAGGTAAGGTCAGGTCAGAGATGTAAAGGAGAGACCTACAGGAACGTTCCTCCCTCTTGAAGAGCATTGATATTTGATGCCTCCATTAGGACCCAGCATTTTGGATAGGGGAGGCTGGCCTCATAGTCCTCCAACAGCGAGTGGAGATGCCTCTTCACAATGTTTGCAAACAGACCTTAAAAACAAGATTAATTAACACAAACTCCTACACCGAGTCGATGTGTATATCAATGACCTGATGTGAAACGATGACCAAGAGTTAACATTTCTAACCTTGTGACTGATTTCCATCCAGAAGGATGAGCAGGTTCTCAACTCTCTTAGTGCTGAGTTCTCCACTGTCTGCTGCATCTCTGAGCATGCTCACTGCACTCTGCACACAGCTCCTCAACAGATCTGTTATATTGAACATTTCTCCCAAAACCTGCAAAATGAAAAAAAAAAACATTTACAGGCAGCTCTGCAGGTAAAAAGGAAAGACATATACTGGATGACTTTGGTAAATCCGAAAGATTTTAAAATAAATGAAACATGTCAAAAACCCACATTGCCACATTCAATTATTCTCCTAAAAAAGAAATCAGCAGGAAAAAAAAGTTAAAAATTAAACAGAAATTACACTTACGGTTGAGTCATCATTTTGTGGCACACCGTTGCAGTCTTCTTTCTCCATGGCTTGAAAAGAAAATTAATTATATATAGGAATTTACTTATTAGAGTTAACATTCTTTAGGAAAATAAGATCTTTAATGAATTACCCTCAGGTGGATCTTCAAAAAGTTCACTTATGCGTAGATTTTTCAAGGAATGAACATCAGACACAAACGCTTTTGATCTTCTGAGATCATCGACGTGAACAGACCTCCAAGGACCTGGAAATTATTTTTAAAAAGTCATATTTATGAAGACACAATATTGACATGCTGGTGTTGTTGTTGTCTTCTCTTTATTTTGATGTTTATTTTGTTCTAACATGAAACAGTCACATTTACTAATGATGTTGCATGTGTGCATGTGTAACAGCAGGACTAACCGCCTTGAAACCCAACATAGGAGGTCCCACCCTCAATACGAGGAAGTTTGGTGACAAAGTACACAAATGTCTTTGTGTTGTTAGTAGTGGCCCACTTGGTTATTTCGTTGATGCATGAATACCTGAGAAATCCATGCATTATGCACAAGTAAAAGAAAAAAAAGAGAAAATGTGAGCTTTTGCAATAATGTTAGAGAAACATGTAAAATAAAGTAATATGTAATGATCATAAGACTCACTTGGCTGAGGAAAGAATATTCCTCTTGTGAGAATCTTCATCATAGTCTGTTTGGATAATGAGCACTTTGTCTGCAGGAGTGGAGCCAAGAAATTCCCTAATGCCAGGACATAGGCATGAATTACATTTGAACAGACAAAGTAATTACTTGAAAGTTGTATGCAGGCCCATAGATGTAATCAGTACAATTCACAATATTGTCAGTTTTATAGTATATCCTAAGAAGTATTCCAAGAAAATACTGTTGTTTAGTTAGACTGAAATAAGTATCTAAGCAGATGTGGCATGCTCTATATAAAGCATTTACACACCTGATTTTCTTGAGGAAAGAGTACTCTGTGTCAAACTGTTGCAGTGATAGCAGCTTGATATCATCAAGTTTGATCACACTCTGAAGTTGTTGAGAGTCTGCTGCAGTAAGTAGCCTGGAAAATGTTGTGACCTTCAAAAAAGCAAAATAACTTACAATTACAAAATATTACGCAATTAATATCTCATTTGCTATTGCCAACAGAAAAGGCTACCAACATAAACAGTACTGTTACATTGTTATATGTCATCAGTCTGTGATTTACTTTGCTTACCACAAGTTAGGGGTCGGCTGTGATTTGTATATGACATGATTTGTTCTTATTTTGTTAGTACCCACTGGGCTCTGGGATTCACCAATATTTTCTAATTTTTCTCTTAAGAGGACATTTCACGAGTGGTCAAGAGCACTCTTAACAAAATAATAAGAAAAAAATATCGTTTTTACAGACTACAAATTATTTGTCCAATGCAAGAAAACATAACATTACACTGTCACTTTGCCAACAAAACAATGCTTACTTAACAACAGTTTAAGTGTAGGGAGAGATGGCGTAGACATTGTACCAGACTGTTAAACTGAAAATGACAATTATGTAAATTGACCCAGAAGAAAACTTTTCAGTGCTACAATGTTTTGGGTGGATTTTTGCCTGTAACATTTGATGCAATAGTAAAAAAGAGAATTACCTCAGTGAAGACGAAGTGAGACTGTTCCAACATTTGTGTTTGATAGAAAATGTAGTCTCCCAATGAACTGTGCATGTCATCATGAACATATTTCTTCATTAAATGTTCTCTTTCCTCATCAGGTAGCCTGGATTTGTCTAAACGAACAACCGAGTCGGGAGTGGCACAGTTGAGCAGAATGTCTTTGGCTTTGTTCAGAACTGTCTGAGCATCTGTTTCACCACTTGGATTCTCTGTTACTTGCAGGACCACAGAAGAGCATGTGTCTGAGTGGTAGCCAATGAAGACATCACTTGGAACATATTGTCTTTTCGTGGATTGTTGACCACTCAAGGAGACAAAATCATCAACCCATTTCTGCAGTTGCCTGGCAATGCCGTTCTGCTCATTTCTGAGGACAGTAGTGATATCAAGGTAGTGTTTCTCCAATCTGTTTATCAGTGGGATTGGAAACTGCTTGTAGACCACCTCTTTCTCTTCAATGACAATGAGCCTGAAGTTTTTGTGAACTCTGCATTTCACACGATGTGTTCCTAATCCAAGATCAACATACTTTTGACCACCTAGGGTCACATAGTATTGGTTGAGAGCGTCATACAGACTTTCGTACAGATTCTGAAGGTTCAGAAGCACAACTGTTTGTCCAGTCTCCATGCAAACCTTGACACGATTGATGTTCCTACAAATCTGGGTGTACTCCTGATCCTTTGGAAAACTAGAACCAAAGATGATCTCTGGATGGATTTGGTGACGGAAGAAAATCTGTTGGAGGATCTGAAGAGCTGCGTAGTTTCTTGTGAGGATTAAAAGGTAACGACTTTCTTCCACTTGGCAAGCTGGAGAGATGCTTTGCTCAACCAAATCAAGGGCGGTGATATTGGCATTGGTAAAGTCATCCCTGAGTTCTTTGCTAAAGATGTCCATCACATTCACATCATCTTTTCCGCTGAAGTTTCTCAGGACTGATTCAGTGATTTGATCTGCGGTGGGACTCTCATTACTGATTTTAGTAACGGAAAATATCATCTTTATCAGACTGTAGAAATCCCGCAGACCAAAAAAACCCCTGCCTTCTTTGCATACTGTCATATATGCTGTTGCAAAAGGCTCAAAGAGGTGTTTGATCTTTTCCAGAACCCTTTCTTCTGACGAACATATCCCTTTAGCGCTTTTGATGAGCTCTTGCTGGCTTGGATCTCCACGGGACACGAATATTCCACGATTCATCTTGGCAGGGTCCAATGCCCAGTTGGAAATTCCAATGAACCCAACCCTTTTATGAGATTGTGGCTCATCATCGACACAGCCCTCTTCCAATAACGGGTGCAGTGTTTTCAGTGGCATTTTAGGGGAATCTTCAGCCAATCCAATCTCATCAAGGACAACCACTGAGATGTATTCATCCAAGTTTTTGCTTTCCTGAAAGCGGGCACACTGTTTGAATGTGTTGATAATTCCTTCAGGAGTTGAATGAGGGCTGCACTGGAAAGACACCAGATGTATCTGCTTCAGCCTCTTGTGGAGTTCAGAATGTGAGGCTGGGCCCTGCATTGCATCTGCAATTAGGGTTTTGGACAGTGATTTGGAGCTCCCTGGTTTCCCAACAATAAATAAGGGAATTCTTAGCTCAACACAGATGACCATCATGAAGAAGTTTTCTTTCAAAGCCTCGTTTCTGGCTATTGTCTTACCCATGGGTACACCATTGAGTAGGAGGTCCTGCATGAGTTGGATTTCTCTCTGGGTGTTGCCTCCAGGAAGCAGCTGGCTGATAGATCTCTGATATTGCTTTTTGTCCTCCAAGCAGGACTGATAGCAAACTCCAGTGGCCATCAAGAGTGACCAGATGACTCTGTCATGGGCAGGTGAAAACATCTTTGTGTTCTTCTTCCTCTGACATTGCTCTTGAAGGAAAGCTCTCAGTTCTGCAGCAAACATGGGGTGATTTTTGTGGAACCACACAAACACGTGCATGCAACGTTCAACATCCCTTAAACTGACAAAGCTGCATTCATCTTTCCTCTCCCTCATGAACTTTTGTGATGACGACAACACCTTAGTTATAGATGGAATATAATGCTTCTCAATCGAATTGGCCTTTGCCTGTCTGTGCACTATTTGTTCGATGTACATTTGCTCTGTTGAGTCATTGAGCTGCCCAAAGTCCCAAACAAGAGGAATCATGCTGGGAGGTAACACATGAACACGATACACAAGCTGACGGAGAGGGATGGAGCCAAGTCTGTCGTCAGTCTCCTCAGCCCTAACCCGGTAGCCCAATCCAGATGCTTCTAGTCGTTCAATCATCTTGTCTGTATGCTTTCTGTAAGGGTTGCATGCAGCGACAATCTGCAGTCCTGTTTGAGAGCTAAGTTGTTGTCCCTGAACAGAGTTATCACAAATGATCTCTTTGATGCTGCTGATGGCTTCTGTTGTGTTTGCCTCATCAAAGAAAAGAACTGAGTCAAATTCATGGTTCTTTTTATTGTTTCTTGCAAGAGTTTCTGCTTCCTTCACTTTGTCATGAATCATTTCTGATGAGGTTCCTCCATGAACCTTGACCAGTTTCATGTTTTCTGCCGCTGCTCCACACCTTCTCAGCTCACACATAAACTTTATGAGTCTTGTCTTACCACATCCTGTTTCACCCATTATGATCACTGGAATGCCACACCTAAATCTCATATGGATTGCCATCATTTTGAGAATATTGTCAGTGGTCAGTTCATATGTCTCATCAGGATCTGTTGGCCACTTAATACCAAGCACACTGCACAGCTGATCAATCTTGTCAGCTCGAGGAAGCTGATCAAAGTTCCTATTAAAAGGGACTTTCTGAAGTCTTAAGCCAGCGTACAGCTCTTGAGTCATGATGTTTTTTTTTATCACTTCTCCTGTCAATGGATTTATCGCATCAACTTCATTCTGGTCATTGACCTTCAGGTGAAACCCAATGAAAGTCATGGACATGTGGTCATCATTAAAGAAGATGTATGGATGTGGCCGAGATTCCCACCTTTTTCTAATGAGGAATGGGGCTAGGTCTCTTTCATTAAGCCCACTCATGTCAATGTGTTGCCTCCCTGGGCTCTGGTCAGTGATGCATAGTGATGGTGTTGCAAAGTCTTTGGACATCAAGATCATGAACTCAACCACAAAGGTTCTAAACCCCTCAAGAGTGTCTCCAACAAACTCGAATTTGCAGAAGTCTGAATTCTCACAATCTTGCAACTGAAGATTAAGGAACCAGACAAAGTTGCGCAACTCGGCCCACGATGGATCTATTATGCCGCAGTAGATGAACAGTATCTGAAGACATTTTGCATGAGTCCCTTCAATGCCCAGGCGATAGGTGAAGTTGTCAAGATTGTTTTTGTTGTAAAAACGTGTGAGATACTGGTATGGTCTTTGATAAGCTTCACTCCTAAAACATTCGTCATCCATGAGAGGGTCATCAGTCTCAGTGTCAGTATTTTCCTCTCTCCTCATTTCCAAAGCCATAACCTCCTTTGGTGGACGACAAAACACCTTCGGGAAAACGTCAGAGAATGCAAAGTGTTCTTTTTGGCCCTAAAAATATACAAATAAATATATTGAAGTTTAGAATGAATTAATCAAGCTTAATCTCTCATGCAAAGATCCTGCATCATACCTCACTCTCCTACTAACTACTTATTGCAGCTACTGCAATTACCTCTACACAGTACTTAGCCAATCATCTTTGTCCTGCCTGCAACTGAAACAATTCTGACAGGATGTGGTTGATTTATCTACATCGCATAGCACAGAAATCAACTTTAGTGTTTTGAGAATCTTATCAAAACAATTCACTGAACAAGTTGTAACAATAATATTAATAATGAAAGAAACCAATAGCAAAGTATGGTATGATTTCAAAAGATGAATAATGCAGCAACAGGAAATCTCAACTTACAGATCCAGGGGTATATATGGCCTGATGATTTGTGGTTTCCAGCAACTCAATGATGTACAAGTGTTTGTGGTTGCAACGCCACATCAGTCCATCCGAATCCATCAGGTACCGCAAAAAGAAAAGCTTAAACAGGAATTCATTCAAACCCTTTTGCACCTGAAATATTGATATTAAAATTTGCATTAGTAGAAAAAATCTTACTAGATAAAGAAAATATTGACCAACCTAAGGGTTCTCTGAGAACCGCATTCTTAAAGAGAACTTTCATTATGGTAATATAAACGTTTCTTACCGAGGATGTGATATCAAAGTGAAACACCTTGAGATCTTTTTGTTGTGGCGTGTGATACAAAGACTGGAGAACCTTGTGCTCATCAATCTCATGTTCATATAGAGGAATGCACTTCCTTAATGCAGTTCCTTGATCAACACTTCTCTCCAGCTTCTCATACAATCTCTGGACATACAATGACTTGCCTAAAATTGCGGAATAACCATATATCATTTGACTGACTGAAACCATGGCATCAAAAATAACTGAGTGGAATATGTTATAGATGTATCTCTAGGAAGCAAGAATGTTATTCCAGCAAAACGATATCAGTTTGATTCTGTACCTTGTTTTCTATGATAAATACCTTATAGCTGATTTCAGTCAAATTATCATATAAACATACAATAATAATAACAACAATAAAAAATAATAATAGAGGTATTTTCTGCTGAGTATTATTGTTTGAAAATGTAAGTAATAAATACTACAAAACAGTTTACAGAGTTTAACTGTTTTCTCAAGTCTATAAAAAAAATAGGTGATTCAGATTTGCACTTTTTACTGTATAATGCATAACTCTAGATTTTTTTTTGTTTAGTTGTTTTTGTTTGTGATCTATCTGCATAATTTCCTTACATTATAGAGGGTGAATTGGTGATACTAGAAGAACTACTGTGTATTTACAATGTAAGACTCACCTACTCCTGCCCGTCGGGAAGCAACAATGCCAACAGAATGGCTACCTTTGAACACAGCATTCTTGTGATCAGAGGGGGCAATGTAATGCCTGGACAAGTACTTCTGAATCCTTTCCAATGGCTCTTGTGGAACAAAGTCTCTTTTGAACTGACTGAATGCAGTAGGAATGTAAGTATGCTCCCTGTCAGAGCTGCAGAAGATCACTAGCCTATAATCATGTAGGGAACGCAGATTTTGAAAACACTTCTCCATTGCACAGCTAACGTCATAGGTTAGTTGGTCTGCCCAAAGCATTGTGTAAATCTTCTGGCCAATGTCGCCAGGTGTCAGACATCTCCTCAGGAAAAGCTCTACTTGCTCGTAGGATGTTGCAGGGGTACACAAGAGTACCTCATCATAACTGGGCAGTGGCTCATACTCACTGGCCATGTACAAGCAGATACTTGAAGTCAGGACCTCATCATGTGGGCAGATTATAAGATTAGGTTGGTTTGAGAAGAGACCTTTTGGAAGACTTCTCCGGAGTGAATTGTCTTTTGACTCTGAGAGCACTGGCTCTTCCCATTCATTTTCACTTTGATTTTCTGTGACAGTCATCATTTTCAACAGACCTCCTAAACTCCTTATGTCCAAAAGGTCATGGAAAAATATCCCCTCATTCTTCATGTAGCCATTCCACAACTCTTCCAGTTCTTTCAAACCAATAGTCTGGTCTGCTGGATCATCTGCTGTAAAATGACTCAAATCAGATGAAGACATTTTGTTGTCTTCCTGGTGAAGAAAGTGACTTTGAAAGTGAGAATCTTCATTAATCCTTTTGCCAGGCTCAAAATGGTTGTGAAACCTTCTCCATGTACTCCAGACATGTGATGTTGTGCAGTTCGGTTTAATGAATGAGAGCATCATTAAAGCTTTGTCCTCTATTTCTGCATTCACATTTGATGGACTCACAACACTGCACAAGTAGAATATTTGTTCTGCTGTGAAATAGTTTAAGTAGTAGTGATCAGATCTCTGTTTATCCATGAAGTTTTGCCAGTCATCAAGAAACAACTCCATCTTCTTGGACAGTGCTGTAAGTTGTTCAACTAGACTTCCACATACTTGGATGCGATGAAGGATCTTGCAAAAGTTGATTTCCATAATGATACATGGGTCACTCTGAGTTTTGCAATAAATCTTTGCTTCCCAACACCTGAAGAGTGGGTTCCCTGCAGCATAAAGGTCAACAAATGCTTTGGCAAGTCTTTGGACATTGTCAAACACCTGAACAGGATAAAGATAAAGTGAGATAAAAAACCATACCTTCAATATTTTGAACATCCCATTAATTTACAGGAAAGAAGACTAGAACAATAAATCTCTTATCAAAAAGTCACAAAAATATATAAGAAATTTACACCTCACCTCAGCAAAGGATTCCACTTCACTCTGATTTTGTTCCCCTCTTCCCGACATGAGCATAAGCTTATTTTGCAACTCTTTCAGGTCCTCATAGGTACATGTCATGTTTTCTTCATGCCCGTCCTGAATTTGCAGCATCAGGGAAGTCTCTAAAGAGAGCTATAAAGGGAAACATCAATGATGATATAGACTATATTAAAGTGTTTATTGAATTGGTGGTTCAGTGGCTGTTGCCAGCCCGCTCCATCAGCTGATTCACTTCTGTTCCATAGTTGCTGTTACTGCCACAGCTGTTTTAATAGGGTTGTAATGATACGTTTTTAAAACGATACGATACGTATCATTTTCTTGGGTTCTGATAAGATTCAAGGATGATATTTTGGAATATTTATATTAGGAATATAACGTTTTTAACTGTTTTAATACAAAGGAATGTTTCAGTGTATCCATTAATAAATACTGCACCCCCTCAAGACCAACATTTGTGGCGGTGAGCAAGTTAATAATTGTCATGGGGTGCAACCTAGGTCTGTTCTGTTGACAACATAAATTACAAAACAACCAGAACAAGAGGTTGTTGTTAAACGTAATATTGTTACTTTCATTTTATTGAAGCAGTGTTAAACACTTTCTCGCAAACATATATCTACAGTGCCAACAGATGACTTTTCTTTTTAAACTTTGGTTGTATATTGGTTATAATAATAACCCTAAGGCTTCATAGTCTGAATCAAGACAGCAAAGTCAACAGCAGCATTACAGCTTCACTCTTTCGTTCTTACTTTTCACCATAAAAGCCCTATACATATAACATAACACTGCATCACTGCTTACCTGAGAGCATTCCACTAAAAAGCAAATCTACAAAACAGCTTAGAACTCAACAAAATATTTTGCAGGAGCTATCATCAAGTAGCGTTAATAATGGATGGTGGAACAACCAGCTCTAATGATACCAGCAAAAGAAAAATAGCCCTGCGGATGGAGAAAGAGGGAGAGTGATAAGAACTAGTAATGATCAGTTAACTCGACACCCGCACAATGCTAAACAAACAAATACTACTGGGACCACTACAGATAAACATTTCATATCCAGGAATTCATATTATAAGCACCACTGACTCTTCCTGTAACCATTTGGTTACAATTGAGAACACTGACCATACACGGTCCAGCCATATACAAGGTTTCACCCTATTCTTGTCTGTTTTTTTAAGCATCTCTGTATTTCTTTCCAATTCAAGCATTAATTTGATGTAGTCCATTTAGCGTACCTTTTTCTGGTCTTGGGCTTTGATGATGTATATGCCTTTCTCATTGATGGATGTCGCCAGGGACAAGGACGAAAATTCAACAGATCCATGGCTTTCCTTAACAGTCTTTAACCATTCCAGATGACGTGCGGTATCCAGCTAAAATCAGACACCAAACAAAAAAAATCTGAAAGTAATTCTTAAAGCAATTATTCCCTTTCTTCCATTTCTCAGTTAGAGCACTCAGTGCTTCCCTCGAAAGTCCCACCCTCTTCTCCATGCCTGACCTCTGATGCTCCCTCCTCCCCTGGCAGTTGAGAGAGAAATGCTGCGTTCAAGTGCCACGGGAAGTCCGAAGTTTCAGATCTCCAACTGGGCAAAGATCACTTCCAGTGCACTTTGCCTAGTTGGAGGTCTGAAACTTCAGACTTCAGCCAGAGAAACAGAGCAACGGATGACAGGCAGGAAGCTCTGCAAATAGTTTTATTTGGACCAAATGAAAATGATTGGTCAGACTTTTTTCAGAAGTATATGAGAATTGAATATTGATGCGTTTTAACACCTGGTGGATTTCTTTTACATTTTAGTGTGCCATAAGCTTATCAGGAGCATTTCAAGATTACAAAAGAAAAGTGTAACAATGCCAGAAAGGGAAGAATTGCTTTAAGTAAAGTAAAATAAGCACTTTTTTTTCTCTATAAATGACTAAAAAACAGTATAAATTTTAAGGAATTGGATAAAATAGGACTTGCCTGCATAGCAAACTGGTAGCTAGCTTCCCTCAGAGGATGCAGCTTTCCACAAAAGATTTGTGTAATATGTTGAATGTGAAGGTGGACTAATTAAAGAATGACTTTTCTTTATTTATTTTATATTTGATTTCATATTTCATTTAGCCACCATTCCTTTTGGTTAGATTGGTTTCATTTTATTGGCCAACCTAATTGCTTAAATTTGTGAACACATTGCTAGGAACTACTTAACAATGGAGTCCATTAAGCAAGCACCACAAGCGATCTTACTGATCCTAGTGGAGTATAACTAACCACTTACTAAAAGCTGAAGTTGGTAACTTTCTGTAAAAAATATGTATTTTTCATATTTGCTTTCAGTATATCTCGACATCACAAAGAGAAAGATGATCTGTGAAAAAGTAATGTATCTCTAACCCTGTCTTCTGTTCCTGTATGCTTCCAGAGTCCGCTCTGTCTGCTGTCAATGACTGCTCATGAACTCCAAACAAACTGTGAGACTTAGCAGCATTGATCAAATACGAATCAAGATTTCTGTTATTGTATTGCATATTTCTCTCATAAAGTATTTCCAAAAACATATTGTAGTGTACCATTAAGATGTAAAATGAGAGTGTTTGACCAGCTGGTCGGTTGGTTGGCGGGGCTTGGCTTTGTTTCAACTTGGTCACAAACATTCTTATTTCACAGTTGAAGAGTACACTAAAACGTGTTTCTGAAAACAGTTTATGTGAGTAAAAGGCAATAGAGCAACAGAATCTTGATTTATGCTTGATCAGTACTGCCTAGTTTCACAGTTTGATCCAAGTTCAGAGCAGCTATTGACACTGCGTCAGAGACTCCTCTGTTCCTAGTGGTTGTTATTCTACAGCAGTGGAAACTAGCAGGTGCCATTAGGAGCACTCAGAGAGGGCTCTGGAAGTAGACTGGAACAGAAGATGGAGGTAGAGATACATTACTTTTCACATATCGTCTGTGTCATTGTGATGCAACAGTTTTTCGGCAAATACGAAAAATAAATGTTTTGTTTTTTTTACATTAAGTCACCTGCTTTAGATTTAATAATTTTATAAAGAATTTGAAGGCCTATTCTCGTTTTCATCCTTGACCTACCAACCTTTCCATATTTGTGAATATATTAAGTCCTATTGGATAAACTGTAGATGATGAATTAATCTTAATTTCCTTGGTTTTGGCAATATGACAACTAAGTTAGTTCTCATTGCTATTTAGTCGCAGTATGGTGGTAACATAAAGGGCGGAATCTCACCAGCTTCGTTGGTATTTTTCTGTCATTTTCAAGTGCCTTCCACAATTTTGACAATGACTCTTTGAAGGCCTCAAAATCAGAGTCCTGCTTCAGTCCATACAACATGGACGAGTACCCAAGGACAGCGTCATGAAAACAGGCCACTCGATCCACATCCAGGTCATTTTCTCCAGCAGAGATGAATGCCAAGTCAACAAAAACTTTCAGTTCATTGATATCTGCAATTATAAAATGTCCTTAAGCACATACAAATCTTGTTTTAAACTTGGTAACAAACAATTCTATCTCCACTGTACCTTCAAGTGCTTCTTTAACCCACAGGACAAACTCTTTGCTACGCCTGAGTTTCTGAAGACATTCCTTGCGATCATTTGTAATGTCCATCAGAATCTGTTTGGCCTTTATGAAGGTATCATCTATGCAATTCAGGTTGTATTTCTTGAAGTCAGCTTGATTCTGGAAAAAAAATACAGTGAGTATGTAAGTGTGTATGATTTATGATTTCACTTAAGATTGCAAATTTTCTTTCTTCTATATCCACAAAAAGTAGCCTTAACAGATTCTCCCTTTGTACCAGTGTTTTTTTAAAGATATTTTTTGAGGACAGAGCTTCTCTTCCTAACTTTACATTTTTGAAAAAACGTACCATTTGCAGCAGTTTCTCCAGGATTTTAAAGTCTCCCTCTGGACATATTGTGTCCCTGATATCCATGATGATTTTTGCAGATTCCAATGCTAAATGAAGATCATGGTACTGTTGAATCTGCTGAATCCTTCCTCTGATCCATCTTCCATTATCAGATGGATTTGTTCTGCACATAATGTCTAAATCTTTCTGCAGGTCTTCGGATTTTCCTTTATAGTCCTCAAAGATGTGGTCTACTTCCTCCAGTAACAGTTCCCCACTCTTCAGACCATGATAAAGCTCTTTGTATGTGCTGTAGCAGCTCTGGAATATTTTGCTGTAGATCAGGTCGAGAGTGTAGATGTCTTCATTTCCATCTAGATGTTCAGTATCATCTGTATCAGGTTGATCTCTTGACAGCTCTTCCACTTGGTTCGTCCAGCACATTTTGAAGATTGCGCTGTCTTTAATGACATGCAGCTCTGAAGCCATCTGATGGGTCAATTCACAGAGGTTGAAATAAGAGACCTGCCCAATTGTAGGAGAGGTCTCTCCATCAAGAGTGTGAACCTCCATAAATTCATTCAGATTCATCATCTCAATGTTATGATGAAGTTTTTTGTCCAACCCCTTGAAGTCAACTGTGGATTAAAATTCTATTATTATTATTATTATATATTCTATTATTATATATATTCACAGGATGAAATTTGCCATGCAACAACTATCTTACCGTTAAAGGTCTAATCAGTCAGAATAAGTGAAAACACCTGTGTGGGTATTCAGGGGCTAAGTGAGGTAAGTCTATTGGCAGTGTTGGTCAATGGTTTCACACTGCTCTGAGAAATACCTCAATGATTTTCTGCTAACCTCAAAGAAGAAGTACTGAAAAAATGACTGGTAACTTTTGATGCGTTTGCTCTTGCTTTGCCTAGTTAAGTTATGGGTCTCCCTAGATCCTTCAATTATCTCTGCTTCAGTGCATCATTGATTAGCTAAGCCCTGCCCTTGGTCTCTGTTTATCAGACCACAAATGAGACAAGAGCTAGCTAGCTAGCACATCCTGTGGTAGCTCTGCATGCCTCCCCACTACTAGGAGACTACTTCACCATGTGGAGAGCGAGACGCAGCTCAGGACACGGTTCAGTTTGGGGCTGTAGTATTCAAATTCAGTCACCCGTGTGCCTGGCTTTTTAAATAGCAGCAAGTTTGTTGACCCAGTGGGAAGTCTTTGCAGTCTGGGAACAGAACACTGGTGTATTGGGTCATTATTTTTGCTCCAGTGTGACAGTGCTGCCTACCTTTGACATGTTGTGGAAGTTCCTTGCAGATTTGTAGTAGACACCTGACCAGCTCCTTCTCACTATGGACGGCTTCCGCTTCCTCTTTTCTTTGTCTCAGTAGTCTTCTCATTTTTATGTCTTCTTTACATCGACGATCATCACATAGGCCATCTAGAGGAATAAAAACACTTAGATGAACAATAACAACCAAAAATAAACTTGCAACTCTGAAGCTCAACAAAAAAAACCAGTGTCCCCATAATGGTGCATATACAAATTTACATCATATACAGGGAACATAAAGATAGGCGTGCTTTAGTGCAGTAGTTCCCCATGTGGGGGTCGTGCCACCCACCAAAGCGTCAAAAGAAATGTCTGAGAGTTGTCAGACCATTATTCGGGTAGGAAAGAGGGAAAAGCGTTCTACTACATAAATGTGCATTACATTTTTATTCAATAGTTGTATCTCATTTATGTAGTAGAACTTAGTTTTTCCCTCTTTCCTACCCCAATAATACCCCAATAATAATAATAATAATATCTCTTTGGAGGGCGTATCTTTGGAATCTTTGGAATAGTTGTGTCTTTTTAGAGGGCGGCACGGTGGGGTGGTTAGCGCTGTCGCCTAACAGCAAGAGGGTTCCTGGTTCGTATCCTGGCTGGCGCCCTTCTTTGTGTTTGGGCATGTTCTCCTCGTCCAGGCGCTCGCCGGCGAGCTAACCATCTGGGGGCCCCCGGCTTTCTCCGGGCAGGTTCTCTCTTCCTCTTCCTCTTCCATCGAGTCTTTGTGAACCATTCTTAGTCCGGCCCCTCGCCTGAGACCAGTCTGCCATGGGAGACCCTACCAGGAGCACCAGGCTCTAGACAACACAGCCCTCAGGTACACAGGGACACACAAACCTCTCCAACACGATAAGGTGGTGTGAATTAATGTAACTTAATTCAATATAGCTAATAGATAATATTAAATAGTTTGTAAAATGTCCTGTCTGCGCTGATTAATCGGCAAAAAAGGATTAATCGGCAAAAAAGGATTAATCTGTCGACCTCTAGCAAACATATGCTACTAAGTATGAGCACAAACGTTTTACAAGCATGTGAAGTGGATCTTATGTTAGGATGGGATTGCGATCGGGATGCTAATTTCTTTTAGCGCATTATGGTAATTCCCATTATAAGTTAGCACTGAGCAGTAAACATTGCATGATACAAATGAACAGTAACATCTAACGTACTAAGGATGAACAATACATCAATAAATTAGCTCTGTGATGATCCCCATCACAAAGCTAATATCAGCCTTAATGGAAATCTCCACGATGTGTTAGCATTGAGCTAACACCAAAATCCACTTTTGGCTTTATAAAGGCTCAGTTTTTCGACTCGTCAGCTTGTAAAACGCAGCTCTGGGTTATTTACCCTCTTGGTAGTACATTCCACCACACAGCATTTGGGCATTTTTCTGTAATTTATGCTAGCAGACAAAATTAACAAGGAGGTATGGGTGGGGCTTTCTATCTCTGTGGCTCCACTGCATCATTAAGCCATAATTTAAGGACAGCATAAAATATCTTTATTCTAAAAAATGTGAAAAACTCGTCATAGCTCCAACTCCATAATTCAGTATTACACAAATTACAGTCTTTAAACAAATCTCTGAATTTACTTTACCCAGACTTTACTTTGTTTGTTGATGCTGAAAGCACTAAAAAAAATATGAAACATCTGACATTTGAAAACTTTGAAAACAGCAATGTCCTTTTAGGAAGCGTTTTAATCATTATTACCTTTGTTGGAAAATAAGTAGCTCCTACTAAAAACTGGCCAAACTACTGACAACATAACTGGTGTCTGGACTTTGCAGTTGAGTTTTTAAAAGGAAATTTTGCTTTAAAGAAATCTCATTTACTAAAATCAAAAATATATGGAAAATATTGTCATGAGTGAATAGTGAATAAATTGTTTTTCTAATAGGGTGCACACATGCACAGTCTGGAGTAAGAAGTAAAAAGGAAGGTCAAAAGAAAAGGAATTTGAGGAAACAAAGCAACAGAGATAGACAGATATTCCTACTCACCTATCTTCAGCAAGTCAAGAAATTCACGTTCCTTCTGGAAGATTCGGTTCAAAGTTTTAATTTGGATCTCTCCACTGAGGAACTTCTCCGAAACAGATTTAAATGCCGAACTTGCCAAAGTCATCCTAATTTGCACTTCATCTGACAATTTGTCAATCAGTTTTCCTCCTTCACCTGTAAAACAAGCGTGCAAGCATAAAGCAAACAGTTTATTACTAAAAATGTTTTTTTCCATGAAACAATACAGTAATTAAATTGTCTGACTTGTGATAAGCCCAGAACAATCCATTTCTAGCCAGCCTTCACTTTCTTAGGCATTACTATTGTCCTTCTTACACATTTTATGTAAGAGTGACCAAATGCTACACTAGGGGTGTACGGTATAAGTATAAACAGTATAAACAGTACAAGGGTACAAGCCGCCGAAATGGGTTTTCTTAGAAGGGTGGCTGGAGTCTCCCTTAGAGATAGGGTGAGAAGTTCAGCCATCCGTGAGGAACTCGGAGTAGAGCCGCTGCTCCTTTGCCTTGAAAGGAGCCAGTTGAGGTGGTTCGGGCATCTAGTAAGGATGCCCCCTGGGCGCCTCCCTAGGGAGGTGTTCCAGGCACGTCCAGCTGGGAGGAGGCCTCGGGGAAGACCCAGGACTAGGTGGAGAGATTATATCTCCACACTGGCCTGGGAACGCCTCGGGATCCCCCAGTTAGAGCTGGTTAATGTGGCCCGGGAAAGGGAAGTTTGGGGTCCCCTGCTAGAGCTGCCGCCCTTGCGACCCAAGGTTTTTGATTAACAGTACAAAACTGTACAATTTTGTGAGTAAAGGAATGCAAATTTTAGTAAAGAGCAGATTCTTAAGTCATTGACATAATACATTACCACAACATTATACGTTACATTTAAATATTTACCTGTCATTTGGAAAACAGTTTTGGCCATGGGCCAGTTTACAAGGTAATCAAATATCAAGTCCTCGCCCTCAGCGTAATCTCCATTCACATCTGTGGGCCATGTCTTCAGCACAACAACAGACATCAGCTTCCCAAACTTTGTGATATCATGTTTTTTAAATAGAGCTGAAACAGCTTTGCCAGATTTATCCTAAACAGAAAAAACATACAGGAACAATTAATCATAATCATTTAGCACTCCAAGTGGCAACACATGCTGGTAAAAATTCAGCCTGTGAAATTGGTTCTCCTTGCATGTTTTGTGACGAAAATTGAGGGGGAAAACGGGCACATCCAGTAATTGTCATGCTCAAAATCCTGAAGAAAACATGGATGTACTAATTTAATGAATGCACTGAACAGTGTGTGAGCATTTTCTTGGTCAAGATCATATTTTTTCTTCCTCTACAAGGTCTAAAAGTGTCTTTGGGAGTCATTTATTACAGGTATTCATAATTACAGCTTTGTCATAGTAATTATAAGCTCTTAAAGTATCGTTATAACACCTTAAATGGTTTAAGCCCTTTTTCACTGATTCATGAGTTACAGCTGTTTATAAATAAACAAAAAATTCAATTCAATTTACATTACAAGATATCATTTTTTATTTATTATTATTCATTTATTAACTGCTTATTATGCAACTTATCAAACTCATACCTGACAAATAGATGCAGCTGCCTCCAATGCACATTTCTCCATTGCGCTGCATAAAAAAGGACTTGTCTTGCTCAGTTCTTCCATCTTGTTAGAGTATATTCCAATTTGATTCTCTGGGCTTTCCTAGCGCACAAGCACACAACATCAGTTTTGTTTCTTTTCTCAGGTGCATGTAAAACATGTAAATATCAAAATCAGAGATCGGTAAAGTATGTAAACATAACTTCAGTCTTACTCGTTTTAGTTTTCCTTCAAAATCCTCGATGAAGGTGTTTCTCCAGAATGAAGTGAGTTCTTCGTGACCGAAGGACAGTGAGAGTAATTTGCTCCATATCTAGAAAAAGAGACATACAGATTATAATAATTCAGCTGCTTAACAACAACACCAAATGGCTATAAACAATAACAAAGAACAACATACATTATTGCATATTTCTGCTTACCTCAACTTCATAGGGTTCAGAAAACTTTGTTCCATTCCAGTCATTTAGCAGTTTGTTTTTGAAGGTATTTCTCCGCCATTTCCTCATTGTTTCTAATGTCTCCCGAACTGACTCTTCATGAATTGCCTGAATTGCATACAGAAGTTACTATGGATATCTCAATGATTTTAAATGATTCTGCATAATACAACATATCTGCTTGCATATGAGAAACAATGAAATAAGACTTTTTTAAAGACATAGAACACAAGTGTAGATATATATCACTCAACAGGTCAAATGTTTGGTAGGGGAAAAACAATGAACTAATTCACAATATTTAATAATCCACTTTGAGTTGGATATTTTAGTCTATACAAGACAGACAAAATTAAATATTACAGCTGTTTCCATTTCAAGGCTTGACTATAGCTTGGTATAGCGTGGCATGTCCAACAGACTGGCAGGTGAGTCTCACCTGGGAATCAGTGTGGTTGTATGCCTTGGCAATCAGACAGACCAGATCAAGGAAGAGAATAGGAACATCACAACGGCTTGAATCTTGTGTGTAACGGCAGATAGTGCCGAGAAGCGTTACTGCAGCTTTCAGGCAACATTCAACATATGTGTCATCTAAGCTATAGGAAAAAATATTTGATTATTGCTGTGTACACATAAAGACTCCGAGCAATATAGATACTGAAATTCAGACGTTATTGCAGAGGAACTGTATTAGAGTGATAGGTAAGTTTTTGTTTTCTTTTTTACCTTTTACTGCAATGGCTTTCTCTGTTGATGAGATAAGAAGCCAATTCTTTCAAAGCCTGTAAATCAAATATCAGAACACACAGAATTTGAAGACATAAAGTAGTTCAACAGTGTAGTGATGCAGAATTGTAAGCAAACAATTGCTAATTTACACATCCAGCAGTTACAGAGGAACATTATAAATTGTAATTTATTTGTAATCGTGTTTCTGGCACTTCATTAATATATATACACTTCACTCTTTTCATTTAGCTTTGTTTCCACTTTTAAAGTTGTGGAGCTAAATGCTCATCTGTGTTCACCAGCTAGTCCTCGAAACCTGACAGCATCCCAGCAGGGGTGCTGAAGACTGGCACCCTGGAACTCTCACCAATTCTTCTCACCTCTGTGAATCCTTCCAGACTGTAACAATCCCTACCCTTTAGAAAAATGCTACTATAATCCCCGTACCACCCAAAAAACCTGGCCCACAGAACTGCTGCTAAACATCAGTCTGTCAGTTGCCATGCCACAACTGGTCCAGTTTCCCTAAAAAGCTTAGAGGGACACAGATAATGCTATGGACTGCCTGCTGCACCTTATCCTCCAACACCTGGATTCCCCAGATACCTTCGTCAGAATCCTCTTTGTGGACTACAGCCCTGATTTTAATACCATCCAAAAGCATCTGCTGATCTGGAAGCTACACCACCTCAACACTCCCCCACCACTTGGTTTCATCTCATGCACAATTCCCTTAGCAACAGACTGTGCGGGTGGGCACAAACATATCACCTGCACTCACCACTAACACAGGAGCGCTGCAGAGTTGTGTGTTGAGCCTATTCCTATACACAATTTACAACAATGATTGCACTAGTAGATGCAGAATGCAGATTCAGGTGATAATTCTCTTAAAAGCTCTTCGGTACGAGCGACACTTTTCACACTGTCACACTGTTTTCACATTGTGATTTGATACATTATTATAAAAATATATTAAAGTCACTTCAAGGATACATACCACGTAGGTGGAGTAAGTTATTCCAGATTTGATATGGAACAGTGTGTAATGAAGAATATCTAGAAGCTCCACTTGCACACTGGATATGAAGCTTGTTAGATCATCCACATGCACCAGAGACATCCAAGAGTGCACAAGAAGATGATCAATGTGCACCAGGTAAGCATTGTCTTTCATGATCCCGATCACAATCCTAATTTTTAAATCAGAGTTAAATATGTTGACCAGGTGGTGAGAAAATCAGGATATTCCGAGGGTGAGGGATGGGAACCAATAAATGATTTACATTTTAACATGATGTCATCAAAAATATTACAAACAAAATACTGACTGGACCCACAGCAGTGACCTATGGGGCAGTCATGTGCAAAAATGTGCAAAAGTTTTTGCAGGAGAAACACACTTACATACCTTGCATTATTGTCCCTATAGAAACTGTTGCCCCTCAAACCTGGCCAGGAGTGAAACTGGGGTTTCAGGACAGGTGGACCTGGCTCAAACGGTTTGCTTTCTCCTCTCAGTAGATGAATCAGAGGGATGACCAAGAACCACTTCGGGATACCGCGTTGTCTAGCATTGTTGCAAAGCATCTCAACAGCATCTGCAATACTTTTCCAGTGAAGAAGTCATTGTTTAGTTTCATTACAATGGTGGAAAAGTATTCAATATTTAAAAAGCCGACTATGTTGGTTTTCAAAAATAATATAAGAACATGCATCATTAGATTTGGTTTATACTCTACTATGTTGCTGGAGGATAATTCAATTTAATTGTTCTACTGGACGCAACATTGAGTTCGATTGGATGCAACATTGAGCAAACTACTTTTGTGCATGCCGTCAGGGTCAAGACCGTCGCTGTTTATGTATAGAAGTTATCCGTTTACGGTGCTCAAATTGTTTTGAGCAATAACCTACATTCATGATGGACAAAACATCAGAGTGTCGACTGAAAGTGTCAAGGAGAATATGTAGTTTTAAATGTAAGTGTTAGTGTGAACACTTACATTTGTTAGATCTAGTTAAGTTTTTCCTTTTTTTTATATCTGTCATCTTTAATTTCAATGTTAAATCTTATTTGTGACATCAACAGGCCAAATAAGATAGCTGAGGAATTGCCTGTCAAGTGCTCAGGCTGACAAGTTACTATTTTCTTCTCTTAAAACATCATTTTTGGTAGCATAGAACGTTTGCGCTTTTGTATTTTTTATTTTATAGCCTTTATTATAAATATGATAATGTATTGTATTAGTAACAAATGGAATAAGTTATTTTATTCTAACTTACAGCGCAAAACACATATCAGTTACCTCTGTTTATCTGTTAAAGGGCTTGCAAAGTCTTTCCAGAAAGAGGAGAAAAGGTGTTGTGGCATCTCAGGCAGGCAAAGAAGATCACAAACATGAGACAGTTCATCCATCATGTCATTGTTCAGATACTTGTTGTAAATCAGCAAACTAACAACTCCTGCATGCAAACGTGGTAAAATAGATTTTGTTGTTTCTTTCTCCCTGTGACTTGTGTTTTCCTCCAGAACCAGTTTAAGCAGGACATTCACCTAGAAAAAGTAAATGGAGAAGTAATAAATGTCTTATAATGTCTTATAATTACTCTGAGGGTAATTCTTGCTGAAAACATTTTTTATAAAAATCACTTTGTCTTAGTTTTCAGGTCCCCATGTGATATTCTAAAATAAAACTCTTGATATTTACCTGCTCTTTACCGTATGGTAACCCCCACGGCCTTGCCATGCCATCATGAAGTATAGGATAGCTGTATGTATCCATGAATTGCCGTAGCAGTAAAAAGAAGTTGTCCACATTTGGTTCATTCCATGTTGTAAGAAGGTCAAAGATGCTATTCAGCATCACCTTGCCAGCTAGGTCTCGCCCTTTCATTACAATTTCTTTGGTCGAAGTATTCCAAGGCCAGATACCCTTCTTCAGCCTGGGATGGATCATATCATCGTACTGGTGCCACTCCCCTTGAAAGTCCAACAGAACAAAATTAATAGGGAATGTGATGCTATTCATGTGCTACTTTGTATGTTTTTTTTTTATTTATTATTATTTCTCCTCCTTTGTTGGACAATATACAACAAACATTTGAACTCTGCTAAAAGTCATATTCCAAGGATATGTGTGGATATCTAGATACAGATTAAGAAATGGAAAGCAGGATTCAAAAGCTGTAAAAGCAGGATGCCAAACCGTGTATAGAGCTAGATCTTTGCATCCATTGCCCCCTTGGTGGGCTTAAAAAAACTTGCTAGTGTTCTCTGGTGGACAGTCCATATATGTATACAGTATCTACTAATAATCAGTTAGGCTCTAGTCTGTAAATGTGAAAAAAAGTTGCTGTTGATTGTAGAGAAGTGAATCTCCATTACCTTCATGTGTTAAAAAGTCCTCTTTGATACTCAGGCACCTGTTTACGTATTGGTTCCCTTCTTTCTGGTAGATCGTCTCATACATGTCGCTATTTTCACTGTGCTTGCAAATTATGTATTTGTAGGGTATGCTCTCATGAATTATGTTCTTGGGAATCATAGTTTGTCCTTCAACAAGATATCTCTTGTCCCCTACAGACCTGTGGAACAGCAATTATTATTATTAGTGATGGAACAGGCAAAGATGTGACAAACCCATAATTTCAAAGGTCTCAATCCACTGGAAAACATTCAGATTTGATTTTTTTCCCTGGTGGGGAATTGACAAAGCAGTTACATGGTATAATTGTGAAGAATATGTTTTCAAAAGAAGTCATACCTAGAGAAGGACAATTTCAGGCCATGTGTCTCCCAACTTCCAAACAATTTCTCAGACCTTAAGAAAATCCTATCCTTATCTGGATCCAAATGAAAATCTTTGGAAGTGACAACATGGAAGTACACAGGCATACATTCGCTGCTTGGTAAACAAAAAAAGAAGATAAATGTTGACTTCATATTTTCTTTATACAATCAATATTATGATGTCAAAAATTTGGAGTGATACTGGTTTAGAAATGAAGAAAGATGAAATACCATAAAAACCAGGCTAAATTATATTAATTAGATTGTTTTATTGTAATTTAAGACGTTTGCTCAGAACATCACAAAACTACTTCAAAATTTCTCATAAACCAAAACTTACCTTTTTAGCGCCTGATGTTCGGTGGATGTTTCAGAGATATTTGCTGCCACTAGAAGACCTGCCGTCCCATCACTTCGATTGAGAGGACAGGAGGGTGCTGGTAACCTGGAGACATCTACCTGTATATCTCTGTTGCCTGTGTTTTGTTCCTGTCTCTCTGCCCGGCACGTCCTTGTTTTATCATTTGATTCAGTGTGAACAGTCTGTGAGAAAAATAAAAGGTTCAAGCCCTGATTAGATTAGATCAGGATATTGCCCTATCTATTTAACTCACTATTTAAGCTAACATATATCAAGTTCCTGAAATCCGATATCAGCTATTTACTGTACATACTCAAATGTTATTGTCTTTACTATTACATAAAAACCTCAGAAATATAAATATAGCCCACTTTAAAGCTGCATATGGTTGGTAAAATGGACAGTAATATTACAGAGTTAATAACCTGTATCCATTATTGGAGCCAAAACATCATGGTTTTAATGTCAGACTGATGTAAAATCATTACACAATCGTCAATATGAAAGTATTAAATATTATTACTACCATAACATCATTAAGTATTTCTGTGGAAAATGCAGAAAAGGAGTAATGTGTTTTTGTAAAAGCTAATGATTTACAGTTTGAGTCAGTTTGAGGGTTTGAATTATGTATTTGACTCATAACTACCTTAGTGTTTTTGGTGGTTTTCTTCTTTTCTGGACACGGATCAGCAGAATGCTCAGTTTTTATTGTATTTGGGACTTCTTGGTCTTCTTTCCTGTCAGTTTGTTTAGCGACTGTATGCTGTTCAGTGTTGGTGTGATTTTCATTTTCATTTGGTCTCCCAGAAAGATTCTGTGTCTCATGAGATGTTGTCTTGTCTTTATTTTGTTCAGAGACAGACTTCTTTGCCATGGAGTCAAAATCTTGAGGTGTTTGCTCAGATGATTTAAGTCCAGTCGAGCTAGTTTCTTTAGTTGATGCTAGGGATGATTCAGAGTTATACAATGATAATGAATGAATACCATTTGGATTGTCACCAGGAATTTGCACCACATAATGTCTGTCCTCTGTACTGTCTGCTGGGTCCTCCGTTTGTTGCTCTTTCAGTTTATCACTAGCAGGTGTAGAGGAGGGCAGTGTTGTGGAAACAGATAAGTTTGACCCAGCGGCTGCCTCATTGCATGGTTGAGAGTCACTTTCAAGAGCTATTGCAGAAGGCCTCTCTTCCTTCTTACAATCTGTAGCTTGTGGCTTCCTGATAGTAACTGATTCGCCAACTGAGAGTGCCTGGTTTGGGGATGAGGGCGTGGCTCCCTTTTCCAGTGTGGCTGGGATGGCAGTGTTATTTGATGGGTCCTGTGGTGTAGCTGTATCTCTGGGTATCTCTGAGTCATCACTAGCCAGCTGCCCCTGGCTAGTGTCTAAATAGTTAGCTGTATCATCTGACCTCCCAGAGAGATGTTGTGTCTCATGAGAGGTCTTCTTATCTTTATCTTGTTCAGGAGCGGACTGCTTTGACATTGAATTCCATTCTTGAGGTATTTGCTCAGACGATTCAGGTACAGTGGAGTCGATTTCTTTAGTTGATGTTAGGGATGATACAGAGTTAGACAATGGCCCAGCAAGAGTCTGCACTGCATGAATGCTATCCTCTGTACCATTATCTGATGGGACCTCTCTTTGGTACACTATCAGTTTATCACTAGCTGGTGTAGAGGAGGGTGGTGTCGCAGACATAGATAGGTTTGGTCCAGGGGCAGTCTCACTGTATGACTTAGAGTTACTTTCATGAGCTGTAGCAGAATGCCTCTCTTCCTCCTTCCTGGTTGTAACTGATTCACAGAATGAGAGTGGCTGGTTGGGGGATGAGGGTGTGGCTGGGATGGTATAGTTATCTGACGGGTCCTGAGGTGTAGCCGCATCTCTGGTTGCCTCTATGTCATCACAAGCCAGCTGCCCCTGAAAAGTGTCTAAATAGTTAGCTTAGCAGATACCAGTCTTTGATTCTTAAACATTTTCTCTGCTGTAAAGTTTCTCTATGGTTCAGTTCTCTCATTATTTGAGTGATTAATGTGTGAAGCCAATCAACCACTTTTTTCAGAACACAAGTTAATAAAATGGAAACAGGTTGAAAAAACTGTGTCACTATGATATCTTAATGTGACCGACTTATTTTCAGTGAGAGTGATGGGTTGTATGAACTAACTATTATCTTGCCCTGTTATTTCAGTCGTGTACCATGAAAGACTTTTTTTTCCCTCATTTTTTTTTTTAATTATGTCCTGTTGCAGTGCAAGGCACATCTAAAAGAAGGAAGAGTCATTGCGTCACTGGTGCCAAACTGGCCGTATTCTACATGCATCTGGTTAATAAAGCATCTTTGTTATCAATAACTAGCCAACCATCAATCTGGTAATAAATGAAATAACATTAAGAAGAGTTAATGTAAGCCAGCTCTCTCAATAATAGGTCAGACCTGCCCCGTTCAATCATTTATCATGATGTACAGTAGCAGCTATCTTGGACCAAAGAGGGGCCTAAGTTGAGCTATATGCAGCTACAGGACAGAGCAACGATCGATAACAATAACAAGGGGAAAACAAAAACACATTTAGATAAAAAAACATCAGTCAACATCATGCAATCTGTTTTTTTTTTTAAATAAACTTGTGACTCTCTTTTCAGTCAAAGGTGAAACAAATCAGATATGATGGGTTATAGATGGCCATTAACTTCAATAGAGCTGGCACCAAGGTCTGTCACCAATGCAAACCTCTGATGACATAATGACTCATTAGAGCTCCCTTGTGATATCAACGGACAAGCATGAGCTTGTTTATGGCTCTACATATAGCCTGTGTAATCTAGCACACAGAACAATGTTACGGTTTAAGCAAGAGAAAGTACATGTTGCTTATGACTGTGAATTTATGGCATAATCCCGTAAAGATCAAAGTGTTTCACCTTTATCTGGGCAGTGTTTTCTTTTGGAACCTGGTCTTGCTCCTTCTTTTGGCTCTTCTCCTCATCAGTGGCTGAGAGTTGATGTGCTGACGTGGCCACATCTGGGTAACAATAATGTTATGTGACATATATTAAAGTTATATTTAACCACAGTATATTTTTCAGTGTTAGTCTTTTATGGTACTCCATATAGATAAGATAACAGGATGATACAAAGTCGACCTGCAGCATTGCTTTATGGTTGCACATGAAAAAACTTGTTTTGTCTCATTTGAGATATAAAAAAAGTGTAATCGATATGAGACCTGATTTAACAGGGACACAGTGTATTGGTTTTCAATAATTCAATAGATGATGATAAAAAAGAAAATGATCGATACCGCATACATTTATTAATTTCTATATTTCACCCAATAATCATAAGAAATTCCCCCAAAAAACTGTTTACTGGTACACTTACCCTGGGTCTTGTTTTGAGTCAAGACACTTAAATTGAAGCCACAATGAGGACAGAATCTAAATGACTTTTCCACTTGATTTCCACATTCAGGGCAAAACATGATTTACCTGTTCAGAAAGACAACACTAGATGGCAAACATTTTCATGTAGTTGTTGACCATTAGAAGCAGAATTAATGCGACTCTCAGAAAATTAAAACAAGATAATTATTTACCAAAATAAAGTATGCATGAGACCAATATAATAGGCAGCTATGACTTAACGGTAATTTATCTCAATATAAAACTACTAAAGAATTGATCTCTTCCTGTGTTATATGGAGTAGTCTAGTGACACAGCTGAACTAGTTTCACTTCCTTCTTGAGAAACACTTAAAAAATAGAATCTAAGATTTACTATTACAAACACCGTATTTGAATATTTCAGTCATCGTAATTTCATGAATTATTCTTATTTTTTCGGTTATTACAATGGAAGAACTTGTTTAGATAACCTACCGTGTTTGCTCTTCTTCCTTACATGGTTGACACTGAAAAACTGTGCTTATAACAAACGTTACATGGCTTACTGAGAAGCTTCACTTTTGCTTTTGATTTACAGAAGGAGGTGTGGCTGCTTTAGATTTTTCTGCCACAGCTATTGAGCAGTAAATCATCACAAATTCACGGAATCCAAAGTGAAACTTTCTATTGCTTGTTAAGTCCGAATAATGGATGATTAATTTAAGAAAGAAAAGCAAAACTTTACATTTAAGAAGCTGGAACTAGGGAATAGATATAAATGATTAATTGATCATCAAAATAACTGCTTTTTTTGATTGACTTAGCAGCAGTTCTATGTCACAAGCACATTTAATATAATGTATGCAAATATTATTAATATAGACCACCAGGCAAATAAGATAAAGTATTACATGTGAGTGCTAGTTATTATTATTATGGGATAAGTGGTATTTTTATTGATTTTTAGTTGTCCTTAGGCTTCCTTAACTGAAGTCATATCTTCACAGCAAATTCTGTAAGTATATTTATAGTTTTATGTTCAGTTACATGTACTACAAAATTCAGATACAGCACTAAGATAAGACCCACCCACTCTCTCACACACACACACACACACACACACACACAAACACACACACACACACACACACACACACACACACACACACACACACACACACACACACACACACACACACACACACACACACACACACACACACACACACACACACACACACACACACACACACACACACACCTTAAGTTGCCAGGCCTGCTGATAAAACAGGAATGACATTCCAAATCCAAAGTTCAAAGCAAACGCCCTCATCTTTAAACTGTTTCTTACCTATGGCATGAGGTTGCTGGCACACTAATGTGTGATCAGACAGAACTGAACCATTAATAGTTTTATATTGGGACACATGTAGGATTCTGTAACAGCTGCTGCAGATCCGTACTCCTCCCTTAATCCTCTGCCTTCAGCTCAAGAAATTACTGTATTTCCATGAATTCCGTCAGGCTTTTTCAGACCTTGCCACTCCCTTACTGTCCAGCAGATGTCACTAGATAACTTACCTTCCTCAGCCATCACCTTAAGGTGTTTCTTATTCCCCCTAACACAGCCCAGTATTAGCATTATTCTTCCACTCACTCTTCTTGTAATCCTGCTACTCACTCACAGGCATCACCTCATGGTGAAAGCCACACAAGCAGCCACAACATCTTAACATCAACCGCTTAAATAACATTGCAGCCTAGAAAAACACATTTCCATTCGCTAAAGAAAAAGATAAACTATGATACTCAGACTACTGTGCACTGCAGTTGTGTACTCCTGATTTTATCAGTCTTCATCAGTCTGTGCCCAAACACACTAATGAAAGCATATTAGATTTAACTTTTTTGTTCAAAGTCATTGAGTGATCGTGTTCAATCTGATCTCAATATTATCAAAAATAATCGTGATTACATTTTTTGCTAGAATCAAACCGCCGTATGGCTTACAATTTGTAAACACACAGGCTAAATGAGCCAAAGAGAGAGAGAGAAGAAGTGATGGAGCGAACTAGAGAGTGAATAAAGAGAGGGAGTGATGCTAGCTGGAACAAAGCAGTGAATCAGATGAATAAAACGTTATTTAAATTGTTATATACCTATACTTTTATACCTTTAAAGGTATCCTGTGGAGTTTTTCAAACAGTGTTTTGATGAGCAGGTGGCTGTTTAGTTCATACTTTACTATCAGCAGTGAAGACAAGGATTAAATGTTGACCGGGAGCTTTGTACCAGTCTGGATTTATATTTACATTACCATATTGCAAAATGACATTCTCATGCCAACAATAAACACAAAACAAATTAATTCAATCTGAAGTGTGCATGTGTTGCATCATAGCTTTAAAAACACATTCTGGACACGTACAGTTCATTTTGGGGGAAAAGAAATGTAACATTCATTGTTCTATAAATTAAAACAGAACCAGAGGGTTAAAAAAGGTCACTGGGAGAAATACAACAGGACAACTGGAAGAAAACTGCAGTAAATAATAAGACTACGGGGCAGAACAACCTTTTAAATGTAATCAAATTCAGAACTAAGGCTTTGCCAAAGCAGATGAATTGCCAAATGGTCTATTTTCAACGCATCCCACTAAAATGGAAATAGGATGTGTTGAGTTCATGTGGGGGTAATGTGAGGAGTATTTCCCTCCCAACACGCATGCATGCATAATATCCAAGATGGCATTTGTGAGGGAAGAAAATAACGCTATTTTCCACTGCCTCTGAAGTCAGTGCTCAAGGAGCGTGCTAAATCATTTTATCTCATTGCTAGGCTGAATTGTTGACCGTGCTAACAGGCTTGGACTGTGTGTATGTGTGTGTGTGTATATGTGTGTGTGTGTATTGGGCGTGTGGGGGCTAATCTCATTGTTGGGCTACCCAGTCCTCTTCTTTACCACCCACGCATCTCTTCCACCCACAGACAAACCATTGCAGTTGCCAGCCAATCCCTACCTATCTTGCTTTCTATTCCTTTTACCTGCGTCACTGTGCGTTTGTTGCCATGGTGATCACTGATGCTCCCCCCACACTTTGTCCCTCTGCCTCTTTCAGTATGAGGGTGAAGCCGACTTGCGGCTGATGATGCAGGCAGGCTGCACACGTCATCACTTCCCTCGGGAAGAAGGCCTATTTTTACCACTGGGTACAAAGTATACCAAGCTGCCCGACGTATTTATGGAACTGCATCTAATCCCAGCCTGCCAGGAAAAACATCCCTCCCCACACTCCGCATCTTTCCCTCTCTCCATTCATCTCATATCATATGCCATTCCTTCAAAAGCATATTTTTATCACTTGAGCTGAGATGACAGCACTTGTGAAGGTTCTGAAAAATCTTCTTTTAGTATCTGCACTGTTGTATCTCTGATACTGCAGTCATCCAAGGAGCACTAGCCCCACACCTGTTAGAAATTCAGTGTTTTGCTCAAGGGTATTTCGACTGAGCAGTTTCTTGTTGTGCAAAGGATAGATAACAGTGAAGGAAGTCAACAATACATTGCCTACAGGTTTCTGACTGGTCATTTTGAAACCAGGAAACTGTATCTACTGTTGTTGCTATGATTTAATTTTTGGAATTAGAACTGCCATATTGAGTCAAATAAAAGATAAAGCCAAGTGGACTAATAAGAATTGACAAAGCTACAGTTCCGCATGCAAAACTACCAAAAGTCAAGGATGCGCTGGATGCAAAAATATAGAGTGAATGAAGAAAAGTCAAAACATTGTGTACAAGGTGTTTGCAATGGAGATACAGTACGTGTGCTGGCGGAACAAAATTCACTGTGTTATCTAATTGGGGCCTAATGTGGCAACTGAGTGGTGCAGATACTACAAGTCTAAATTGGGCCAGAGCAAGCTAGAGCTTAGCTTCATTTCCTTTAATATCAGGTCATACTTCACGTTTTTATTCACCCAATAACAGTAATGACAGTATTAACTTGATGAGTAATCAACTAATGTTGACAACTACTGGATGATGACTGTTAGAATTCTTTATTGTGTAGTTGAATATGGTAAAACAGCAGGTCGAGGTATTTACCACTTGGAGGGACACGCCTAGCTTATGTGAAGAGTAATTTCAAATGAGTGGCTGACACTAAAGCATCATACATGGGGAGGTTAAAATTCCCTGGATTTTCATTGTACACAATGAATAACAATAATAACACTGTCAGACACCTGGCAGACATATCTGTTCCCCATTAACTGAAGAGCCTCCGGACAGATGTCATGAAGTCTTAATAGTCGGTTTGTTGTTTGGGCCTGTCTCTCTGTCCCTGTCTCCAGCCCCTGTTCACTTCCTCCAGGCCCTCCTCTAACCATCCACTAGATGCCCTCAGACTCTCTTGCCAGTCTGGTCTCCTTACATCCCCTCCCACCTACATATCTGTTCCCATCTACATACCTGTTCCCATCATCCTCATCAACCCTGCAGTTAACTGCAGTTTCTGTCAACTCTCACCTGTTTCCACTTTCCCTCAGTTTATAACTAGCCCTTTTCAAAGAGAGTACTCAGTGCTTTCTAGGGTTAACTTGAAATTGAGTGTCTAATAACTAATTTATTGATTGTATTATTTGCCAAGTTACGGCTCAGTCGTTACTCAGTCTGGTAAAAGAGGACTATGTTTGTTTACTACTCTGGACTGAAGCTATGCATCTTCCTTGTTGTGATGTTGTCTGTAGTGTTGTTTGAGGCAAAATATTCTCTCTAAAAACACAAACAAATAAATGAATGGCACTTTTTTCAATAACTTATTTTGTACAGACTGTGTTTACATTTGAAAAGCCATGTTGCATTTATGTATGCATCCAGTGGGGCATCACAATAAAATTAGGCATAATGTGTTGATTTCATAATAGGTGATATGTGATGAATTTTGGTGTAAAAAGGCTGCATATATCGGTATCGGGTGATATCGGTATCGGAAATTAAGGGTTGGACAATATCGGAATATCGGATATCGGCAGGAAAGCCAATATCGAGCATCCCTAATCAGGACCAATATTCAAATTCACTGTTCTTGCTGTGAGGTGGAAATATCAACCACAGAACCACTGTATACTATCCAGCAGCAGTCTTTCTGTTTGCATGTGGCAGATGAACCTGTCATCCTCCCACATTCACTGCAGAGGTGTCAATCATCTTTTAATACATTACAAACATGTACTGTATATATATGTTAAAGGCTTAACCATCAAATTATTCTAAAATCAAAATATTTTTTTGTTGTAACACTTAGCATCATAAAACAGACAATCAGCTTCAAGGGTGATATTAAAAAGACATTTAGCCATTCTTTCCACAAAATGTGATTTACATTTTTCTGTTTCAGTCTGGTTGGAAAATGGATGGAAACTACCATTTTTCAGTTTAATAATGACATTTCTCATTTTCTACTGGGAAAATAAGATGAAATATTATTAATTCTGTGTGACTATTAGATAGTTTTAATAATAATAATAAATACATACATATACAATTAGAATACTGTTATATTATTATAACAAATATTAAAAACAACACGGCGTAAGCTAAGCAGGCTTGTATAGCACTATACATAAGGGTCTGATGTTCCAGTTTGTAACAACCAGAAAAAAAAATCGGATGATTTTGTCTCTTTTTCTACAGCACATTTAACCATGAAAAGATGTAGGCCTGGTGAGGTTTTGTGGTTAAATGTGTGAAACCGTCCGTGTGTGTTTGTGTGTGGGCACAAGTGAGTTTTGTACGAACCAACAGTACGTGCTCTCTCACTTTGTGCATAGGGTTCCTACGTCCTCAATGAGTGTGGAACTTCCTTTGAAACTACGTCATCAGTGGAGCAGGTTAGTGAGACAATTGGCCTTGTTATTTGCTTCATTTGACTGCTGAACAAAAGCATATCTCAAAATATCCATGAGATTAACTGAATCCTAAAAATATGTTTAACCGAAATCACATTCTAACCCCTTTTTAAAGAGAAGTAGCAGAAAGTCAATGCTGTGAGGACACAATACAACCCTCCCTCCCTACACACTGAACCCTTAACGATCCGATCTTTGAGTTAATCAGACTGTAACTATTCACATATTTGTGGTGAGTGAATATTAAGCTTTGCTTCGTGTTTGGACCTGTTCTGAATAGCCGTCATACAGAGAGGTGACACCCTATATTGGCTCAAAGAATAACAGCTCACACTTTCAGTCTTTCCTGGGAGGCATTCATAGTGTTGAGTTGTCTCTCAGCTTGAGAGAGGAAATAAAATCTTGCCTGAAGTTTTTTCACGTCACAAACCAGACCTGGGCTGGCATGGGCCGCCCCTGAAATCTGATTGGTCACCCCATATATAATATTCTGTCAGACTTTCGTTTGAATCAATTGTTTGAAATTTTTTCATTACTGAATGGTTGTAATTAACACTGTATCTTGGGCTGTGTTGAGGCAGCTAGAGGCAGCTCGTGCCTTTTGTATCAAACTGTAGAACCAAAACAATCTGGGCACGCCACAGGTGTGGGGAGAGCGCAGATGTTGTCCAGCCATCTGACAAGTACTTTGTTCATAGCATGTTAATGCCTTAAAGGCTTTATCTGTTTCTAAAAAAAGACCATGTCATCATAATTTATCAGCAACATTACAACCAAAAGTCCAGCAGTCCAATATCACATCACCACAGTTGCAGATTGACCAATATATTCCTACACGTAAACTGTTGATCAGGTATGAAATGCACAAAACTGCACAAGGTCTTGTTAAACTGTTAAATAATATTAATATTTTTATGGTAATTTTTCTATTTTCTGTTTATGTTCTTCACCGCAGTACTTTGTGTTATTGTTTATTTCCTTTTAATTATTGTGCACACTGAACACCAAGGCAAATTACTTGGCAGTAAACTTCATTCTGATTCTGAAAGATAAGTGCTGCAAAAGGAAATGAGATCAAACATACGATTTTGTTTGACATGTATTTCATTTCTGAGCACCTCACAAGAAATTCCTACAAATTAAGAGGAAAATAAGCTTTAAAGTGTAACTCCGGCAAAAATGAAAACCATGCCTTTTCTGCTTTTCTCCAGTATATACATCAAATAAGCCCTCAAGACAGTTTTTTCGTTGATCACCTATTGACAGAGAAATCCTGGAGAGTTGCTAGCAGCCACACATGGCTAACACTGAGTAGCTCGGGGCGGAGCGTTGATCCATCCAAACGTCTTTTTTTAACCTCTATTATCGCTCAAAATAACACCAAACCTCTGCAGTAGCATGATAAGTATCCCTACACATAAAACAAAGCACCAACAATGTAGTTAGTGAATCTGGAATTTATTAAAAAACAGTGTTTTACAATGCTACAAGCCTTAGCAGTCAGCTGGTCCGTATTGAGAGGCAGCCCAAACAAGTCAATTACCAAGTTCAGTTCTATTTAAGTTCACAAGGTGATCAACAAAAAAAATGTCTCAATGGCTTATTTGATGTACGGTATAGTCATGCCGAAAAAGACCGTGGGTTCCCTTTTCGCCGGAGTTACACTTTAAGGTTTCTGTATGAAAGGAGAAGATGGATGCTCCACATGTTGCTCAATAAACGTTCCTGATCTCTTTTCAGCTCTGACACAGCGGAAGTTGAACTGTTCCAACCAATGCTAAGCATTCCTGACAGCTCATCAATCTCTGCCTTGACTTGCAGCAATAGCCAACAGTCATGCTATAACAATTATTGCTGGAGGCCTGAATTTACTGCACAGCTCACGTTGACTCGTGTTTGAAGAATTTAGACCATTTGCTTGTCATACTACTCACTTTACAATATCTTTTCGAAATAATCTTGGTCAATGCCATACTGAATGGAGAGGACACAGTTCATCTTTTTGCCCATTAGCAATTGGCAACCATCTAAAAACATATATTACATTTGTTTTGGCACGTTTTTTTTTGCAGTTCTTGTGGAAATCATCTAGATCTGAAACGTCCTTGAAATTGATATCATCACCCCTTAACATTGTGTCACATTTTTTGCATTTCTAGTGGCTTGACTCTGGGCACAGCACCGTCTGTTATCCATTGGTCGACACACTACTTTGGTCCAAAGTGAAATGTCTCGACAACTAGCAGATGCAGTTAAATTCAACAGTGACATTTTGGTTGCCGTGAGGAAAACTCTTGATGAGTTATTGATCTTACTTTTCATTTTACAGCAAGCGGGTCTGAGTTTTTGCTTATCCAGTGAAGTGTCTCTGTTTAAAATGTAATTTAAAAGCCTACTTTGAAGTTTTATTTTGAAATTAGGTTGCATGTTGTCTGCCGGTTTGATAATACACCTTAAATTTCATTTTTAGTAAGAGTAATTTCCGTGATTAAGGATTTGCATTAAGGATGCATTCAAAAGCATGAAAACAAAATCCGATTTTTACATCATGAATTTCGATTTCGTCTTACACAATCCACGGGATAAAGAAAAATCTCCATCTACATTTTACAAATGTGGGTTCTGTCACTGCTTCTGTGCCTTGATTTGACATGTTTTAAAGAATGTTTTCACAATTGTCGGGGCCTGATAAGAACAACATGTTAATAACATTTTAAGCAACATGTATGGGCAATTATTAGGAGAGGAATGTTTAGCTCTTTCTTTATGTAGTTTTCTCGCATTGTCTACTGATGTGTTATGAATTAAGTGTGTGTGTGTGTGTGTGTGTGTGTGTTACATCCTCTTCCATCTACAGCCTGCCCTTTTTTTGCTTGACTGCAGTCTCAGCACACCCACTCTCTCTCTCTACACTGATTCTCAGCTTTTAGACAAAAATATCACTCCTCTGTTGGTTTACTCCCCGCCCCCTCCTCCATTTCCGCCACAGTGTTAAGAGATCTGACATCACAAGGTCCATCATGTGATCCACCCACACAAAGCTTTGCAGTGATGGATGGGGCCTACCTGTGACGCACATTCCTCCTCTGGGTAACCCTTTAGCAGCCAGAGCACTGTTTGGTGTGAGGGAAAGGATTTGGAAATCTGTGCATTCATGAGCAAAACAAAAACAACATCACATGAAAAGGGAGGAAACCAAACATTTGTTACATTTAAGAAAAAATAAATGAATTTATTGTGTAGCAGCTGTGGATCAGAGGTACAGCAGGTCAGTCTACCTTTCGGGAGGACAGCGGTTTGATCACCAGGTTCCTTAGGTCCATATGTTGAAGTGTCCTTGGGCAAGACACTGAACCCCTGTGCTGTGCATGTGACTAGAATGATGATTGATGAGAATATGATTGATTGTAGGGATCCTCTGCCATCAGTGTGTGAATGTTTGTGAGAATGTGACCATTTCATTAATGCACAATAGAAGAGATGTGGACTTGAGACTTGGTGACTCGAGTCAGTGTTTTTGATGTCTTGACTTGACAGAAAATGAAAGACTTGAGACTTGGAAGTTGAAGGGTAAAGTTAAATTTTAGTTCATTGTCATACTTTTTGAACATGATACTAATACTAATATCTTGTCTTATCTATTTTCTAAGACCAGATACTTGTCCAAAGAATAATGACTTGGAATTTACTTATGACTTTTGATCGTAATAGTGATGTGAAGTGCATAGAAGTATGGTCAAAGTATAGGAGTTAGGAAACTTAAAAAGATTAAGTAAAACACAACTTGCCTATGATGTGGCAGGAGGAATAGTCTAATAGAAAATCCTGACAAAATGTACCAACCTTTGACAAACAGCTATGAAAAGTATTCACCAGCCTACATTGATTTCCACCTCATTCATTTCATTTTGACGTGTTAATAGGCTATCCTTTAAACTCCTCGAGTCAATGTTAAAAGGGGAAATTAAAATACTGTAATTGGAAATGTATGCCATCCATCCATCATCAATCATCTTCAACCGCTTGTCCCTATCAGGGTCACGGGGGGCTGGAGCCGATCCCAGCTGACATTCGGCGTGAGGCGGAGTACACCCTGGACAGGATGCCAGTCTATCACAGGACACATAGAGAAATGGATGTAAATTTGATATGAATTCAAAAATGGAAAGTAAAATTGGAATTTTTGATGTAAAATGGGAACTTTTGAGAAACCAGACCCAACTGAAAATCAGCTTGAAACTGTGAACTGACCAGAGAAAGTGTTGAGGTCAGAGCCGATTAAACTTCTCCAAATTCTGTTCTTGGTTGAGGGCATAAAACAGAAGTAAGCAGCTTTTTCTGAGGAGACAATAACAGCTGTTCATGTCTAGAATTATGCAAGCTGATATTTCCATTATATCCTGCAGTTAAGCAATTATCATTCTTATTTAAAAAAAAATGAAGAAACATTGTTGCCAGTGTGGAACATTCCGGATTTTATTCTATTTGTATAAATGTTTGTATTTATCTCTCTTCTCCATGGCAACTGGTACCAAAGATCATCTATTGAGACAATGAATGACTCAGTAGTTAAAAAGAAAATCTTAACATAGGGTCTATTTATCAGATGCTCAGTTGTCATGGAGACGTATAACTGTATAGTGTACACCTAACTACGCATGACTGGATCTTGTAATCTCTGTTAAACACCACAGTCTGTCAGTGAATTAACACATTTAGAGTCATAGTTGTTTTTCAATGTAAATATTGAACTTATTTGCTGTTATCTATGACAAATATAGTTGCTTGTGTTTGGGAAAACCCCACAAAACATCTCTAAGGCAGTGGTTAAATGGAAAATCAAGCTTCCTTTATGGAAAAAGCATAATTTGCAACAAAGGAAAAAGGACTTGAATGACTCTTATGAGTTTATAAAGTCAGTTATTACAACCTGAACACAGGAACCGCATTTCCAGTTGTTCTCAGACAAACGTGAATAGTTGATTGATATACCCTCAAAGAGAACATTGTAGAAACAATGTAAATTTCTCACATGAGACTGAGTGTTTATGCAGCGGAAAGTGCTGATGAATTCAAAAGTGTACAGATTGGTGAGTTGTCTGATTTTAGACCAACTAACTTTAATATTTTAACGGGAACCATATTAATCTTATATATAACACTTTTTAATTTCACAAGTTTAGCATGAAATGTTGACTAAATGTCTTAAGATGTTTAAAATAAAGAATCATTTCTCCAAATAATTGTGGCATTTAATTTGTATGCATTGTATTCATCAGCCATTTAGAGTAGCCTAGTTCTACCTACATGCAGCCTTGTGTTAGTATAGGCTAACACATTATTACATATCTCTGTGTTAATGTATCTCTATCTTAATGGGTCACAATTAACATATGTGTGGTCCAAAGTTTAACTTATTGATGTGTAGGAGTTTCACAGGTTTTATTGATTGACGTGTCTTTGGTAAGAAAATACAGGACATTTATCGATTTAGCCAAATAGGTAAACAAATAAATCGTTAAATACAAACTCAAGTGGTAGGAAATAGGTCTACTCATTTAGCTTAAATGTAAATAATGTACAAAATAAGCCTTGTATTTGCATAAGGATTGATCAAAGAATCCCTGTCGCAGCGTATCAGGAGTGTTACAGTACAGTTGGGGGAATACAGGAGGAGTGAGGCTTCTTCTCTCTTGTCTCCTCTCTGCTTGGTTCGTCCCATTATTTAAATAAAAGTCTGGAAAACGTAATTTCTGCCCAGTGTGCGCGCGCGCTGTTGTGACATAATGGAACGTGCCAGCCTAGAAAAGCTCGAGGCGGTGCGCGCGGGAGTGCAGTCCACTCAGATCCTGCTCGAGCCCAGAAGACGGCGAAGACACTGATGCAGAGATAGTCCCCGCTGCTGTTTGTTTCTGTGAGGTAATGAGTCAGACAGCGCTGTGAGGAGCGTCCAGCAGAGCATCATGATGAAGAAGGACATTAACCTGAGCCTGGCGGACGACGCCGACCTCAAACCGCACCTGCGCGAAGCCGAGAGCATCCTCAGCGCACCGGACCTGGGGCTGCTCAAACTGGCCTCCCCGGAGCTGGAGAGGCTCATCATCCAGTCCAACGGGATGGTCACCACGACGCCGACGAGTGCCCAGTTCCTCTACCCGAAGACGGTGACGGACGAGCAGGAGTTCGCCGAGGGCTTCGTGAAGGCGCTGGAGGACCTGCACAAGCAGAACCGGCTGAACGGAGCCGGACAGGCGGCCGGCCTGGACCTGGGTGGTAACATCGCCCCGGTCACCGTCCAGCCGGATCTACCGGTGTACACGAACTTGAACAGCTACGGTAGTGGGCCACTGGAAACCACTGTCAACTACACCACGGACACGGTCCCTTTCCCACCCCCTCCTCCTCCGTCACATCATTTGGGGGCAGCACCGCCGCAGCCGGAGCTGTCTCGGGTCCAGCCGCTGAAGGAGGAGCCTCAGACGGTCCCAGACGTGCAGACTTTCGGGGACAGCCCGCCGCTGTCTCCCATCGACATTGACTCACAGGAGCACATGAAAGCCGAGAGGAAGAGGCTCAGGAACCGGATCGCGGCGTCCAAGTGTCGGATGCGCAAACTGGAGCGGATCTCCAGGCTTGAGGACAAGGTCAAGTCTCTGAAGAGCCACAACACCGACCTGGCCTCAACGGCAACCCTGCTGAGGGACCAAGTGGCCCAGCTGAAGCAGAAAGTCCTCACCCATGTCAACAGCGGCTGCCAGCTGCTGCCACACGAAGTCCAGGTGCACTAGACCTGCAGTCGGGCTACTGACCAGCATATAAGCTCCATGGACTTTACTGATGTTGGTTTTTCTGTATGTAGCGTAGCCCAGATGTGTGCTGTTCCCAGTGGAATGACTGCCCGGCCACGGAAGGCCAAATTGTACATTAATAACCTGCTGTTTAAATGGTTTTGAGCATCCGCCAAACGTAAAAATACCTGGTAGAACAAAATGCAAAAATAATGGGCGGTGAGACTCTTCCTCTATAATCGGCCAACAGCTTATTTAATTTCTGAAGCAGTTTCTAGGATTCCCTTTGCTCCGCAGTCTCTCCGCCCAAACGAGAGAAAGAATCAGTATTAAACATCAGGTTTCAAATAAATAATGGCTAATGGGTTTATTGAATATATGCCGAACTGAAGAGCGATTGGCTTTTGATATGTTCGATGTATGAAATCCTGTTCTACCTCGTACAGCCTTTATGTTTACTGATGAGCAAGGCAGCATTAAACTGCAGGTTTTTCCAATCGAGTTTAATGGACTTTCCTGATGAAAGAATGAGGCACTTATTGCTCAACTTTAACGGCACATATTTTGATTTTTTTTTCTTCCTGAGAAAATGTTTACAGACTGGCTGTGTCTATATCAATCTGAAACATGGACCAAACAGATTTACAATATTTCCACAGTAATATATATTTATGACACAGATATCCTTAATTGAGCAACGATGAAGTACGAAATGTCCATACACCAATATTTGTTCAAATTTAACCTACATATAAAGACCATTTTCTTTTTTTCTGTAGGGAATAATTTGCATGTTTACATACTCGAATGTTGCCCACAGATGGGTGTCAAAGATTGCAGTTAATCAATGTAATCTTTACTCTGTATAAACACATGTATATCTATTTTTTACTCTAATGTGTTCATATTTCCTTGTGCTGTTGTTTTAATGTGAAGAGTCGTAACCTTTTTGTTAAACCAACTATTAATGTCACCTCTAGCCTACAGGTATATGCTGCTGTGTTGATGCTGCTCGGCAATAAACACTGTTTCCTCCAGAATCTCTCGTCCTTATGTGCATATTGTGGAAACCATAGGTCTAAGTCACTGTGTGCAACAGTAAACCAGCTGGGGGCGGTGGATTGATGGTACAGGCCATCAGGTCTTGCTCAATTAAGTCTAAGACCATGATCATGAAGATATTAAAATAACCGGGTTGACTGAAGTTTTATCTGTCATTGCACATTAGTTTGAAGAATCACAAGGAAAGGGCTTTTTTATTATGTTACAATATATTAAATGAAATAAAGTCAGTCATAAATTATATTGTGGGTTGTATGGCAGTACAAACACAAAAGTGAGACTATAACTGACAACTGTCAGTACATGGCATAATAATAATAATAATAATAATAATAATAATAATAATAGTGGTGATTATTCACCTGGATCAAATAATGTATACATGGTTTGATTTGGAGTTCATTTATTGAGCTCATCTGATGGAGAGTGAATTGGTGGAGTCAGCGTTTTGGAAGTGTGTGTGTCTTTCTCCATCTGCTGGTTAAGTGAGGAATTGCAAATGGCGTTGCTGCACTAGTGGTTTAAAACATTTAGTTGAATATTGGGATCGCTTCTGGCATCCTGAGAGACCTTGAAGTGTTCCAGGATGTCACCAGCAAAATAAGGATACGTTTGAATGCTTATGTTGTTGAACAGACATCAGCCTATAATAGTGTCAATAGCTGATTTAATGCTAAATCTGTTTAAATGGGGTTCCTTACAGCATAACCTTATCAAATAATAATATGTATATTATTCACATCTATGTAAGGGTTCTTAAAATCAGGATGAGACCAATATATTCATTTTATCAGTCTTTTAGTAAACACAGCAGCCTTTTAATGTTATACAGTTAGTTTGTCGAACAACCAAAGAAATGAGAACTATAAAACCTGCAAAATGTCATTTTCATAATGCGATTTTCGATTAACGTAAGTTGTGGGTCTTGTGAGTCAGTTTCATTCAGTGTATCTTAGATTTTTACACTAAATAGATGTGGTTCATCCTGCCTTGAGGAATACATATATTCGTAATATAGTAACTCCAATGTGACTGGCTTGCAAAAAACAAAAATATGACTTTGGAAGATAAACAAAGTGGAACATTTAATATAGTGCATATCATTTATAGTATAAATGTATAGTCTAAATATATATTTTCCATCCTAATAAGACTAGAATAATGGGAAACGTAATGCCCAAAGGTTTTCTACAGTAGAGCCCGAGTGGGGAACTGGAGGCATCACTCACTGTGTATAAGTCTAAAAGCCATTAATATTTCAGCAGAGGTAAAATATAAAAATCTTACTTTGGGCATGTTGACCTAGAACATAGAGCAGGATCTGATTCCCATCTATTCCGAATAGATGAGATTTTGACAAAATTTAGCATAGCGACAATAACTAATAGCCCACTAACACTTGTCTCCCTTTACACTTGTCACTCAGGACATCATACAGTATCCATTGCTGATATGATGGTAATTTGTTGGGAAAATGTAATGTAATAAACAAGCCACTTAATAGTTTTCACATGCATTCATTCAGTTCGATTAGTCTATTTGATGTCAGTGTTACAGAGCACATATCTGTGTGCATTTCCCCTGCGAGCCCCTGAAGAGCCGCTTCTTGCTGCACTATCAGAGACTGTATAATAACAGTGACATCTTGAGCCTATCAGGACAAGAAGCATTCATTTGACTGTTAAACCTAGAATCTTTCATGTTCCCAATAAATCTAGATCTCAACTTTACTGTCTTGTGTAAAAACAATCTTTTTTTTAGTCAGTGCATCTATGATATGAGCTCATTTTGAGATCTTCACTCCATTATAGCAGATAACACGACCGTCTCACACCAAAAAGGTGTAACATCTGGAATATCTTCAAAAACAAGAATCTGCTGATTGTTAGTAACTTTTTATTGTTTTACCACAAAGTACAGATAAAAACATCCACAGCATATTCTCTTACCGTAATGGCCCGAACTGAGGAAGATGTTAAGAGGCAGTGACACGAGACCAAATAAAGTACATGTTTCTGCGTGCTTGTAGAAGATCTAAAGTCGGCGACTTCTACCAAGCTTGATGGTGTTTCTTTTTTTGTGTAGATAGTGTAGTGAGTATTGCTTTTGTAACAGAGTGACACATCCATTCACAAGCAGGTCTACTGTAGTAATGAATGCAGATGCAGTACAGCATGGCTCTTCTGGGGGTTTTCAGGTTTTTACTGTCTTTTTTTTCTCCTCTTTTTTTCTTTGTTGCAAGCCTGAGTCGATACAACACAATCCACACATATGACTCAAAGATACAGTATTTACAGATCTGGTTTATATAGAGAGGAAGACATATTAGAAAGGAGAACAGTTCAAAAGTTTTACCAGAAAAGAAACAGTCACAACCAGTAAGAAGTAAAATATACGCAGGATCAAAATCGTCTCCCAGGTTTGTCGTGATCATCACTCCTTTCTTATAATAATCAATACTTTAGTGGGACATTTTGACTGAGGCCTCATTTTTATCAAACTTCAATAGCCACTGGCTAATCTGTGCTCTTGTATGCTGCACTTGACAGTTAACTAATGCAACAATAACAATCAAAATCAATGTCTTTCTGAGCCAAATTTTGCTTTGATCACATGATTTTGTTTTACCACCATAACGATTTTATAGTGCCTCAATCCATCCTCTTTGTCTCTGTTTTTACTGGAAACAGCATTTCAAAAGACAGCATTGTCCACCGACACGCCTGGAATAACAGTGACATAACATTATTTCGGACACCAAAAACAGTGAGCATCTACAGTCATTTTTTGGTGAAGTTAAAAAAACGAGTACCAGGCAAACCAGTTCTGTCAAGTGTACAAATGTGTTCTGAGTGTTTGGTGTCAGGAAGGGTTAGTGCACGCCCAAATAGGGCGATGCTATGTAGACTTAAAACAGCTGTTAGCAGAAAGGTGGAGTGGTTATGCAGCGTTGGAGCCAAGAAAACCTAATAACAAAATATTAAATTCCAGCACTGACTCAAAACTAGTGTTGGAAAGATTGCACACAAACAGACAAAAATAATCTGTAACACTGATTCTGAAAGAAGTTGCTTACTGTTGGGCTGTAAATGTCTGTATGACTGTATGTCACGTGTCCTATTCTCTCCCGATGTTTCCTTTCACTCTCTCTTTGGGTCAAACCATCAGATAAAGGCAAAATGCCATAAAAATGATCCAACAAAACAACATTGTTTGCATTTCCAAACCTATTCCATCAAGTTTTAGAGCGGTGAAATGTTTGAAGGATTATTGTTTTAATATTTGATGAAGCAGCTGTCATTAACCACACAGCTATCAGCGAGGGGAACACTCAAAGGTCGCTGTATTTGAGTCCTAATTCGTCAGCTGGTATAATCACATCATTGCAACCTCAATGCTTTGCATCACCTGCCAGATTTTCTCCTCTTTCTGCTGTAATATCAATGTGTAGCATTGCCAGCAAGCACAAAATCCTAAGATATCCTTACATTTTCACATTTTCTGTTAAAGGCAGCAGGAACAATAACATCTTGAGGCTGTTTTTGCAAAAAACATCAATGTTAGTGGTCATCAGGAGTAAAATAAAATGTAGATTTAAGCCTTCTGAAAGATCAAATCTTTATTTTATTTTGGAAATCTCCGGACAGCAGCTTCACTACACTCCCTGTGTGGCTTAAAACATCTGTAATGGTGTGCAAAGCTTCTCCAGCAAGCGTCTGCTGGAGTGGATTGGGAGAATGACTTTATGATGATTTTGGTCATTTTCTGACTTGTAATTCTGATTTAAAGGGTCATTCCACTGTATTTTTCTAAGCAGGAAGTTTGAGTTTCTGACATCTCTGGAAGGCAGCATGAGACCAAACCGACAGGGAAATGAAACAACTCACGGAGGAGCTGCCGAGGGTGCAAACAATTCCACACATCATCCAAACAAACCCAACAATACAGACCTCTTATATTTGATACTATCCTCATAGAACTTCATACCTTTTTTAATTCATTTCAAGAAATGCATACCTGTAGATATTATATATATTGCACTACATTTATATGTACATTGGAAATAAATATAATTAAATAAAATGTGTCTCTTAATTTTCTGCTATTTTTTAACATAGCTCTAACTTGTTCATATTTTCCCCATCCAGCGTTGAAAGAATAAATGGGGCAACAGGATACAAAAACATTTTTTAAAAGTTCAAATGAAAAAGGCTCAGATGAATAATGAAAACAAAACATTTGCTAATACCTGAAATATCCATGTTTAGATTCCAGGTGAGACAACAAATGAAATACAGATCCGTGTATGTTTGATTCTGTGTGCAATCCAGAATCATGAACGAAACCTAACAGATTTCAGCTGGATCATCCCCCCCTACATTAACTCTACTGTGGCCTTCTTGCTCACTGAGGCCGACATCTTTTCAAGACATTTGACTGACATAAAACAAAGTACTGTAAACATCGGAAGGATTTCAATGGCACTCTGAGGACGGACGCCGTCAAATCCTTCTTGTTAAACCACATTGAAGAACAGGGACACAACGGAGAATGGGTCGGGAACTTTCCAGAACCTGGTTGGCAAAGAGTCTGAAACACTCGTGTTTGTTTTAAATTTGCTTTGGCGTCAGAACAACTCCCAAACTGATCAAAATCTGTTTTAGCTCTTTTATGAGGAGGAACAAGACAAACACGCCTTTAGCTCTGTTCCGCTAGCATCTCACAGCATTTCAGACACTTTTCAACCTGGTTCTTGTGCCCCCCAGCCAATCGTCCTTACTAAGTCACAGTAAGAAGCATGAAAGTGAGTGAGGTTCATGGGAGTATTTGACTCGAGGCCCCGGGGGTCCAGCTGAAGGAGGACAAGGAGGAAGAGGGAGGAAAGGGATTTTTTTTTTTTTGGGGGGGGGGGGGGGGGGGGGTTAGTTAGCTTTAACATGCACAGTCCTGGTGAGGAGGAGCGGGCTGCTCTGTCAGCTGGGGCCCCTGTTTGGCCCCCGTGACAGCGGGATCTCCGGCGTCCAGGCTCTCGGACATCTTTTCACAGATGATGTCGACCAGGCGCTCAAAGGTCTGCTTCACGTTGATGTTGTCCTTGGCACTGGCCTCAAAGAACTCAAAACCTGGTGAGGAAACAGGGTGTGGGAGCGGGTTAGAGAGGTTTAACGGGGACGTAGTTATCTGTGCAACTGCATAGTTTAATGGTGAAGATGAAGAACAGGGTACACCTCCCAGCTATACAGGGAAATATCTTATTGACTTTCCATCGATTCACAGTGAGTCATAGATATGACGTGTGTACTTGCTTGTGCATGTGCACACCATGAACTCACCCAGGTGTTCAGACAGCTGCCGGCCTCTATCTCCTCCCACCACCCGCTCGTCCTCCATGTCGCACTTGTTCCCTACCAGCAGCACCTGAGCGTTGTCCCACGAGTACGTCTTAATCTGAGTCGACCTGGGAACCAACACAGCCAGCAGTCAGAGAGGAAAATCAGAGACCGTGAACGCACTGCAGGCTCAGTGAGTCTGAGTTCTTCCTCTGACAAGTTTTCTCATCATTGTGAACAGTGAAAAAGATACACAGAGTCTATAAACTGAGTTCTGGATCAAGGGTTCCCAAACGTTTTAAGCTCAAGACCAAAAAGAGAAATTTGGCATCTCCTCGCGACCCATACTTAAAGAAAGACATCATGAATTTGTGAGATTGAGAGTGATGGAGTCACAGAAGACACACTAAGCACTATGTCAGACAGGTTCTAATAGTTTTCAATTATTTTTTTATTTTATTTTTGACTTTTTTTATTTCATTTTAGTTTTGTTTGTTTGCTAATTTTATAGAAAGGCTTTAGTGTTATATATTTACTTTAAGTCTGTTTTTTTGTTCGGGCCAGGTATAATGTCTCAGTTTGTGCCACATATACATACAAAATACATAGAGAATGGCCTTAATGTGTAAATCTTTTTATTTGGGAAACAACTTGAGTACTAGGTTATTTGGCTGGTTAACATTAGACCTGAGCTGAACAGCTTAGTTAAATGGCTTTTCATCTACTTGAATATTTAAATCATGTTCTTGTTGTTTAATTCTACAAGACTACGCATACATGTGAAAAGCACCAGGGATTTATTGTGGAGCAATTTGACTTAGTATTTAACCAGGCGATATGGTGTCAGATTACTTTAAGGTTTTCTTGAATAATAATAATAATATGGTATGGTTTTTATTTAGTTTCAGTTTGCTTAGTTTTCGTTTTCGTTTACAATAATAACCCTGTTTAGCGTTCCTCTTAAACTGACTGGACTCTACAGTAGATGGAAAGTAAGGGCAGTGTTCAGTATAATGAATAAATTCAAATAAAAGCCAGACTTCGACATACTGTCTTAGAATAAGTCAAAATGAAAACAGGGTAAACTTCAAAAACTTTTGTTCTTTAAGGACAAATTAAATCCGTATAGGAGACAGAAATAACACATCAAGAAACCTGAACGGGATCAATGTGCTCTTTCCATCAATCTGCGGTATCTCTACATCTGTTCCCAGGCTGGTGATCTGGACACCACTTGATCTGTCCTCCACACAGCAATCCCTCTCAAAGGAAAAGCGCCACGGTGTCAGCTCACACACACCCTCACGCCCTTCACGTACCAGTCCTGGACTGCATTGAAGGACTCCTCGTTAGTGATGTCATACATGAGGATGAAGCCCATGGCACCTCGGTAGTAGGCCGTGGTGATGGTGCGGTAACGCTCCTGGCCTGCCGTGTCCTGGACAAAAAAAAAAAAAAACAAACATAAACAGCAGTAGTTAGTTTTAATCAACCTTCCAAATTTCACAGAATCCATTTAACAGCGACTTCTGACGGATTGGAATGAGGATAAACTCTCTATTTATCAAAACCTCTGGGTTTTTTTTCAAATCATGATAACCAAAAGGCATATAACTGGTGTTATACATCACAAATGAAGCATTATATATATATAGTACAGTGATTTACCTGTAGACAAATATAGTGTTTAACTCTACACCTTAAACTCTATTTATATGTCTTATATTTGAATGAAAGGTTCCCATGTTTATTTGTTAACACTTTTAATAGCCACAGCACACAAAACAGGTGCTGTTTAATGATACGTCAGTGTAATTGTTATCTTTATCTATGCTGTGAAAAAAACCCTGCTCTGCACTCAAAGCTTTTCCAAAAGTATTTCAGACAATCATTTAAAGTCTAAATGCCTCTTGAATTAAACTATGAATTCCTCTCACAGGTTGTGAGTGTGCAATTCATTTTATCAAGCACTTTGTCAAGTAACACGCCACTGACTCTGTATAGATTGGTAAAGTGATAAAAATCAGCCATTCAAGTCATATTCAAGAGTTGCTGAATCCTTTTTAATGCTGCCTGGTATTGTATTTAAAGACTGCTTTCTAGCACAGAGTAGCTAGACTTGTGTACATCAATCAATGCATCCTGTAAGATTACTTCTGATAAAAACCTTGCCTCAAGTACAAACACAACAACAAAAAAAAAAGAGACAAAAAAAACATGAAGAACGAAGATGTCACAATTTATTAGAAGGTGTGATGTCACAGGGTTTTCCTGAAGCACTTAGCTTGAATATGTGGTAATAACCTGTTATTGGACATGTAGACACTTAGAAATTATTAAAATGTTTAAGACCTGCAGATGCTCCAAAAACAACTCACAATACTTAAAGAAGACCGTGTAACTAGGACCAAAAAGACTTAAAGCAGCTCCAGTTCTTAGATCATTACACTGGCTACCAGTTTGACACAGCTAAGGACCCACCTATTTACCATTGCTTTTAATGGATTTCATATGGTTTTATTCTGCGTGCACTTGATTGTTTTTTTTCCTTTTCTTTGACTTGTAGCTTGTGCCTTCCTCCTTTAATTGTTTGTAATTCTATGCTTGACTACTTTTATTTACTAATTGATTTGATCTGTAATTTGGGTTTCCTTTTGCTATGAAATGTGCTCTAAAAATACATTTGCCTTGCCTTGCCTTGCCGTGCGTAAAGAAACGCAGAACAGTACAGCAAGTGTATTTAAGATTCTTTCTTTTTAAAATCCCCATCATCTCCTCCTCTTGTCTTTATTTTCACTGTGAGCATAACAGTGATCCTGCCTCCTCGTCTCTCGCTCTCTCTCTCTGCTTGGCCACAAACCCGGGTGAGATTGAATGTCAGTGCTAAGTCCTAATGAATGCTCAGGGAATTTAAGCCTATGGTGTGTTTCCGATACCCAGCCGAGCAGCTTCTCACAGATCAGCAGGGCAAAAGACAGAGACTGGCGTGGAGTGCAAATTAACCAACCACTGCCTTTACTGTAAGTAGGCAGCTTTTTGGTGTACGTTAACATTTATGAGTATTTACACACGGCTTACAACCCCATTATTTATAAATGGCTTATGAATGGTAAATGGGGGGGGGGGGGGGGGGGTGCTGTCTTCAATATACCATATATATGGCAAATACGTACCCAGTTTCTACCGATTAGTCAAACTTTCTTGGGAATTACATTTACATTGAAGCGTCCAAGCAACACACACATACAATAACATTAACTGCAATGTGCACGAGGTGACAAAGAGTCCAGAGATGTGTGCACACAAAAACAATACATACTTTACACAAATACACTTCTTAACTTAGCATATTCACTCAATCACACACGTTCATTCTCAGGTCACAAGAATATTATATGAAGTCTACTTTCAGAGGGCTGTGGCTCTGACATTTCCATACTGGTTATAATGTTCTGCAGCTACAGTTTATGTCCTGCTCATCCACTCAATGTGCTGCAGGCTGCTATACCTAAAATGTCATTGTAGGTAGCGCTGAGTGGTGTTACATAATGAACACACTGGACTCATCTCCGTGTTCACCATGAGCCCTGATAAAAAGATAAAGCAGTGAACATTTTATGTGAGTGAGCTGCTTGTTTTCAAAAATCTTCAATTTTCTTTTTTTCAGCAAGCAAGACATAATGTAGTTAACATATCTAAAGGCTGGACGTTATTTTGGCATGTATATTTGATGATATATATATCATGAAAATGTCTCCTTTATCATGCTTTAATTCCTATCAATGGATTTAAAGGGAAAATAAACTGTTTTTAAATATTAAAGTGTAGACTACAGGTACATATATTTTTGTAGTCTAAGACCGGTGATAGTGTTGTAAGAGAGTGTTAGTAAATATTTAAGAACCATGTAATTCTAGTTAAATGTAGAGAAGTCTGCATAATGCACTTTCAAAAATATTTGTCTCTCACTGTCCACTATATTTATTTTTCTGAAATGAGGTCTCATAGTGGTCGACCATAAGGGAAGGGACTTAACCTCTTTATAGCGAGTGGTGAGGAGAAACACTGGCACGGCGCTGGATAAAAACCACAAGAGTTACTGATTAACCTTTTTCGGACGTTAATGAACTGCCTGGTTGAGATGTCTCTTTAGATAATCCCCTGCTGTGATGTTGTTTGATCTTAGCTCTCCAAATAAATGAATTTCCCTGCTTCCTGGACCTGTGAGTACAAAACTTGTACCCAATATAATGTGTTTATGAAATACCGAGGTAATTGAAAGACAAGACAAAAATGTGTGCTCAATATCACATTATTGTTGTAAAAATAATCAAAGTGCAAAAGAGCCGAATAATTGAATCGCCATCTTTGTTCGGTCCACACGTTTTCTGTGTGTTATCAATGGATGTCACAAGATTAAACAAGGGAAGAGAATCAGTCATATTTGACTTGCGCTAAAACGATTAGTCGATTTGTTAACAATTTATCAAACATTTACTGTATCCAGCTCCTTAAATGTGAAAGTTTGCTGATTTGCTCTCTTTTACCAGACACTCTGAGAGCAGGTTCTGGACATTTTTGGACTAAATGATTAATCATTAAAGCCGACAATAATCAACAGATTCAGCAATGATGAAATTGTGTGTCCAAAGAGTGTCCGGTCTTCAGTATAGCACAATCCGCCAATGTAATAGAATTTACTGTTTATCATATTACAATTCAATACAATTCAATTCAATTCAATTTCATTTATAGTGCCAAATCATGACAAAAATGATCTCAGGACACTTTACAGACTAGGTATAGACCACACTCTATAACTTATTTATGATAAACATAGACCTAACAATTCCCCCGTAGAGTACAGTGGCAACGAAAACCTTCCCAATCTACACACGGAGTTAATAAAAAAATGCCACTGTTTTAAGTGCACAGTCTGCATAAATCAAATTAAATGGTATTGACTTCACACTAAATCTACATATTCTAAATGTTGACTTGATAATAACTCAAACCATTTTCATTTTTAAACGACTGGAGAGCATCGCTGAGAGATGGGGGTTTTATGTGTGCGTGTGTATATGTGTGTGTGTGTGTGTGTGTGTGTGTGTGTGTGTGTGTAGGGAAGGTAGGGGAAGGAAATATCTACTCGGGTGAGATGTGTAGTAGTGGGGGAGGGGAGAGCAGCACCCAGTCCTCCATTTCTCATGCTCTGATTGGCTGACCGTGTCTCCCTTACCAGAGGCAAAACCTGGCGAAGGCTGACAACAGAGACAGCTCTACACATGCACACACACACACACACACACACACACACACACACACACACACACACACACACACACACACACACACACACACACACACACACACACACACACACACACACACACACACACACTGCCTGCCCTGCTCAGAATCACAGCTCTGTCGGCTGCAGAACATGTAGTAAAGGTGGAAATGATGTTATGATCTACAACATGATGCTGAGGCACTGGTTCCTCAGGGATCCAGTCTTTATGCTGCTCTATGATTGTGTTTACTGCTGAGCCCGCAGGCAACCACACATTTGTGATGCAACAAACACCGCCATGTTTGCTACTACATACACATCAATGTTAGTAGCTGTGTTTAAGTCATTATTTCTATTGTATTCTATTGTATTCTGCTCATCATTGGTTCAGCTGGATGAGCAGAGAGGATGGCACAGAGTTGTGTAAGTTTACTGTGGTGAACGAAGCTCTACATTCACTCATAATCCAATAATGTGGAACCTTCCAGCAGGGCTGTGTGGAGGTGTGTGTTTTTACTTGTGTTTAAGAGTGTAACCGCTGTCAAATAACTTTTTATTCCTCTGATTAACTGCTTTGTCCTCGCTAGTGCCGCTCCCTCTCTTCATTACTCTCTAGCTTGTTCGACCAACACTGCTCTTTCTCTCTTTCTGGGGAGGAGGAGCAAACTTTGAATTCTGTGTTTACAAACACCAACTGATACAAGTTAGGCTACGTAATATACCTTTAAATACTGTATGGGAATAAAGGCAATCCTTTCTGGAAGTCATTCATGGAGTTGCACTCAGTTGTTCACGTGCAAAGTGATGAACTGTGTAAAGGTGTGAGTGAGAGGGGGTTTCATGAAGCATAAAGATGCTCGGGTCTTTAAGAAATCATTTTCATCAATTTGTGCTTTTGCTGTCATTATAGTGCAGAAAACCTCTGACAACTTAAGCAGATCTATTCTCAAACTGATTCATCTTAGAACTAGAAGAGGAAGGAAAATACAAATGAACTTGGAACATAGTGGAAACAAGTGTCTTAAAGGTCATATGTGAAACTATTAATCATGGGACACTGTCGACCAGCTGCAGGTGATGGTTGAATGGGGGAGAGTGAAGAAAGTTTGGCCATTTCGCTTGTGACAATGAAGAAAATCAATGGGGCTTATTCATTCAACTTCAGCCTAAAATTCATGTCCATCTAAATCATAGATCTTAGTTTCGTTTACTTCCTTCCAAGAAACTCAACACATCTCCAGATGTCTTACCCAGATCTGTAATTTGATCCTCTTGTCATTCCTGTAGATGGTCTTCACCTTGAAGTCGATGCCCACTGTACTGACAAAGGCTGGTGTGAAGGAGTCGTCAGCGTAGCGGAACAAGAAGGAGGTTTTACCCACACTGCTGTTGCCAATGATGAGGATCTTGAACATGTAGTCAAAGTTTTGGTCCGAAGACTCCTTCTGCCCGTAGGTCGCTGTTGCTGAGGCCATCTGCAAACAAAGATGCAGGAGAAATAAAGACTTCAAATGATCGTTGTGCACTCTACCTGTGACAGTCAGAGCCGTCGCAATTGGTGTAAGTACTGCGCAGGGCCATATGGGTCTCACAATGCAGCTTTTTTTAGTTTCTCGCCTTGGTTAAATCGGGTTCCTTCTTTCTGCTTGCAGTATAAAAGCAGCTTATGTGGAAATTATATCTATGACAAAGATTATGAGGAAAACAAAAAGTAGAGATGCAGCGATTGGTTGATAAGCCTTGGTTAGTCAACACGTTTGATCGTTGATTCATTGTTTAATTTATTTTTCAAGCAAAAAGTTCAGAACTTTGACAGTTTTAGCTGCTTCTCTGTGCCTTTAATGATAGTAAACTGAATATATTTGGGTTCTGGACTGTTGGTTGGATAAAATAAGCTCATCTGAATACATCTCTTGGGCTGTGGGAAGTTATAACAGATGTTTCTCAACAAAACAACTAATCTATCAATTGATCCAATATTAGGCAAGATGATGACCTGCTTTTTTAGATGCAGATGTGGTATGGATAGTTTAAATTCCTTTGTGATGGAGAATAGACTCACAAACTGTGGTCAGACACACTGTACACACTAGAGTGTGATAATCCTTCATCTAGGCACATCTGCACCACCCAGGATTTCTGCATTTTTTAAATTAATGACCATCTTCTTTAAAGTCATAAGCAAAAAAACACTTAAATAAAATGAAAACCCAAACAACCCTGTAAAAGGGTGATTTTTCATATAGAAAAGGTTATACATTTAAGGAGTGTTTGGAGAAAAGAAAAGACTCAGCATAACAGATGCTAGTGATTAACCATTCAGGCTTCAACATTGCACATTTGTTCCATGGAAATTAATCAAAGCAGCACATTGCAATGTCAAGGGAAAACAGAAAACTCATCTGAGTTTTCTCAACTTGGCAAAAAGGTCGGAGGAGGCAAATGGCTCAATCAGTCACAATCAGCTGCGGATGTGTGAGGAATAATTCACCGCACAAGCAGCTGCAAGTCGAAGTAAGTTTGGAGTTTGATATTCACCAGCTGGACTTGTTTTTTAACATCAATAACTCTGTTTCAATACCATCAATTATTTTCTATATATTTAAGGCAGGGGTCTCATGTTTACAGCTGAAGTTGGAGTCAATGGACAAAAGTAGCCTACACCAACAATGGCACCACTAAGAAGGGCTTATATGACAGTGGTAACTTTATATTTAGTGGCCTACACACTCACAATCTACTATGGCAGATTACTTAAATCAGCTGGAGAGCAGCTAGCCAAGACATCTGTCTGCTATTCAATGTAGTTTCCTTCAACAGCTACATGAATTTCCAGGGCACTATTTTTCTGTGTTTGATCGGTCAAGTCACGGTTGAGATTTCAGAGCCCTGTGCTACTTGCCCACATTTTGCTTTTGTCCATACCAAAATTCCTAAACTGTGGGGAGAAAAATGTTTTCATGATGAGAATAACACCAAAGTTGACAAAGACCAAAATTCCCCTTTAATTGTCTGAATGTGACGCAGATATATTACTGTTCCAAACGGTGAACTGGCACAAGGTTTAAACACGCATCTTCTTTGGAGACATTTCCACGCCTGTTTCTTTTATACTTGTATGCACAAATTGTGTAAGATTCATAATTGTTTTTCTCAGTTTTGCGACTTATGGTTACCCATAACACTTGAGGTGAAGGTCTACAGAGAAGTTCCTCGCAAAAGCACAAGGGTCGTTTTATGCTTTAAAGAACTAATTTGTATGACGGCCAAGTCGTAAATCAACAATGTTAATATGCACCCAGGGAGGCAGGGTGTCATAGAGACGGAGGAGATGCCATTTCTTTAAATATGGGGATAACAGCGCACAGTTTCAGACAGCCTCTCCTGGAAGACATTCACAGTGCTGAACTTGACAGAAATAGTTGTGTAAAGAATCAAAAAGTTCAAATCTTGACTCCTTTCTTACCTAAACACAGCTGGCCAATCATGTTCAAGAAAGTTACAGTAACAGCCACCGAGGCCGATCGCGCATCTGATAAGAAACACACTGGCAGCTTTATTCCAGCTTCAGTAGTAAACCCATCAGCGACAAACAAAAATGCCAGGTACCAATGGGCTTCAAGAGTTCAGGGCTATGAGGGCTAAAACGACTCTTGAGAGCACAATGATTCAAGCTCGCAGGCCTCAGAGTCGCTGCACCCTGCTCTATATTTAGACTGTTATCTCCACTCGGCTGCAGTGGAACACGAGAACTCTCAGGGAATCGAGCACAAACAAAACAACTGCACCCTCCTGTGAGCTCAGGCCTCTCGGTTTACATGAAGGAACACAGATGCTTGTTAAATAATGAAGAAGCGCCGACCCTTCCTCAACATGTTTATGTTCTTATGCAAACAGGTGGAGGTAGAGATGTTAAAGCCATCACCAAACCTGCTGCAGGAACGTGGAAAGCAGGAAACAGGAAGCTGACGTAAAAAGGAATATGAATCCAGAACCAGGTTCCTTATAGATGAGATAACGAGACCATCTGAAAACGCAGCAGCATGGTTGTCGATTTCTATTTGGTTGATGACAAGTTCTGCTCCGCCTGTGACGTCAAGAACTCCTTAGAAATCTACAGCCAGGGGCTGCGTTTTCTTAAAGCACGACATGGTTTACTAAATATTATATTAGAGTTTTAATCCAGAATACAAACACAAGACATCTGACAAGATGGGCATGGGCATAATATCAACTTTAATCAATTATTTGCAAATATTAATAGAATTCTAAAATAATAATAGTCAAGTTAAATAACATTAGGTGTTTAATAAATCTAGGCTTTTTTTTAATAGTTTGCGGTGTATTGTACCAAATATTGACTGATTGCTCACTTGAAACCACTCCGTTTCCATTCAGTCTTGGGAGAGTTTGAACTAAACAGAAGTTGCCAGACGTGTTTGTGCTTTAATTGAATCAATAAATGTAGTCATTTATTATTATATATAATAATTTATCAAATCAATATTTAGATTGCCGAGTTTCTAGAGGAGAGTGACTGTCACAAGAGAAACACCTGAAAAAAATGTAAGAATAAGCCTAACCCATAACCCCTTCTCACACATGCACTACAAGCTGAATTGAAATAATCGAGACATTACTGGGCACAGCTGTATGTGAGAACGCAAATGTCCAAATCAATTGGAGAGGACATCAAACGGACTCTTCCCTCACAGTTCCCCAGCGCAAAGTCTAGGTATTGTCTTATTGAGCCCATGTGGGAATACAGAAGCTCATTGCCCGGAGAATTCACAGCAAGCCAGTGGGTTTTGCAGCTCATTAAAAAACTGTAAGTAAACAAACTTCCAAGGGTAAAGAATTAGGGTCACCTACGAAAATGTCTAACTGGAGAGACGACAAGACTCTGACGAGACTGCTGACACTGTTCACAATTCTAATAACCCCAATACTCCAGACATCAGACACGGAAAATCTCCTGTTGTGTGCTGCATGTGTGAACGGGACAATGTCAGGACCTGATCGGACCTTGTCCAAGAGAAAAAAGCTCCTCTGGTGTGATGCATGCCGTGCAGAAACAATGTGCATTGTGTTTCAGCAAAACATACTGTGCGATCAGAAAGCATTATGATGGTTTGCTGATTGTTCTGTTTTTTCATCCGTTGCAATTGTATTTTTAGGCAGTTTTAATTCATATTTATGTTCATTCTCTCTCTCAATCTCATAAATGTACAGCAAGCCACAGTTGGTTCATCAGTGGTGGACATCAACAACTTCAAATTAGCTGTGACTCAGCGTTTAACCCTTCTGAACTTGATTGGGATCCAATCAAGTCTTCAAGATGACAGAAAATGGGAGTGTGTGCGCTCTGCAGTGAAGTGAACCGCAGTGTGACTCAGTGAGGGTGAGAGCGTAATCCACTCCAACTACAGGAAATGGGAACAACCACGGGGGTTGAAGGAGACGTACAGTGGGCTGACAACCGAAGATCCACACTGGACCACAGGAGGAGATACTGCCAACCCACAATTCAATGCTCCTCATGGACCTTATGTGATTTAGACATTTAACCAACACATCTGTTTCATGCAGTGCATTCGCACGGGATAAGCAAAGTCTGAATTTTACTCACATTTACTACGATATGGTGTTAAGGCAATGTTTATGGAGGCGATGTCCTGAACACAGTTTTTGATTGGAACAAATACTGCTAGTCAGAAATCCTGGTTACCAGCAAATACACTATCATTTTATCATCAAGAGTATATGACGCCTAGGAAGCTTTATTTAATGAGGGGAGGTGGGGGTGGTGGGTTCAGGGGTATAACACTTAGGTGGGATGGATGTTTTTATTTTAGTTTTTATTTTGGATACTTAATATGTGCATTGATGTTTACGGGAGCCCTAAAGGCTCATATATGCATACAGTTTATTTCCTCTGTTTTCTCGTGATACCGGGATCATTTTCCTCTGTTGAGATAACAAGATAATTCATTTGAGAAATAATGAATGAAACATGATAGACCTGAGATTTCCATCACATGTGACATGTCATGCCTTGTAAAGACTTCTCATACCTGTTATGAAATTAAACTGTAATCTGTATATTTATGTGCACATAAAACTCCCTGTACTGGTATTAATGTTGTTGTAATATAATATTGTTGATAATAAAGTTGTTAAAAAAACTATGTAGTTAATGAGGACATCAGGCTCACTTAGATTGCACCTCCGATAAAGCTGAAGTCTTGCTAACCTTCTGCTAAGATGACGCACACTAATGTGGACATCATCTGTAATAAAAAGGCATAAAGTTATTTCAGCCTGTGTCAGGCTGCGATTGAAGAGATATTTGATGGTGATCGATATTCTCTTACTTGACACATAATGGACATGGCAGATTTGCACAGGATTAAGATCAATGACGACCTCCCTGAGGTCCCCAGATAGTACCAGTTCTGTATGGATAGGACTTAAGTCTGTTTCCATTGCACTGATTTTATCGAGTTTTATCGAGCTGCACTGTGGTCTGGCTGCACAAGTTAACATTCTGGCCCCGGGTGCAACAACGGTATGCAAACAGATAGCAGATATGCGGAAGAGGCCTGACAAACTGGATGTCACACTTTATATTATATTTTAAATAAACGGAAAACTTTAAACAAAAATAACACAACTTGCCAAAGGTTACGGAAAATGTATCAACTAAAACGCCTAAGAAGTCAATTTGTCACTGTGAACCAGAAAAAAAAAAGAAATCTAAAAATGTGACAAAGACTTTCAAAAGCAAACCTTCAGGAAGCAAAGTCACACTTGATCACAGTCGATGTTCAGTGTTCGATTTCGTCTTTGGCCAGCCTTATTAAAAATGTATCTGCTCGTGTTACTGTTGCACCAAAGTGTCTACTCAGCTCAGCAGATATTTTAGCCCATGCGCTTTTTTATCGACATTTTGTTTTAGCTGAGTCAGCAGTGTTGCAGTTATAGCGCATTGGGCAAAAAGTTAACTTAGAATAGACATTCAAGGTGCTACCGTCAGTTTAGATTGTACTCTTCTTCTAAACTTCTTGATTACCTTTCCACCTCTTACTTTTCTATATAAAACATATTTCTTTTTGAAAATGATTCTTATTTATTCACCCATTCAGAAATATATTTGCTGCATCTGAGCTGCAGCATGTTTCGGTCTTTTCTTCACATGTTGGGCATCTAATACATGGATTTACTGAACTTGTTCTGGACCAAAGCACTGGTTTAAATACCTAAAAATAAAACGTAAGCATGTGACAGTTATCAGTAGCTGCAATTAGAGGAGGTTGAAAATTAGCAGCCAAAGTTGGGAGTCTGGATCTTGTCAAACACTGTCACAGACTTGTGTTGGCTGTACATGATGGTGTGGTGAGATTTCCGCTGCCTTCTCCTCTGCGTCTCAGAGATAAGCTTTGGAGAAGAGAGTTGGCTTAACCTTCACTAAAAACTAATTTGATACAGAAGCTTACAGACTGCGGGCCTCTGTGCTTAATCTCAAAGTAATTAACAAAGTCTCATTATGTAAATGTGTTTCAGACTGTTGTTTTCATTTGGCCTCAATCGTTTTTGAACAAAAGCTACGAGCCTGGTGTGCCGAACTGTGAGAGCTGCCCCCAAAACCCTTGTTTGTTATAACTTATGATTTTAAACAAAGTGTAAGATGTACAGAATACTACACATTATATTTATGTGACACTGGGGGCTGTGGAGCCCTGTTTCAAGGGCTGCAACCAACAAGGTTTTTCTTTATCTACGAATCATTTTGCTTGAAAAATGTCAGAATATAGTGATAAATGCACATCAGCATCTCTAACAGCCAAAGGTGACGTCCAAAACAGTCCAAAACCAGAAGTTATTTAATATACAAGATATAAAACAGAAAAAAAACTCAACAAATTCTCACATTGGAGAAGCCGGAGCCAGAACTTTTTGCACTTTTGCTCAAAAGAAATGACTTAAAAACAATAATTGATTATGAACATAGTTGCCCATTCATTGTCTGTCAATCTACCTGTCGATTATTTGGCTAACTGTTTCAGCTCTATGTTTTCAGCTTTTAAAGTCGGACCCTATAAAGTTTCAGATTCCTTGTTTCTAGCAGCCTTTTTAGCGGTAAGGCGGTAAGATTTAAATCTTTCAGAGCCCTCCCTCTTGTCACGTTCATGGTTACTGTGTATGGCCAATATTTCTATTTTTTTGCTCTTTTGTAAACTTTATTGAAACACATTCACATCTCCACTTCCAGTCCGTCCCTTATATGTCCCACTCTGAAATCCATACACACACACACATGTTCCTATTACACTTCTGTCCTTACTACAAGCCTGACTCAAGTTGGAAGCTCCCGGTGTCCAATTACAAGTGAACGCAGCAGAACCATTAGTGAAGAGTTCTGCCAGCAGGCCAACCGCTGTCAGCAGCGACACTAACATGGCGGCATCTAGAGGGAATGTCGCCACATACATTGATATTTGAATATTCGGCAAAAAGGAAAGAAAAAGGCCCTTTCATTAATGGGTCATAGGATCAATCACCATTGTTTTAACTCACTCTTTAATAATAGGAACTTAAAAGGAAATGAAATGGATAATAGTCTGACAGAGTATATCTTTAAAGCTGCCAAACCCCAACTAACATCCATATTATGGAATATTATATATTATCTTGTCACAAGTACAACAAGATTGAGAAAAGCACTTGCTGTTTTCTTCATTTTCTTCTTTGTGTCATTTCTTATTAAACCAAATTTTTGACCTCATTTGTTCTTTTCACTGCTGAATTTGCTGACTCGTGATTCATGACGGTGTGGAGTAGAAATATAGATTAATATGAAATATTTTTGTCCACTTTAGATTTCCTGTATTTCCCATGTGTCAGATTGTTTCTGATGGTTAACGAAGAAAACCTCTAAAATGAAAGCATCATCACATCTATACACGTTTCAAAATGACACTTTTCAGACTTACTAAAGGTCCCATCAGACGACCAGAAACAGGATGCTGACACAAGCTGAGAAGGATCAGCTCCTACATCACAGAGGAAGAGGTGCATGATTTTATCAGAGCAAGCTGATAATAAAGAAATCCACATCTCTGATGTTACAGCTGTCACTTTTAGATTTACATGATGAGATGAGTTGAATCGAAGGTCACTGCGTGTTCTAGATTTTTATATGATTGTGAGCTCAAGTTGAGTCACTTAGAAAAATGTTGATACCACAGAAGAGAAGGTTTTTATATAATCCATCCATCCAACCATTTATCCTTTACAGCAGTGGTTCTTAACATGCGGTCTGGGCCCCCAAGAGGGCTGCCAAAGATCACAGGGAGTGCACGAGGCTTTGTCTGCTCTAAAGATTTGCACACATTAACTAAAATCATAATAACACACTTAGTGGATAACTTATACAATTGTATGTATATAAAACTAGTTCGAGAAAAATATAAAAAATGTTCCCGTCATTTAAAAATACATGGTAGGTCACTCCTTTGTGCCTCAGTGCTCTCAATCCGTTTCGGGACGTCAGCTCATCCTTGTTTTTCCTGCAGTTAGAGCATCACTGTTATGAATGAACACTCCCAGACACTGGATGGGCGGTGGGCTACAACCTGGACAGGCTCCAGACAGTTACAGAGTGAGATGGATAACCATTCATGCTCACATTCAAACGTGCAATTTTGAGTCAACAATTAAACAAACACTTGCATGTCTGTAGTGGCAACCTATGTTGCAGGACATAAAGTTTCTGTACTCGTGCTTGTCATAAAGCAATGAACTCATAAACCAATCCAAGAAGGACACGATCGAGGCCGATGTAAAAAGGAAAAAATGCTTTTGTTTATTATCCACATATAATCCATGTTGAACATAAGCAAAATTCTGTCTGTAACCTCAAACTAACTGACAGAAATAGAGTTTCTTAGGCCTAAAATACCGTTCAGAAAAGTGTTGCTTCCGTCCCGTTGTGATCACTTAATAACAACCCCGAGAAGCCGACCAGTGCCCACATGGCTAATTCACTACAGATCTCAACAGTACACTGTGCTTTAAGGCAGCATCAATTTTTGGTGGAAGGACAAAATAAGAGCATAATAACATCATAACTACCTAAAAAAGACATGAAGATAAAACAAAAATCTCAGTTATGATTAGCTACTATAAATTAAAGCAAAATATATATTTACTAATTAGGCACAAGCCTGCATAAGGCTAATGTTATCCATGGCTCTAACAATGTCTTCGACTATTGGAGTAAGCCAGAGAAAAGCCACTCTAACACAGGGCCAACACGCAAACTCCACAGTGCTAACCACTGCACCACCTGTGTTGACATACTACAAGGATTAAAAAACAACTTTACATGTAATGATAGAAAGCCTTGAAATGATTCAAACTCTTTGGAGAAGCATAATCTAACCTTAACCTAAACCTGACCAAGTTTTGTAGACTAAACCTGACCATACCTTGCACATTGCAAAATGACACCAAAGGGGTCCTGACCCAGCAGCTGTACGTGAGTTGGGAGTGAGAAGGTGTTGGGTGAAAACCAGAAACCATCCATCTCGGCTAAATGACCAGGGAGTTTTCGGCGCCCTTGGAGCCTCCCTCGCTAATAAAGTGTTCAGTGTTGTTCTTTAATCCTAATTCAATCATGACTAAGAGTTGTGAGCTTCTGCGCTAGACAATGACATCATCTAGCTCTCCTCTCAACCTGTCACCTAAAAGAGATTGACGTTCTCCAGGAGCTGGATTGATCCACAGCTAAGTGCTGCTGCGGCCAGCTAGTCAGGCTCATTTAATCAGCTGAGGCGGGCTTCCTGCAGACTGACAGATGATCCACAGCTGATCCCAGATCATCCAAACACCTTCCTGCTTAAAGGCAGTTACTGAGGAACCTGCTGAGAGGACTGACGGAGACGATTTCACCTCCACGAGGCAGCGGGAACGCTCAGAGAACAAAAACACACATTTTTCTGAACAGGGAGGATGAACTCATTTATTTAAGGTAAAGTTTATAAACTGATTGCAGTGGTGGAAAGTAACAAAGTACACTTACTCAATTACTGCACTCAAGTACAATTTTGAGGTACTTTATTTTACTTGACTAATTCAATTTTCTGCTACTTTTCTGCTTCTTTTCTATTACATTTTAGTCCACTACATTTATTTATATAGTTTATAGTTACTTTGCCGATTCATATTAATAATAGAAAATATATTCCACAAATGTATTATTACAGGTTAAGATAAAGCCACTGAAATTCACAAGATACCTGTAGCTGTATATAAAGTAACTAAAACTAGCTTCACTTTTGGGATGTTCATGTTAGAGCTTCAATAATGTGGCCAAATTATATAATACATTATTCTGTAATGGGCCATATTATTATTATTATTATTATTATTATTATTATTATTATTATTATTATTATTATTATTATTATTATTATTAATTATAACCTTTAGTACTTAAATGTCTATTTTGATGCTAATACTTTTGAACTATTTTAAATCCAGGAATTTTTACTTGTAAAAAAGTATTTCTACTTTATTATGATAGTACAGCTTAATTTACTTAAGTTAAAGATGTGAGTACTTCTTCCAGCACTTTCCCTTCAACGTCTTTTTTGGATTTACAACCAAGACACAGTTCATGGTACTTTGCACCACGTTCCCCACCTTATTAGAACAAATAAACAATGGTGGAATGTAAGTAAGATCGTTTACTGAAGTATCATATATTTCAATTTGATGATATTAGTGGTTAAAAGTTTAGCTCTCCACCTCGACCAGCTAACACATTAAAGCACATTAAAATAATAATAATCCAATAATATAATACTGACAGGGAAATTCATAAAGAGTGTTTTTCCCTTTTGCAACTTTAAGTACATTTTGTTGTCAATATTTTTGTACAATTTTGAACGCAGTAATTTAATATTAAAGCAAGGTATTTAATACTTTTAGTTTAATATTTTAACTTAAATTAAATTAAATTAACTTAAAATAGTTCTTCCAGCGCAGCAAAGATTCTGAAAACTAAATTTACTGAGAGTCAGACTGAGGCGGTATAAAAAATGGACGAAGCATCTCCGTCGGGATCCGTTCTCTCAACTTGATCTGGTGATGGTCTGCAGAAATCATATATCTATCTACCACCGCTATTAAATCAAACTCCAAATATTTTCCAAAATATATGAGGAGGATGTCGTAAAACTCTGCTGATGTTTGCATCTTTCCTACTGCCTGCTGTTCTTATCTCTTTCTGAATGATGCTAAAATGCTAAAATTCAAATAAAAACAAAAAAAAAGGTTTCACATTAGGGAGGAACTGTGGCACACTAAAAACTGGACCACTGAAACATAAAAATACCTTTATGTAACTAAAAATGAATAAACAAAAATCATTGAAGTAGATCTAATGCCGCATTCAACAGTCCACCTGACTTGTCGTTCATCCGCACACGGCACATCAGCCGCGTGTGCGAGAAACAATAACAATGCACTTTAACAGAGAAGATGCAGTAGCTCTATGCAGATGCTGTCCTGCTCCCAGGTTGCTTGAGACGGCATTTTTTTCTCCCCCTTTTCCACCAATCACATGCCGCCTTTTCTAAGAAGCAAGGGGATACAGATGAGAGAAGGGGAAGCTAAAAATAGCATCTCTTCTTCTTTCTTTTTTTTCGTGTCCACAGCAAACAGAGAGCAGAGATGGGGGAGCAGCCAAGATGTGGGAGATGTTTTTCTGGTGCTGTTTAGTCTGGAGGTGAATCCAGGACATTCAGGAATAAAAACAACCCTGTGTTTGTTAGAAAACCAGTTTATACTTCATAAATATGTGCCTTTTATTTGACACACGTCTTCCCCTGTTTCTACCTATGTGTTTGTTTTTCTTTCAATTTTTCAAAAACATATTGATAAAAAATGTAGAGCTTTTTGTTGAAGTTGAAACCTTTATCTTTCTGCACTTTGTCCATGTATTAAGGCTTTCTTTAGTCACAATGGTAATGCCATTTATTGATCTAATATAGGCCTAGCAGGATTTGCTTTTGAAGGAAATGCTGATAGCTACTATGTTGTGCTTGTATTTCAGACTTTAACGCTCTAAATCCTACTGCATGTTTCGCTGTCAGAGATGTTTTTGTTTTTCTTATGAGTATGTAAAAGCCTCTGAAGCAACTTTAGACTATCAGCTGACGTCCAGACAATAAAAGTCTCCACTGAAACTGATTATTTTAGCGGTTCTTTAAGGTATGTCTTAATTTAGAAATTGTTTTGCTGCAGCTGTGGTCAGAAGAGGCTCATAACTATGACAGGCTGACTATAAAACCTGAAATGTAATAAAAGATATCGACCCAGCTTGTGAATCTGATCTTGGTTGGTCTGTAGCAGCGTTTGTCACAGGCAACATGGATGTGTGTGTGTTTTCCCAGGAGAAACAGCAGATGCGTCACTTCCAGTGCAGAGGTGACCTGCAGACTGTCGGCTCACATTCAGACTTTTTCAAACACGTGAACCTTTGCAATCCTTTTCAGATGAAATGAAACATCACTGCCTGAACTGGTCACTTTATAGTTGTCATAGCTCTTTGTAATGTACGAATATAAGGATTCATTTGAATGGCCAAACTTAAACTGACAAGGCTGAACCAAGTTCTGGACAAAAACAAATGTTTTCTATAAAGGCTGTCGATATCCAATCATAAAGCCTACATTTAAGAAACTTGAAGGATTTACCCCCTATTGTAGATTCTCCTCCTGAGTTTGTGTACAACTATAGCCTTTATATAAGGGCACTCCCAGCATAGCTAATACTTTTTATTTTGAATGCCCAAGTCAAACTTTAGCGGGTTTCTTACATATTAATCAGTGAAATGTGCTGTTGCAGTATGGGAAGCGCACACGCACGCGCGCACACACACGCGCGCCAATTCATATGAAGGCAGTAACCGAGGTCTGATTGGTGTTTCACCCAACCACAGGAGCACAACAGTCCTCCATATGGCTCAGTGTCTCATGTATTAAATTACAATAAAATTCCAATAATCATCCACATAGTCGCACTGATAGTGAGTGGTGACCGTAGGTTTTTTTAGTGATAATAATCGATAAATATAATTAGAAAATTACTGAAAATCTTACGTATACGCGTGTCAAAATCATATATGATTACTCCCGCTTAGTTTATTCTCTTGAGGGATTTGATTTTGTTCTATTTTTCCTGCCTCAGGCACATTTAGACTCATTTTTCCTGATTTAAACCATCGGACGGTGTGAAACGCCTTTTCCTGCAGGACAGGCCCTGAGTCACACCAGAGATCCACTAAACCAGTATCAGCCTGCACATCCATCCTCAGATAACACGAATAAATGTGCATTTCATGTATTTACGACGGTTTTATGGTTTTCACAATGAAAACAGCTGTTCTAAAGCAAGCATCTTATGGCAAAGGTTATTTAATCTGAAACCATGTACTTGATATTTAAACATAAGCACTCGCAAACAATAAAAGCAGCATGCAGTCATATCATTTTGATATAAAATGTGTGTCTTTGTAATAGGTAATAAAGACAGATATCCCACCTTTATAGATTTCTATCCGGCTGCTATCCACCACGTCCAGCACCCGCAGAAACACCACCACTGTCAAACCACAAAGGCTGTGCAGCACAACACCCGGCGACCGATTTCACAATAAAAGCTCTTTAAACGAGTTGTGTTTCCGTTAAAAGCTCAAAATAAATGCGACAATTATCATGAAAAACCAGTGTCTTTTTAAATATAGGTAAATGTCAAGGCATGTGTTCTGATTGACAGTGTTGCTTTGTAATTAAAGGCCTACTGCAAACTAATGTGAACTGCAGACGCATTGTGTCAACGTAACCTACTTGACCATTGTGATTCTGATTCCGTAAACAGCTGTTCTGACTGCTTTTACTCACTAAAATAAATCTCAAAAGCAATGAGAACAACTGTCTGCTTAATGCTGAAATATTTATTTACCGTTTCAGTCTTTGCGACCTTCATTATTCAGGTATATTTGTCTAAATATTCACTAAAATGGCAGACTAATGCAGTTCGACGTATGTAAACAAAAATGTGTGTGTTTTTTAATATTTTACTCTATCTTTTCATATTAGCCACATTTGCCTTTATGAGCTTGTCGGTCAAGTGCTTCACACCTTAAATGTCTCAAAACCGTAGGAAAAGGGCTGTACAAATAAAATTTAAATGATATTAACTTCTGATACTGATACTGGCAGACTCACTTAGAACAGTTACAAAAAGGACTGTTCAAAAAACATCCTTTACTTTGAAAGAAAACCTAATGTCCGGTCTTTCTGTACCTCCGCCACCTTTATGCAGAGAGAAATGACTGACAGGTGGGCGGGACTTCAGAGGCGTTGGGGGAGATCTGACGAATCCGGAGCCGCGACGTCACAACTGTCCTGAAAGACTCCGGCTCAAATCCTCAACAACCTGTCGTTTTTTATTGATGAGCGCTGCCGGAGAAACTGAATTATTGATCAGGAGGAGGTCAGCAGTAACCACTGCCGCTGTTTCCACCCACCAACAGAAAGGCTATTATGTGACTGTAAAAAACATCACTCAAAAAACACCTTAATAGCCTATAGTCAACCCATACTACTAATGGTTAAAGATAAAGCACGGATACACACACACACACACACACACACACGTATACGTGTGTGTATATCCGTTGTTTTTCTTTAACCATATATGTATATATATATATATATATATATATATATATATATATATATATATATATATATATATATATATATATATATATATTAAAATATATATTAAAATATATATATATAATATTAAAGGTTGAATATCTACAATGAGCAGAACACCACCATCTAGTGTCTCAAGATTGTAGTCGCAACAACAAAATATATTCCAGCACTCAGTTGCCAGGTTGGTCAGACCAGTTTCATTGTCAAACCCGTCGAAAACATTTTAAATATAAATTCAGACTGAATATATTTTCTTGTGGAAAAGCAATACTTTTATTCTGTTCCCCCAAAACACTCCGTGGGTGTATTATGTAAAAAAATATATATGATAATATAATATTTTAATGAAGATTATACATGTTCAACCTTTAATCTTATCTTATTATTAAGCTTAGTATGTTTGATTGGAGTTTAAGTTTCATACTCAGTGTTTAGAATATGGACTCACCTGCTTTCCATATCACTCAGACATAGACATCATGGTATGAACATGCAGCTGCTTATGCATATTTAGGCTGTATATTAGGTGCTGAAAATGGCTGTATAATGACTATAAATCTAGAAGACATATACATATACAAATATAGCTACGCTCTATTAGTCATTTGTATATTTAAGCTTCTAAATGTACCGTTCTCTCAAGTTTAATTACATGAATTACTAAAGGGACCCAACTAATAAATAATGTAATTACGTATTTTTTTCTTTCTTTTTGTCTTTTATTATTATTATTATTGTTGTTGTTGTTATTATAAAAAAATATTCTTCGGCCAATCGTTGTGCTGTGGATGTTGCTTGTCTTACCATTGTGTTGTATTCTTAAAGTGTTTTGGGACCTTTGTAATGGAATTCCATTGCTAGGCAACAGCCTTGTTCCTTGGTAACTTCCTGTCAGCTGTCATTCGCATTCACTGCAACAGGAAATAAACTGGGACACATTTAAAATGTTTACACCTATGAAAAGGTCTACATAGGTCTACAACAATATAAAAGTGTAACCGTATTGGTCCCATTTTATGAGTGGCCATTGAGTTACACCGCAATCTGTATCTTTAATGGAGTTCTGCTCTGACACTTGTTCCTCCAGACCAGCAGGTGGCGCTCAAACATTTAATATAACTGTGTAGGACGGGTCTTGTGTAGAACTCACGTCGTGTTTCCCTGGCAGGACTCGGGTTTTATCCACAGTTGTTTGGGTTTAGGTAAGGTTGTATGTGTTTAGGTGTTTCTAAAACGATTCTGGTGTAGCACATTTGCGTGTTTGCGGTCAGGAAACGGGTATTTCGGGGGCACAGACTGCGACATAACACCGCCTCAGAAGAATGGACTCACCGGTGAGTTGACTGAGGCGTTCAGCGAGAGATCATAACGTTGTATATGTACTTTTGTACACACGAGGTCAATGTCAGCGCTTGTGTTGCACCAAACAGGAACAGTAAATAGTTGTCTCCAGGCTCCTGCATGACTTGAACCTTGAAACAGTTTCTGTGTGTCATCTGTGGGTTTATCAGAAACATAAATGGCTTTATTCACCCCGGCTGGTAATGTAATATAAGTAGTAATGTATGCTATGGAAGCCTATAAGGGACTTAAAGTGTGCTTTCCATGATGTCTTTCATAGCACATTCCCCAACGTAACCATTTTTTCCCCTTAGATTTCAATTCACATTTGAATATTGTCCACTGTAAAGTAGGTTGATTTTTTTTAAAGATAATTTTTTGGCAGTTTTTCAAGCCTTTATTATATAGAACAGAAAGGAAATAGGGTGAGAGAGGGGGAGAGATGCAGCAAAGGGCCGCTTGTCGGAGTCGAACTCGCGGCCGCTGCCTCGAGGACTTTCAGCCTCTTTTCATGGGCGACCGCTCTAACCACTGCTGTTCCCAGCACGTTGGATCTTTCAAAGTAAAATATTACATAACATCATAGAATGCCCATATGAAAATGCATTGTGGATTATTTTCATTTTTACTCAAATATCGCATGAAAAATAAATGAAGTTTAGATTATCATTTTAAAGAAGACTCATATAAGCTTCCATACAGAGTGAAAAAGTAAAGTATGTTCACTAAAAGTCAGGATCGCTCAACACAGGAGCTCCAGACCTAAGATGCCTGTTAGGCAGACTTTTTTCATAATAGGGGGAATAACGAGGACAGAAGGGAAGGAGTGGGAGCCACTTTATCCACTACTTGCTGCTCATTTCTGTCATATACAGTCATACATATTTTATATTATACATTTCCTCTACATTTAGCTTATCTGATTTAACTTACTGTGAATTTTATTTGACCTGTATTCTTTATTTAGCTAAGAGTTTATTGGTTATCCTATGATGTATTTTTTTTTTTTATACCTCCCTTGTGTTTTTGTAAGCTGCTGGAATCTTAATTTCCTTGCATGAGTCATCCCAAAGGATAAATAAAGAGAAGGCTAAGTAGTTTTTATTAACCAGCTTGTCAATCCTATTCTTATTTTTGTGATTGTGTTTTATGGCGTGGTGTGGGATGTTCAATTTCGATGTGTCCTTTTGTTTTGATCTCTCTGTGTTGGATGTGCAGCAGCCATCCATGTCTCTAGCTCTCTCTGGATAACTCATAGGCTGTTTTTTTTTTTACATTTGGTAGATCACCCAGATGAAGGCCCTGAGTTGAAACCTGTTGGTGACATAAATAAGGCTCTTCTAGTTAGTCAACTCTCCCAGAGAGAGAGACAAAGAGTTGTTTTCTCCCACGGATGACAGTACGCTCTCGCGGTCATGCTTCCACGGGTGAGTAAAGAGTTTATGGTCCGGATACGTTTCAACTGGCGGCCGTTTTTCCAGGGCCGGGCCCTACTGCTCACAAACACCCTGAGTGGAGGGGTATTATTGGGTCTGGGAGATATTGTGCAGCAGACCCGGGAGAACTTCAGGATGCCAGGAAGAGTTCGGGACTGGAGGAGAACAGGTGAGAAGGGCAATATGTTCAAAATCTATTGAGTTACAGGTAATTTCATTGAAAGCCTACTTTGTATACTCCTGTGTTAATTAAATATTTGACAAATGCAAAGTGCTATTTGTGTTAAGAACTTTTGTGCAAAATTAACATAATGTGCAAGGATCACAACGTAGAGTGCCTTCGAAATTACATAAATATTGACTTGACTCGGTTCAGCCAGTACATCCCAAGGAACACCACACACCCACAAAGGCAATCTGGTTTATGCTGCCCAATGCAACGAGGAATGCAAAGATCTTTACATTGGAGAAACAAAAAAAACACTGCATAAACACATGGCCCAACACAGGAGAGCTAAGTCCTCAGGCCTGGACTCTGCTCCACTTGCAGCTCAAGCAGAAAGCCCACTCCTTTGATGACAGCAATGTCCACATCCTGGACAGAGAGGACAGATGGTTGAAAGAGGAGTAAAAGAAACCATCTATGTAAAAGTGGAGAAACCATCGCTAAACAGAGGAGGGGGTCTGAGACACCGCTTATCTCCAATTTACAATGCTGCCTTTTCATCCCTTCCCAGGAGATTCAACAATCTAACCTCGGAGAACGACTGTTCACAAAAGGCCTCCTGCGACTCCGACTGTCATTAAGACTCAATAGAGCACTAACGAAGTCGAAACCAACTTCTCACCAGCAACTGTCACTCTAGACAAAGGGTTCCAGTGACATCGTCGGCCTTGTTAGGGCGTACTCACACTGTAAATATCTGGATCGCCACACCAGATAGTTGGTCCAGTCCCAGCCTGGTCAGATGCGTACATGAACTGATGAAGCCTCTTGGATGAGAGGTGAAACGTCTTCCTAGACAAATAACCGAGTCCAGTTGCTTTTGACTGAAATTGCTTTGGGGATAACGATGACCTGGACAAATGAGAACATTCACAGGCAAACCTTGTGATAGAAACAATATTTAAAAAATACATGTGACAGACATTTTTATATTGTTTTGACTCTATCTATCTATCTATCTATCTATCTATCTATCTATCTATCTATCTATCTATCTATCTATCTATCTATCTATCTATCTATCTATCTATCTATCTATCTATCTATCTATCTATCTATCTATCTATCTATCTATCTATCTATCTATCTATCTATCTATCTATCTATCTATCTATCTATCTATCTATCTATCTATCTATCTATCTATCTATCTATCTATCTATCTATCTATCTATCTATCTATCTATCTATCTATCTATCTATCTATCTATCTATCTATCTATCTATCTATCTATCTATCTATCTATCTATCTATCTATCTATCTATCTATCTATCTATCTATCTATCTATCTATCTATCTATCTATCTATCTATCTATCTATCTATCTATCTATCTATCTATCTATCTATCTATCTATCTATCTATCTATCTATCTATCTATCTATCTATCTATCTATCTATCTATCTATCTATCTATCTATCTATCTATCTATCTATCTATCTATCTATCTATCTATCTATCTATCTATCTATCTATCTATCTATCTATCTATCTATCTATCTATCTATCTATCTATCTATCTATCACTGGGCACTCTTTTGGGAGATGTGACAATTTTGATTAAAAAAACAAAACTGCAATTTTCAAATGATATTTCATATAATGAATGTATGAGTAGTTAAAGTTAATGTACTTGTTATTGTCTATGTAAACAACATACACACTTAAATCTTCATCTCTTAAAAAAGGGCGCACTCACACTGTCTATCCGTACCGTGCCCAAGCATGTTTCAGGGCTAAAGTCTAGTTCGTTTGACCAATGTGAGGCCCGTTTGGGAGAGGTGGGCTTTTGTAAACACGTTTGCACATGTACGAGCACGAGGCCGACGGTGGTTCTGATGTCATTTTATGTGCACCCGTTCGGACATAGAAAAAAGAAGGATGAACTATGCGCATTTAAAACAAGTGCCTTGCAACGTCGACTAAACAGGGTCGTGCCGCATCACAAGTCCAAAAAAAACCACAAAGCCAAAAAAGTTACCATGTTTTCTGCGCTGCTTTCCATCACAAGGCTGCAAGCTTTTGTAAACAAAGCGACGCATCGCGATGATGTCAACCAATGCGTGTGACGGCTTGATGACGTATAGGCAGGCAAGAAGCATTCGTGCCGAGGCCCAGGTAGTGTGAGTACAAACGGGCCTTGGCCGCGGGGGGACAAGTACCCTAAAGCACGGGGTACGGTACAGATGGACAGTGTGAGTGCACCCAAAGAGTCAAACGTGGTATTTTGGAAAGTATTTGTTGTATTTGTTCTATAACCAATTATTGCTATTAATCCTTACTTTTCTCTTGACTGTCTCCCCTAAAGGTTACATGTTTACAGTTGGCTGCTCCATGGGTCCAATGCTGCAATACTGGTACGCCTGGCTGGACCGAGTGTTTGTGGGCACAGCTTTGAAAACAGTTGGCAAGAAGGTTCTCGTGGACCAGCTGGTTGCCTCACCCTTTTTGGGGATGTGGTATTTTTTAGGTGAGAAGGATTTCAGAGTTATTTGGTGCTGAGCAACCTGCCTTTAAGGGGATAGTTTGGTTGTATGAGGTACTTATCGATAGTCAGTGTATTTCATACAAAACGTACTTTAGTCACCTCAAAAGAAGACCCACATAATAAAAGTCAGTGTCAGCTTAAGTGTACGCTACATTTAGAATATTTTAAACACATTACTTTGCTGTCAGACTCTCTGCCTTTCCATTAGCACTACATTTTCTCAACGTATTCCTCCCTATAAGCACAGCTGTGCCGTGCACTGTATTACATCACAGACCAGCTATATGAGTCAGGCTTAGAGGGAAGTGCTGTCTGACAACAAAGTAAAACAAAGAAAATATTCTATATCTCGCATTCATTTGAACTGAAATGGATTTTTAAAGGGGAGCCTTTTTTTAGGTGGCTAAAATAAGTTTAGCTGCTGCCCCCGCCCACAGTAGTACATTGCTTATCTTCCGTGTCCGTACTCCTGTCTGCTTCTCAAAACTGGTGGCATGATAACCATCATCAACTGTAGAAAACACACTGACTATCGATAAGTACCTCATACAACCCCACTTCGAAATGACCTCACTATCCCTTTAAGACCTGGTTCAGAAAGAAAAAAGACGACGAGTGTCACAATCAGAGGTGGATAGATACCAAAGGTCATCTTTGGTGAACAGTTTGGATTTAAATGAGGTTTCAGTTATGTGTTACAGGAGTTCCTCAAGCCTCTAATCTATCTGACAACTCTGTTTATTGCAGGTATGGGTCTCATGGAGGGACACACTTTATCTGAAGGATGGAAGGAGTTCAAAGACAAGTTCTGGGAATTTTATAAGGCAAGTACAACAGTTGTCAGTATAGATCTGGAGCAGCAGCTCGTTGTACTCATGTTGTCGTTCACTCATCACATCACAAGTTCTTCTTTGTTTTCAACCAGAGATAAGAAGTTAACTTTTTTAACTTTGACTTAAACTCAACATGGCTGTCTTGTCTTTGCTTGTGTGTTTTGGTGTTTATCTAAAACACAAGGAGAAAAAATATAGCTGAATGTGAGCATCAGACCAGATTTTTGATTTGTTAGTGCTCATCGTTGTTGTTCTGCAGGCGGACTGCTGTGTTTGGCCTCCTGCTCAGATGATCAACTTCTACTTCCTCGCACCCAAATTCCGGGTCGTGTATATCAACTTTGTCACCTTAGGGTGGGACACCTACCTGTCCTACCTCAAACACAGAGTAAGTCAGTATGTCATTATATACAGCATATTAAAAACTCATTCATTCATCTTCAACCGGAGAACCCGCAGAAAACCCACACAGACACAGTGAGAACACGCAAACTCCACACAGAAAGGCCCAGGCCAGGATGCGAAAACCTGAAACCTTCTCGCTGTGAGGCGACAGTGCTAACCACTACACCACCTTGTAGCCTATTCAAAACTATACACCACCAATTGTGTGCTCATGTTCAGTGTGTCTGTCAAAGTTTTGTACTTGCTCAGTTATTAAAAAGTGAAGTTATGCTGATAATATTGATGTGTGTTGTGTTTACAGGATGACAGCCATCCCACTGAGCTTGAAGATGTGCAGCAGGAAGCGATCCCACCATCCAAATCTCTGGAGAAGAAAGCTATCTGAGGCAAAATAACAAATGTGGTCATGCTTTTCCACTTCTGGAAAATGTTGTGACTGTTATAACAGAGGTATTTTTCCTCACCCGAGTTTAAAACGACCACATGTTTCTGTCTGAACTCTGTCTGAGTTGTGGATGTTTAAGTGGAAGGGCTGGAACACTTTTCCCTTCATGTCTGTGGAGTTTTAATGTGTCCGATGTGTCTGTTTATTTATATCTGAACGATGTGCACTCCTGTAGGAACATTCAGGGATGAGCAGCTGTTTCACTGCCGGTCATGCTGATGCTGATGCTGATGGTTGTGTTGTTTTTTTAATCACAGCCTAGGAGTGTAACTGCTGCCTTGTTTGTAGTGTGACACTGACATTGTTGTTTTTTGCGCTCAAACATTTAAGCTGTCCAACATCCAACAGAGGGACATTCCTTTTATTTATGTGCTGTTTTTTGTTTCTGGTTCATAATTGATGTTAAACAGCTGTTATGTTTTGTCTCAATTATATCGACCTGTGCAAACTTTGCGTGTGCTGTGCGCGGTTTTCATGCCAAATAACCTCATCTTCAGTTTATCCTTTAGAGGATGAAAATAACTGAATGATTGTGATTATGTAAAATCTATTATAGGATTATTATTTAATATAAGATCTTATATATTTGTATCATATCAAACTGAATCCTAAAGTGTACGTGTGAATCTGATTCCTGAAAGACTGAAGATGTAAATTTCATTTATTTTGAAACTGTTCTATACTAATGACTGTAAATGTGACTTGATATACTGAATGAAGCACTTTTAATTTTGGCAGAACAGGTGATTAATCAGTGTATGTGATGAAATTATTTCAAATTTATATTTATGTTTGGTCTTGCCATAAATTTGAATGTATAATAAGCATATTTAATGTGTGTAAGGAACTTTTAAAACAAGCATATATCATGGAGGCCATTACATCATTTTGAATGCTAATGATGAACAGCAATTGTTTTATTGTTGAATGAAAAACTTTCCCCAGAAGCAGAACAAATAAATCTTTGTGTACTCTTCATCATAATGGAAATCACATTTATCATGTGCATATCAGACTCTTTAAAACACAGGAGCTGTTGTCAATTATGACACAATAAAGATTTTATATCAGTAAAGACAGAAATATGACAGGATGAGTCTTTACTCTTATTTGCTTATCTGTATCATTAGTTGTTTTTGTTTTTTTTTTGTTTTTTACTATTTACACAATGAGGACGTTCAATTATTTGTGCTAATATCACGAAGAACATGTATTGCTCTTTAACATTGATATTCTGAACAGGAGAAAGATCATGGTCATTCATGGTCTCGGTGAATACTACAGTCTGATTGGCTGCACAGTGAAACGGTTCGTTCACAGTGCTAAATTAACACCTCCATTTACAAGTTACATTTGTACGGAGCCCCTGAAGTCATAAAAGGTAATATTTTTTATCTTGTGCGAGAGGTCTTGTCGAGAGTTCAAGCTCCACACTATTGCAGCACTTTAAAAAGCTGACATCTGTCCAATTTCCATCAGAGTGAAGTCCTTCAGTGCCCAATTGTCTGAACAAGACAGGATGGCAACACAAGTTGTAAGAAGTACGTTGATGCAGCCCCTGTGGACTTATGATATCATAGCAATCATCTCACATCCCATTTGAATTTGACTCGCTACAGCTGACAGTGACGTTACACATGGCTTATTTGTTCATGGAAATCTTGATCTTGCTTCGGGAACAATGACAAGGCCGGATAGCTAGCTTGAGAACGAGTAGATGTGCCTCCAGTCCCTTCCAGTTTTATTGACTTTCTATGTGGGGAAAACCAAGTGAAACAAAGTATTAATCACAGTAGAGTAGTTTTTACATACTTAGAGTTTAACCTAACTTAGAATTTTGGTTAGACTTAAAGTTAAATTTAACTGCTGTACAAAGACATAAAATGGGACTTGAGATCAAAATTAGAGAACAAATTAATGATACTTGATTTATTCTGAAATACTGTTGCTTTTTTATTGTTCAAAATTTGATAGAATTTCCGCTGTGGCTATACCACTGCTGTGCTCGGATGTTTGTTTTTTTTAAATAACCAAGGCAGAACAGTAACCATTGTGTCAGAAGAGAAGATTCAAACAATGTTTTCTTCGGGCTATAGGATTCAAAAATGAATAGGAAGTGCAGAGGCCACAGCTTTGAACGGCTTCAGCACATCTGCGCCCACAGGACATCACTAGTTTCTCACACTGCTCTGGTTTGATCTTGGTCCATTCTTCTTAAGTCTCTTCCACAGTTCTGTAACTGTAGTGGGTTTCTTAGACATTACTTTGTTGCCAAGGATTTCCCAGAGATTCTCTCTGAGTTTTAGATCTGGACTCTGACACTTCCTCCTTCAAATTTAACTTCTTTAGACACTTTGAGTTTAGTCTTTTTTAAGTCCTACGCCGAACATAATGTTTCCCATCAGACCCAAATAAAATGAATGTCCTCTCATCACTGAAGTCACTCTGGACCAGTTCTTCTCTGTCCACACACCATGCTCCTCAGAAAAGTCAAGTCTATACTTTTATTCTTTCTGCTGATGAGAGGGTTGGTCACTGCAGAGTGGGCTTTCAGTCCAAAAAATCTTAAATGACGAGACACTGTGCAGAGACACGTCCTTGCTCTGTTCAGCACTGAACTGGCGAGCAACTCCAGCTGCAGTGTTGAACAGATTCCCCATTGAGAGTCTTGTTTTGTTTTACGTGGACCGGCCTTTTTGTCAGGGGACTTACTTGACTTTGTGTCCTTGTAAAGTTTCAGTATTCTTGAAATCACAGACTTGGAACGTCCAACCTCTCTCTGATGGCTGAGAGGGTAATCCCTTTGGCCTTCATTTGGACGATCTGCTGTCTCAGGGTTTCAGTCTCCTTAGAGCAGCTCGCCATCTTGCAAAGTAACCAGGAGAGCTGCCAGATAAATAGGGTGTGTCCCACAATTAAGTAAATTGTCACCAGGTGCCAGATTAACGCCAATAACTGGGAGGGATCTGAAAGTGTTCTCTAATTTTGCTCACTGTTTTTTCCCCCACAAAATAAATGTTTTTGTTGAAGTGGTTATTATAAAAAAAAAAAAAACATGCTAGTACAGCAGTGGTATAGCTATCTTCTATCATATTATGAACAAAAAAAAAAAAACATTTAATCAAGAATTCATTCTTTGTTCTCTCATTTTGATCTCCAGTGTATTTGTGTGCAGCAGGAAACAGCTTCAGCTCCAGTTGGTGAGTAACGTTTTCAGGACCTGAGGCCATTTGCATAAACTTAGTTTAAACTGGCCTTAGGCTGGTCTTAGATTAGTATAATTCAACCTGTCTTACATAAGACTGAATCATTGAGTTAGGCAAATTAGCCACCTCTCTCCTTAACTAAGACTGAAGTTAGAGTTTGTTCATGAGAGTTTATGGATGAAGCATTAAGTTGTTAAATTTTACTAATTTAGTGGCTGGTTAGCTATCATACACTATCTTGCTGGTACACTAGTTAAATAAAGTGACACCAACATCGGGCTGATAGCCAGCAGCCGTCTTGTGTCTTCCCGCTGCTAGGGAGAATTACAGTCTACTTGCAACATGTGCCCGTAAATTATTATGCCGTTTCACACATTTATTTTTAGCAACAAATGTGACTAAAATAAAAACACTGTAGTGCTGGCATCAGCTTTCTGTAAACTGATTGAAACTAATTAATTATTGTATCCACATTGTATTCTCCCATTAGGCAGGTTTTCAGTTTGATAGTCTGATAAAATGCTCTTATCGACTCTGATTATTACATCTGTGTGTGTGTGTGTGTGTGTGTGTGTGTGTGTGTGTGTGTGTGTGTGTGTGTGTGTGTGTGTGTGTGTTTGTGTGTGTGTGTGTGTGTGTGTGCGTACGTGCGTGCATGCTCACACTCCAGATTGGAGAGCAACTGTAAACTTCTCTTAAAGTATTTCTACTCAACTTGTTCAAAAGTCCACTATTTTCCCACGCATACATCATTTTACATGAGAACATTTGTGCTCCTTCACACAATCCAGCTTTGGAAACAAACACTTTCACATTTGGCGCTATGAGCCATCAAGTGACTGGAGTGCCAACCAACAGTTTTCTTTTCAACATTCAGCATTCACACCTCAATGTCTTCAGAAGTTACCTTCTAGTGACAGATTCAAGAAAGAACACTGGAATACATATCACTTTAAATCCACAGTAAACACAGAGCCTTGCTCAAACATTGACTAACCAGCCTGAAGGGCACTAAACTCATATAAAACTGCTGTCAAATACGTAGATGTGTTTGAATATTTGTTGTTGTTGTTGACTGTGAGGCTCTTCCTCTCTCAAAATGCCTGCAGCAACGCAGATCACTTTGCCGATGTCCCTGTTTGAAATTATTGCATATTTCTTTTCTCATAGTACCTGTTAAACTAATAAATTTCATTTGTTTGAGAATTTGACTTGTTGAATTCTTAAGTTACTAACTTACACAAGCTGAAGTGAACTAATTGTTAAGTAGGTGCAATTTTCAAAATGTAATAGAATATACAAACATCACATCATCACACAAAGCAAAGGAAACCCACACATCACGAAACAATTCCCTTGGTATTTGCATGCATTCACGTACAATGGCCGCTCTCAGTTCAGCAACTGTTGCAGGTTTCATAGCGTAGACTTTGTCTTTTAGGTATACTGTATATATATATATATATATATATGAATTTAGTTATCTGCTGCTAAAGTGTGTATACATTTTTGGGAAACCCTGTATATTATGAATTAAATAATAAGACAGTTAAGGCAGATAAGCTATATTGACAGGTGTGACCTTTTTATTGAAGCCCTGTGTTTAAGTTCAGCTGGTCGGTGACTTATAAACTGTTTGCTGTCTAGTTAAGAAAAAACTGCAAACTTACTTTACTGGGGGATGTTTGTTTTCTGGAGTTGTGTACTTTTGTTCTAAATCTTCTGTGCAGCATCCTTTGGAGGCTGGCCATCTCTGTCTCTAGCTCTCATTGGATACCTGACACACACTCAGCCTGCTTGTAGAGTATGTATAGGCTGTATGTTTGGCTTTTTAAAATTTGGTTGATCGCCCTTTCTTCAAGTTAGTCAGCTGAGTGACTCATGGTTGTTTTTCTCTTACGGATGACAGAACTCTCTTCTCAGTCATGTCTTCCCGGGCGGGTAAAAAGTTTTTTGAGCGGATACGTTTCCATTTGCGGCCCTTTTTCCAGGGACGGGCCCTGCTGTTCACAAACACCCTGAGCAGTGGAGTATTAATGGCACTGGCAGACATGGCGGAGCAGACCCGACAGAACTTCAAGAAGCCGGACACAATTCGAGACTGGAGGAGAACAGGTGAGAAAATCGGAGCCAGAGGGATGTCATCAATACAATGTGGGGAATAGCACCGTCAACCCTGGAGGTGCTGCTGCCTTGCTCTAACCGTGCTGAACGACGCCCAAGGAGATGAAATACATACAGAAGTGTCTGTAATTGACTGTCTTTTGTGACTGACTGTGAGCAGGATACAGAGGAGAACATATGCTGTCTCGGCTTTGTTGCAACAGATTCTGATTGGGACTTGATTTATCCTGAGAAGGGAAATCCATTGGCAGCTTACCCAGTCCATACACAACATACACAATATAAACAGGATGGAAACTCACAGCTAAGGTCAGAGGCAACAGATCAACATACATAGGGAATAACAAGCAGCAGTAGTTATCCATTCTGTTACAGTTTAATAGATAACCGGGTTTAAAGTCAATTTCTGTAGACACATACATAAATATACACTAGCCTATATGTGCATACGCCCAACAATACAAACATATCCACATATATGTATACATGTACATACACATGTACATGATAAATAAGAAAGAGGACCGAAGAATTCACTCACTTAACTTAAAAAGATGACAGTGATGAAGAGATGATTAAAATCAGTACATTCATTAATCAAACTCTGACTGCTCTTACACTACCTTACATAATTTGCTCAAGGGTCCTCAAGGACAAGTAAAACTTGTATTTGAATATTAATTATGATGAAGGATATCTGCAATAGCTGCGTCAGAGTCTGAGTCAAGACAATGCTCTCTGGGAAATTTCTCAGCAGTGTGTGGTTTGGATTGAATAATATTAAACATTTGGTCAGATCCTTGTATTCTGCAGTTGACCTGCTTTGTGTCAGCGCTCTTTCAGGGTTTTTTTGTGTTACTGAAGTGTTTTACTTTGCTTTACGCCACAAATATTTTAAGCTATCTTACATGTATCATACATTAGGTTTCTTTCAGTTTTTATATACAGTCCGTTAATAAAATTGCCCATAAATCACAAAGGATACAAAGTATCTTGAAAACAAAAAGCAACATTTAAATGCTCACAATCAAAAAATATTTAAAAAAATCCATTAGATAAATAATGTTATTCTTTAAATCTTACCGGTATACTAATTTTGAAATCATTTAAAGCTTAACGGTTTACTAAATTAAGATAAAGAAAAGGTAAACGTTCATAAATACATGAGATATAGCAAAAAAAAACATTCTCACAGTATAATACCCCTTACAGGTTGAATCTCCATTTTAATACAAAATAGCAAATTTAAACCTTGATTCTCGCTTAATAAAATAAATAATAAAGTTGTAAAAACATGTTATTTAGGTGAATATTTGTACAATACACTCAATTTTGAATGACTGACTCTTTGCCAATAATCCTCTTTCCCATAACTCTCTCCCTCTAAAGCCAACATGTTTACGATGGGCTGCTCCATGGGTCCCATGATGCACTACTGGTTCATCTGGCTGGACAAAGTCTTGGTAGGCAAAGCTATTAAAACGGTGGTCCAGAAGGTTCTGTTGGACCAGCTGACCTTCACACCGTTTTTGGGGTCGTGGTATTTTGTAGGTGAGTAGTAATTCAGAGTTTCAATATTAATAATAATAATAATAATAAGAATATTAATAATAACAATAATACAAAAATAATAATTTCATACATAATGGAAAATAAGATGGAAAATATAAATCACTTGATAGTAGTTAAAATAAAATACATATAATGCATAACATGAGCTGGACAGGAAAACCCACTGAATAATTTTGATGAAAATAAGGCTATAAGTACATAAGTAGAACTATATTATATATTATATATATATATATATATATATATATATATATATATATATATATATATATATATATATATATATATATATATATATATATATATATATATATCAGTACCCACTAAGCAGCTGGTCTCTTTCTTCCTTTAGTGCACACACCTCAGGTGTTAGCACATAAGCAGTCTCTCTTTGGCACACACACACACACGCACACACATAGCACACACACACACACACACACACACACACACACACACACACACACACACACACACACACACACACACACACACACACACACGTAAGACAGAGTGTACAGAGTCAAAGGTTATACTTAAAGACATAAGACAAAAGATGACATGTGTCAATATCAGAGACTGATCGAGTTCAAAGGTTGGCTTCAGTCAGCAGTGTGGATTTGACTCAGGATTTGTCCGTGAATGTCAGTTATGTTTTAAAAGAGCTCCTCCAGCCTCTGACCCTATCTGAAGTTGGTTTTGATGATGGCACTGATGCACATCTGACAAACAACTCTGTTCATTGCAGGTATGAGTCTCTTTGAGGGAGAAACTTTATCTGAAGCATGGAAGGAATGTACAGACAAGTTCTGGGAAATGTACAGGGCAAGTACACCTACTCATCACATCACAAGTTCTTCTGTGGTCTTAACTAGAGATGAAAAGTTAACTTTGCTTTTTTTTGCATTTGTAACTTTAACTTAAACTAAATATGGCTGTCTTGTCTGGCTTGCACTCACACTGCTTCAAAAGATCCGGGCCACGGCACGATTGCTGCTTCTACGTCATCACGTTGTCATACGACACGTGCAGTGATTATCGTCATCGCATTGCGTCGCTTAGTTTTAAAGGGGTTCCGTAGACCTCTGAGTTTTATAAATTTTGTCTAAGCCCCTACTGCAGTGATTTCTTGATTGAGCCAATAAGAAAGTGCCAAAAAAAAGCAGCGTCACATACATGCCTTTTCTTTGGTAAGAGGAAATGAGGCGGAGTCAAAGTCTGACAAGATGGCGACTCCCATAGGTGAGTACGATTCGATCAAGTTGAGAGAAAGGACCTCGACTTAGAGACAGTCTTAGTTTTGTCCAACTGCTTTTCATCTGACCTAATCTGCAGAAAACATTCCAACTACGCATCAGTAACCTGACTCTCCCCAGATGAATTTCATTGGAGTTAGGCAGAGTCAAGGCGGAAGCAAGGCAAAACAAGATTCATCTGGTGATTAACGCATCAGACCACTGCAAACCCTTCAGACCCATTTTTTTAAACGTTGCATATAAATTGACCACTATACTTATGCACATGCTCGTGCGTGTACATGTGCAATTGTACAGTTTTGAAGCCCACCTCCAGGGCCGGGAAGCATTCAGTGCCTAGGCATGGTACAGCTGCACTCACAAAGGTCAAACGAACTAGACTTTAGCCCGAATCGTGCTTGGGCGTGGTACAAATGGTAAGTGTGAGTAGACCTTTACTTGCGGTTTAGTCGTATGATAACTTAAATGCAGTTGAAAGAATTACATTTTCCAGCTTTCCCTTTGCAAATATGATTCTGACCATTATTCAACGCCACTGATTTGGTGACTCTAATCTTGAAACTGTGGTGAATGTATAAATCTTCTGTGCTGTCGGTTGAAGATAAATGTGGAGAATACATATTCGCAAAAAACCCACTTAATACCCTTTTCCTATAATTCCTTCAAATTCTTAACTACACACATTATCTATGTCTGGACAGACATGGATATAATGCCAACTATACTTATTAAGGACTTCTGAGACCCTTTTTTCAAATTATGATTAAGAAAAACTTCTCTGAAGAAACTGGATTTGTAAAAATGTATCTTGGTTGACGGCCCAGCTGATAGTGACAGTTCCAACATGTTTGTGCTGGGTAATCAGTTCACCTTTGTTTATGCTCATCTGTGTTCCTCTTGACTGCAGCTCGACTGCTGTATTTGGCCTCCTGCTCAGATGATCAACTTCTACTTTGTCCCGCGTGAATTCCGCGTCATGTACATGAACTTTCTTGAATTAGGTTGGGACACCTATCTATCCTACCTCAAACACAGAGTAAGTTACTCAGGAGACTGGCAAAAAATAGACCATATACTGTTTATATATGGTATGCTGTATATATCAAAACCATTTCTGTGTCTGTAATGAAAAAGTGAAGTGATGTTGATGATATTGATGTGTATTGTGTTTACAGGATGAAAGCCATCCCACTGAGCTGGCATCAGACAGCAGTGCTGTGGATGTGCAGCCGGAAGTGATGGAGGAGAAAGCTTGGAGACATAGTTCAAGCTCAACTGTGAAGCCGTTCATCTGATACAAAATAACGTTTGCCTTTTTATCTGTTCATACTTCTTTTCCACTTCTGGAAAATGTTGTGACTGTTATAACGGAGGTCTTTTTCCTCACCCGAGTTTAAAACGACCACGTGTTTCTGTCTGAACTCTGTCTGAGTTGTGGATGTTTAAGTGGAAGGGCTGGAACACTTTTCCCTTCATGTCTGTGTAGTTTTAATGTGTCCGATGTGTCTGTTTATTTATATCTGAACGATGTGCACTCCTGTAGGAACATTAAGGGATGAGCAGCTGTTTCACTGCCGGTCATGCTGATACTGATGGTCATGTTGTTTTTTTAATCACAGCCTAGGAGTGTAACTGCTGCCTTGTTTGTAGTGTGACACTGACATTGATGTTTTTGCGCTCAAACATTTAAGCTGTCCAACATCCAACAGAGGGACATTCCTTTTATATATGTGCTGTTTTTTGTTTCTGGTTCATACTTGATGTTAAACAGCTGTTATGTTTTGTCTCAATTATATCAACCTGTGTAAACTTTCATTGCCAAATAACCTCATCTTCAGTTTATCCCTTAGAGGATGAAAATAATTGAATGATTGTGATTATGTACTGTCTATTATTCATTATAGGATTATTATTTAATATAAGATCTTCTATATTTTTATCATATCAAACTGAATCCTGAATTTTACATGTAAACCTCATTTTTGAAAGACTGTAGATGTGAAATTCATTTATCTTCAAACAGCGCATTTTCATACTAGTGACTGTAAATGTGACTTTATATACTGTACTGTATATCTGCAGCTGCTAGTTTAAGACTGAAGCACTTTAGTTTTGGCAGATCAGGTTTCAGCAAGTTATTTAGTGATAACATTTATTGCTTTTGATGATTTTTACATGGAAAAATCTGACACCAATGACATTCACTGTAGCCAGGATGTGTAGCTGTGTGTTATGTGTGTTATCATTTATAAGGTGATACATTTGTTATCGGTTTAGTCATGAGCGTTGTATATATATACAACGGTCATGACTAAACCGATTACCATTATAGTTCAAGTTTATCTGCAGCTATCATTTGGGACAGGAGCCACATCTGGTTTGAGTCTACTGGAGTTTTACCTGAAACAATATACAATAGAGGCCCCAAGGAGTATGTTGTTTGACATGTTGTCCAAAAAGAACCCATCTGAGTAAATAACATCGATATGAAGGGGCTCCCCAGCAGAAAGATTTCCAGATGTGGGCCCTCAACATATAAATATATACAGTATATATATATATCATCTGTATTGTACCACATCATTATTATTGTCGTAGCCTTGTCTTTCCTACAAAATCTAAAAGTATACAACAAATAACAAAGAATCTGCATGGCTATGTTTGTTGTATGTAACTTAGTGTTTTTTTTGTTTACCAGTGTTCTGTCTAGTTGCATTATATTGTTTTAAGTTGATTGCAGCTGTGTGTAGTAGTAAAATGCCCTCTTGGGGACAGTGAAGTATATCTTATCTTTAAAGTTTATACACTGTACACAAATAGACAGGTATATGTTCATCCTCATATATTAAACTGCTGTAGCTGTCTGATGTCAGACAGAATTAACTCTAACGACTGCTCTAACTAATTACACGTTACCATCGTCAGTCTGACATTTCCTGCACTGTAACCGATTTCAATTCAGAGGGGAATTTCATTAACTTCAGGTCCAGGTCGACCAACTTCCAGTTTAGCTGTATGCTAACTTAAATGCAGTTAAAATAATTTAATTCTTCTCTTCTAGGTTTTCCAAAGTTTATTAGACAGAATTTAGTTGTGGTTGTTACACAATGTATCCACCGTTTTACAGCCACCACAGTAGCAAGAAGCGATTATGAAAAAAACGTTAATCTTTCCCATGGCATTGATTCGGTCCCGTCAGCTGAAAAACTGCAGCAGACCACCATTACCGCTCACATGCACACTTATAGGCAAATTAGGGCACCTATTAAACTAAAACCTGCATGTCTTTGGACTGTGGTGGACTTTGGGAGGAAGCAAGGGAAACCGGACAGAAACCCACACTGACATGGGGAGAATGCCTGGGTCTCAGCTCCGCCCTGTCGTCCAAATATAGTCATGGTTTCAAAAAACCCAAAATGCCAAAATCAAGGCTTTAAAACCATGGATGTGTTACGAGAACTGGATACAGCGTTCATTGCAGAGTCCCGTAACTTGAATGGGGATTAAATGATTTCATACAGTGTAATGTCAAATTGGTTTCAAAATCCAGTGCACTTCCTGTGGGCCTGTTCAAAACAGCAGTCCACAAACCAATGGGTGACATCACCATAGCTACTGTACATTCCTCTCTTTTATACAGTCTGTGTGCCTGACGAATCAATCAACTCAGTGTTAGCATGTTCACAGGTCTGGACCCAGGCAACTCCTGTAGGCTACATGAGATTTAAAATACATTTAGACGATGGAAAAGACACAAGAGACAAAAATACGAGTTAAAAATAGTCAAATAAATGTAACAGAATTGAATATGAAATCAAATCAAATCAAATCAAATCAAACTTTATTTATATGGCGCTTTTCATACAGAAAAGTATCGCAAAGTGCCTCACAGAGATGTACAGAAAAAGAGAAACATCAAATAAAATCAGGAGAAGAAAGTTAAAAGAACCCAACCCTCCCACAGTCATGCACAGAGACACATACAAATGTATATACGTTCATTCACACATTCACATAAACACACACAGCCAGGCAGGCACACAGATACACAGACTCACACCTACACCAACGCTAGCTATCACTACAGAGACATGGCCAAGCAGCGAGACCTGAGGTACAGAGGAGTCTAGAGGAAGCTACCTTTTGGGGGGCCAACCACACCGGGAGAGATCCCAGTCCAAGGTCACAGGGAGCACCGCCACAGAGACCACCCCAACCCGAGCAGACAGGAGCCTCTGCTCTGATTAGCACTGCCTAAAAGGAAAAAATTAACTAAAAGCCTGGTTAAAAAGATGGGTCTTAAGCCTCTTTTTAAAAACCTCAGCAGTTAGTATGAAAGAAATGTAAGATGTGATTGCTGCACAGAAAAGTAAACAGTAACAGTAAAACACATTTTTTTGCAGCAGGAAAGAGATTTATTTATTGGATTATTGTAAGTTGGACACTTTCAAATTCTTTCAAGCATTGTTCAAACCTTCACTACTCATTTATACATTCACAAACAAACTTTATTCAAACTTTAAAACGGTGCTTTTTTACAAATTCACAGTTTAAGTTTCATGATATTTTCATTTTTCATATTTGTGTGTCTGGGATGGAGAGTTTGTGACACGATATCACACTGATGTGTTTCATTTGTGTGAGAATTTGAATCCAGCATGTGGAAATCTTATTAAGATGCAAAGTTATGCAAACTGGAAACTTATTAAGTTCTGCTGGACTGATTATATACCTTGTCTTGTTCTTATTAAACTATACCATATGACACCATATTATATTTGATATTCTATGCTGTACTACATGTTATATCTTACACTATGTTTTACTATGTACTATGCTATATTGTAGTATTATACTATATATTATGCTGTAATATACTACATCTTATACTATGACTATTGCACTTTTTTCTATTATATTAATACAGACAAACACTGAGTATCACTATTTCATCATATTATATATTGGTGTACACTGCTAACATAGTCATTTGTCTCCAAATACTCTTCTATAATTACTATTTTTTATTCTTCTCTATTTTTATTTTAGTTTATGTACCTGTTATATATTTCTGTTACTTTCTTTACTTGTTTTATTTCTGTTGTTTCTGTTGTACTGCTGCAACAACCGAATTTCCCTGCATAATAATAATTATTCTGAGAGCTAAAGTGAACTAGAGCCAAACCTCTCATCAGTTTACTTGACCAATGAAGTTATTTCTGATTCTGTAAAAAAAACAGTGCTCAGCATGGATTTTATTACATTTCAATTTTATGCAAACTAAAAAAAAAAATACAAAACAGTTCCCAGCAATTACAACTAAAAAAAAAACAATCCAACGGCCAGAATTCAAACTCTAAAACGTTTCACATCTTTCAAACATTATGGGTGTGTAAATTGTTAAAGCCATTCAAATTAGTGTCAACTTTCTCTAATTACCTTCCTTACTTTCTCACGTTATAGATTAAAGCCCTCAGCAGACGAAAGCAGCACTGACATAAATGTCACTTTAAATACAGAACAAATACAGAGCTTTGTTCAAACATTGACTAACCAGCCTGAAGGATATGATATGCACCAACTCAGCATTTAGAGCACACCTCCTCAGGCACTCAACACATCCTGCTGTCAAGGATGTAGACTGTGTGTTTGAATATTGTCGATATGACGCCAGCATTTCCCTCTCTCAACATGCCTGCAGCGATGCACCTCACTGTGCTGCTGTCCCTGCTTGCAGCGACTGTCTGTAAAGGTAAGTCCACATTTCACATAGTTACCCGTTAAACTGATGTGTGATTTGTTTGACAATTTAAATTGGAAATAATCTTGAAATCTTATAAAGAAGTAAAGCCTTGCAAATAGAAAACTTACTGCAGCAAGAATCAGACTCATTGGAGGTAGTTTTTTTTTACTAAATATGCAGGAAGCAGAAAAAAATCTATTTAGTAGAATCTTAACGTCAACAACAAGAATATCTGAGGCCAGGATTGCATCAAACGTTGGACGACAATAAACCAAGTAACACAGAAACACTTATATATATGATACAGATTATTACAGTAACGTGAAATATAGAAGTGAAAGTAAATGGCAAGGTCATGCCTGAGTGGAAACTGAAGCAAGTACAGCACCACAGCTTAAGTGATTCTTAGCTAAATCTACTGCGGTGTCTGCCACTTTCTTTTATGTACACAGACATGTGTACACAATACCAGCTGTTTGCTAGATGTTTGTCTGCATCATCAGTAAAGACACATCCTTACCTGACAGACAATTAATTCTGAATCTCAAACAGAATGGTGCCTTAATGACATGAAAGCTGATTAAACAACTCACAGCCCATTTAAAAGATAGTAAGGAGCGTTTGATCATATCACACAATCTTCATCAGGAGCAGCAGTGGAGGAAGTATTCAGATACATTGAAGTACGAATACCACATAGTAAAAATACTCCATTACAAGTTATAGTCCTGCAGCGAAATTGTTACTCAAGTAAATGTAAATCAATACAAAAAAGGTGCTCCGTGAGTGTCTATATTTGAATGATACTGAAGTAGGTGCTTGTGTGTTACAACTAAGCAAGGAGATACATTATTTCCAGCTACTTATATTAGGAAATTAGTTGCCACCTTTAAGTAAACTAAAACAAGCCAAACCCCCCTTCTTTAACTGTGAAGTGGAAATAGTTTTTCATGCAGATGATCAGAAGAGTGATGGACAGATAGATAGCCTATATGTTCCTTAGGTTACCATACTAATAAACAATACAAATGAAAAATAGATGCCACAGTACAGAACATTCTTCTGTGTTTGTGTGTGCCTGCATGTTTGCACAACATGTCCAGGTGAAGGGGATAAGGGTTTCCATTGCAGTTTGACCATATTAGTCTAGGTAGATCTCCTGCTGGCACCTTTTGAAGATGATTTGTGTGTTGTCGATGAAAGTTTAAAGCTGCTGACCCTCTCCACAGCCAGTTGAGTAGATGATAACCTTAGATTTGCGAAAAGTCTTGTGAAACTCACTGATGGATGACCTTACCTAACCTTAACTATTCAAGGTCAATGCCTAACCTCAACCATCAGAAGAGTTTTACAGATCTTGGGTTACCATCTGGACACTACCTGCTTGTACAGGCACTGAGGGCTCATGCTAACACTCTAACAATACTGTTGCTTGTTTTGGTAAATTGACTTGCATTTAAATAGCGCCTTTCTTGTCTTCTGACCACTCAAGGAGTTTTACAGTCCATTTTCGGATTAGTGGATAACCCTGCCTCTGCCTGCTGAGCCACAGCCACCCTAAGCCTAGATTGCAGCTATTGACTGTATTTACTCAAGTGAATCAGAAAAGCAAACAAACTCCATCGAAGAACCTTTGTTACTTAACCTTACTGCTTCTTACTCACAAAGCAAATAAAGCAAACCTAACTTGTGTGTATTCAAATTTATTCCCATTTTTTGTAAACCTGATCAATTATTATCTTGGCTGTCATATTCTCCTTAGTGCTTAAAGACCTTCTGCCTCTGTGATCGTTACGCCAATGCAATTATGCACCATTGTATAAAATGTGACAACAGTCAACAGTTTCGTCCTCCATATCAATTTGCTATTGACCACTACTTTTTTGTCGTTTCATTGGCATCTGTTGGACTGGACCTGTGGAGCTGGAAACTGTGGTGATGGATAAGTGTGTCCTACAAGACTTCAGTTGCTATGGCTAGATGTTATCAGGAAGAAGCTGACTTAAGTAACACAGTGTGTCCCCCTTGTGTTGATAACATAAATAACACAACAAATATTAGACCTGATACTTTTTTAAAGAGTGGAATTGCGTGGTTAGAGAGTCTCTGCTTCTCTCATGATAAGCTACAACTATGATAGCGCAGATAATACACAGGAACAGCCTCCCCTGTGTGAAGTCTTGATTGGCTACTTGACCAATCACTTATGAATCTCTGTTTTATTGGTTTTACATCACTTGTATTAGATGGAGGCAGGATCAGAAGGTTGAATTAGTGTATGCATGGCTGGGCGCACATTAGGAGAGACAATACAAAATAGACTTGTTCATTTCATGCAGTATATCTTTATATTCATTGTATCCTCACACAACGGTTTGTATGATATCTAACACAATGTTATGTACATTTTGTCATGCGTTATCCTTTGAATGTCCAGCAACACAACACACAGTGATGCGCCTACGCAAGTCCCTGTAGTGCAGAACCTGTAAGGACTTAGTGAGGTTCAGGAAAAGATCATGGTTTGGGTTCAAATCAGTATGTTTGTTATGCAGGGCACGGACAGCAGCCACCTTGGGGAAAGTATTGTGTTTGTTTGACCCATCCTTGCATCCTGAAACCCTGCCCACGCAGACTTTGTTGTTCTTTACACAATCAACTGACTTCTTCCTTAGAGGCAGCCCTGCACTAAGTATGAGCAGTGAATGAGGACAGCCTGCTGTTTTTGAAGTAATAATAATATGCCTAAAACGTAAAAACTAACTCATTTGATCACTTTAGATATTTCATAATACTTTATTACGTTTATTAGCTTTGTGACTCTAATGTGATACAGTACATGAGAGGGGAAAACTATAACAAAAATATTGCGTTTGTGCATGCTGTCGCCTCCTGTGTATAGGACACATAATTGCCAGCTACGCCTCTGCTTTTACTTCAATCAGTTTTGTTATCATCAACCCTCTTTAAGAAGGAAATCTCTGCACACTCTGAATGAGTGACAGGTGTGTCGGAGGGAAGTGTAGTCTAAGGAACAATAAGGAACACTCCTGCAGACTGTCCGCTTACAGCTAGAAATCTTGTATAATAATACAACGTTTTGGTCTTTATATATAGCACATACAAAGGGGCTGCCTCAGTCAATCTATCATCCAATGGGAGGACATCGGAGGTTGGTTTGACAAGTGAATCAGTCATTTACCTCAAAGAAAATAACCATAAAGAAGCTAGAAAAATACAAAGTAATACAACATTATAATACTAATAAATCTTAAGTAACATGTAAGTAACTTTTAAGTAATTTTACAACTTCCCAAGAGTGAAAAGGGGATAAACAGTTGCTAAATCATATAGTGTAATCAAAACTGTTTAAGGGGAAGAAAAAAAACAAGAACACGAACAAAAAGGTACACTAGTCCCTTTTCAGTGTCATACTGTACACTAAACATAATCTAGCCTCTTTTTTAGCATTGGATTCTAGTTATTTATAGTTAAACCTAAAAAAGTCAACAAACTCAACAATCCTTATCTTGATCAATGCTGTTTGTTCCTTTGCAGACATCACCACTTCCTCTGCAGCCATACAGGTAAAAGAGACAACCACAAGGGCTGCACACCACACCAGTTTGGCTGCAATCGAAAACAATGATAGTTTACTCAGTGCAACAATCAACAACTTTGAACAACCTCCAACAACAACAACACTTGGAATCTTCACTGCAGTCACTTCAGAAAAAGTGCCATCATCCTCACCGCCCCCAACTTCATCACAAACACCCGACACAACAGACAAAACACATCCCAGTGTCACTCCTCCTCAGACTACAACGACAAACCAGACATTCAACGAGACCGTTTCTGACGGATCGACACTTCCACCAGCCTCAGTATCACCAAACGTCACGGCAACCACCACCCTGAACACAACCAGCCCAGGTCAGACTACTGTTAAGAGCTCACGGGTTGAAGGTGTACTCTTTATTCTGACTCAGAGAACAATGAATGCAATCTACAGCTCTAAAAATGTGAAAATTGTAAAACCTGCTATTTTTTTCACTTATTTAGGCATAACCCTTTGTTGTTTTTGCAGTGAAAGAGATAGTTGAGCTGAGATAAGATTCTTTAACTGCTTAAAATAATCAACAGATGAATTGCTTTTATTTACTTTAAAGGTGCACTGTTGGATTTTTGGCCATCAGGGGGCACAAGATCTTCACAGCTGGCCAACAGACTGGCTGTCTTTTGTGTACAATCAGGGAAAAGAATATATTTCTGCCCTCACTAAGCACATGTAGGTGCACAACTATGCAGTGAGCTAAAAACACAGCCGTTGGCCTTTGAAGTTTTTACTAGAGGCAATTTTGAAACTGTGAAAACAATATTGTACAATACATTAAATTACAATGATTACAAATCAGTAAATTTTACTGACACAATTAATGGTTCATGTAAAAATGAATAAACAGGAGAACTCAACATTAAGTCCCTACAGGAAGTAATATAGCGTTCAATTTACCTCAGATGTCAGATGTTAGAGCTGGGAATGACATCACACCCGAGTTACCAGCGTTTCAGTTACAAAGTGGGAATTTGCGTTTTTTAGGTATATCGGCATAGGCCGTTGCGGGCTGCTGCGTTCGCCGATAGTTTTTTCTCTGCATTATTTACAGACAGACGGCAGCACGGAGTTTGCATGTTCTCCCCGTGTCTGCATGGGTTTTCTCCGGGTTCTCCGGCTTCCTCCCACAGTCCAAAGACATGCATGTTAGGTTAATTGATGATTATAAATTGCTGTCTGTCTCTGTTTGTCTCTATGTGCCCTGTGATAGACTGGTGTCCTGTCCAGGGTCGACCCCGCCTCACTAGCTCAGCTAGTAATGGTGGCTATTTGGTTAGCAGTAAACTTATAGTAGGAAATTAAATTCTACTAAGTCATTCACTAAACAGCTGGACAAAATACTAATACTCCAACAAGGGTACAGAGTGCAGCAGGAATAAGTCCTAAAACCAGGAAGTGAGGTAGCATTTTTGGTTAGATGCCTTAAATAAGGTCCTGGGTTAACACAGGCTGAAGAGATTTAAAGGTTTTGTTCTAAAAAATAAAATATGTCAGTAAAAATCCAACTTGTGAATTTTGAAGCTTGTATGTCTTAAAAAAGATGGTTGCTAATGAGTGTAGTTCGTTTAGTCTTTTTATTTCTGATGGCATTCATGCTTCATTTTTGAAGTATCAGAAACCTTTGTTCGCCACGGAGTTTATTTTCCACCATAATCAGAATTCAAATAGAAACATACCATTGTTTTTGTTGTTGTTGAGGGAATAAGGGCGTGGGTAACTTCCAGGTCGCCTATAAAAATCATCCCTGCAGCAGAATGTATGGAACTCTTCATACACTCTAGACTTTTTTTCATATTCATATTATTACTTTACATATTATTACAGTTAATGTTAATTATCTGGTTGCTTGCATCCCTGGTTCAGAATGCCGCCAATTCCAGATGGCCGCCCGACATAGAGCTGGGTCTGGGTTTTAGTTGCCACTGTGTGCACAAGATTACTGAATAAATACTTTATATATAGTGCAACTTGTTGCTGCTCAGGGAGCAATTGTTGGGCCTGTAAATCATAAATAAACCTACTGTGTCTTGAGATAACGTTTGTTATGATTTGGCACTAGAAATAAAATTGAATTGAGATTATTTGAGCTCCCTGCGGCCGAGTTTAGAGTTCCTTTCCTTCCTTTTCACACCCTCGTATTCGACTGAAATGAACTGTAGTTAAGATGTTAACATTTTGGTTTGTCTCACCCTCAGGTTTTGTAGACGAGTGGGGAAATGGTTCCTTAGCAGAAAGTCCTGGCCTTGTGGCCATCCTTTGCATCTTCAGTATAATCTTCGTCCTTTTGCTGGTGGTTGCCATCGCGAAATGTATCCGATCACAGAGGTCCAACTTCGAGAGGCTTGATGAGGTGCCGATGGTGAGTGAGGAAACAGAAACTCTTTATTTTACACGATTGTCTTTTCTTTCTTATTTTTTTGAAGTTCAGGGTTTTTTGGAAAATCCTGAACTTTTCATCTAGTGACATCATAAGGTCAAAACTTCAGCTTAAACCTAAAACCAAATACCTGCGAAACTAATGACTTGTGTTTGGTGCTAATTAGTGTTAATGTTAGCAAGCCAACACTGTAAGATGGTGAACATGGTAAACATGGTTTTCTGTGACAACCTTTCTTTTTCAGAGTAGAAAGAGACATTGCGGTGGTGATTTAACCACGGATTTTAACAGAGAGAAACGATTGAGAACAACAACAGAGCGGAGCTTGGCGAGCTGTTGCCAAGAGGATTCAGAATCCCACGAAGAAGAGCGTAGTGGGAGCGTGAGTAGTGTTATGGCGTGGAGCGGGTGGAGCAAGTCTCCCAGCGCCCTGGGATTTGACACTCTGAGACAGATACAAGGGCGAGTAAATATTCCCTCGCGGGCCGGATCTAGCCCGGGGGCCGCCAATTGAATAGCCCTGATGTAGACTCTTATTTTCCTGAATCTAATTGCCAAATTCTTGTCAACATGACGTTTTCACACAACATAAGCTCCTTTAACTCTTGAACATTTGTTAGTTGAGACATGCACAATTCAACTCCAAGCAAAGATGGAAGTTAACAAATACATTGTATGAGACAAAGAACCCAGAAGCAAACACAGGAAACAACGATATTCCATGAATATAGTGAGGTTCTGCCTTGTGTGTGTGCAAGTAGCAGGGGGCAACACTAGTTATGTAGAATATGATTAGAACATTAAAAAGGTGGGACTCTGGCAGCGGTACAGTGTCTTTCTCCACAAGGAACTGAACTGTCCATCCTGGGAGTGTATAGCTTTAAAACTTTTTTCAGCTACGTTTTCCTTCTCAGCAGCGAGCCCAGTGGTTTGCTGCCCTCTCTTTCATGCAAACAGGAAGCCTGACTGGTTTTGAAAAAGTCTCAACACATGACAGTGTGTGGTGAGCATGCAATGACTCAGGACTTTCTTAAGAAATTGAAGCTTATCTTCAGCACTGCATCAGCGCGTCAGCAGGTTTTCAGACACTCAGCATCCTGATCAGATATAATTTTCTTTCAAGTGTGGCACCAGGTCTCCACTGTGGGGAAAAAAACAGAGATGAAAGCAAAACACTCGGAATATTACTACTGTCGCCTGCTATCTAAATCTTTATTGTCACACAAGTGTAGATGCTGTTAAGAGCTTTCAGGGCGTTGCGTTGGATACACACGCATTTGAACATACACAGCAGCACGTACAACATAAGGGTCCAAACGCAAAAATAACAGCTGACTTTGCAAACTGAGCACATGATGATGAGCAGATAACGTGCAGGTTTAATAAGTTACAGGACTATATTCTGTATTTTAAAGGACAGCTTTATGTTATTTTTGAAAATCTTGATTTATTTTCCTGCAACACATCTTCACAATGTTCTCCACTTAATCAAAATTTGAATGCTGCTTTGCAACTCCTTGGTAATCTCATGTATGTCTCATTGATTCGAACTTCTTACTTCCTACGAGCAGAACCATCTGGAAAAAGTCAAGACAAAGGCGTAGATGATTGCCGCAGTCAGTAGCACACATCCAAACCTTGATTTTCTCTCAGGACTTGTGTTCTGTTCCATCAACAAACCAGACATTTTCTTTTTTCATGAAATGCTGCTGTGTTGACCATATCAAACCCTAAAATGAATTTAAATTAAAATAGTTCAGTGCATGACCGGAAACGCTCCACCTACCTGCCATCCTGAATAGAAGTGCATTTACATAGGGAATAGATAATATCAAATAAAATAAACCTTAATGTAAAGCATCACACATCCACAGACTTCTTGAAACGTATTGCTCTGTTGGTAAAGCAGGTTTGAAAACACTAGACATCCAATACAGCTATTTTAATATCACACTGGTTGCAGGTTAGTATGAATATGTTTTGTTCCTTTTAACCTCTTTGCTGTTTCTTTTCATCTCCCCAGGACAAAGTGAACGAGGGGTCTCCGTTTGCCCAGTACTCAAAATGACGGAGGAGGCTTCATCAGATACAAAAGTCCAGGAGGAATCTGGTCTTCTGAACAACCCCACAGAGACAAGATTCATGTCTTTCTCTGAGGCTTTTATTTTGTTACAAAGCACTTTTGTCAGTGACACTGAAGTATTTGACCTCTGACCTGCTTGTTCAGCTGCTTTTAATTATGCTGATTAAAGCTGAATCCACTGTTGCACTAACTCTTCCTCCATAGTTTCTTTTGAAATTCAAAAGTGATAAATTGTAAACAGTATAAACAGTATATCTTTGTGAGCACTTAATTATTCATTATCACTCTTATACATGTGACAAATGGCATTATAAGAATAAAGTGCATTTGAAGTTTCCTGGATGATGGATTTGTGTCGTCAACAGTGCACAGGAAGATGTATTTCCAGTGTTGAAAGTGTACAGTATGTGAAATAAATGTTTTCTGCATACAAAAGCCCCTTTTGGGTAATTTGAATAAACATAACTGCAATTGGAATGAACAAGCGCATGTGAAAAATAATTTCTATGATGTTTTTATTGCCATATATGATGTAGAAATAATCCAGTGTAGATTTGATGTGAAATAAAATCATTGTTTGAGTAAAAGTTCAGCAGGAACAGTGAAGAAACACAATTTAATAGAATTATTATGTCCAAGAAACATGAATTATGTCCAAGAAACATGAAGAAAAATAATTTCTATGATGTTTTTATTGCCATATATGATGTAGAAATAATCCAGTGTAGATTTGATGTGAAATAAAATCATTGTTTGAGTAAAAGTTCAGCAGGAACAGTGAAGAAACACAATTTAATAGAATTATTATGTCCAAGAAACATGAAGACAAACAACAAGTGCAAGTATTTTATTTTGTCTTTCTGGACTCATAAACTCAAACAGTTTATCTTTGTTGGCCCATCTGTTAAACTGCAACAGTGGTCAGTTAGATTATTTAAACCTCTAACAATGAAACTAGTATGAAGAAACCCTTTAATCCTCTACTGCAGGGGTCTTCAACGATTAGGCCCCTTAGCGGACAGAGAGACGGAGCAGGGGCCCCTGAGTCCAAATAAATAATTATTAACATAGTCATATATTTATATCATGTTTTAATGGTAAAGTGAATCCGTAAACTTAACTGTATCTATGGATGAGTAATAAAGTAATCAACGTTGTTTAAATTAACATTTGTTTGTTTTTTCACAAATAGACCAATATAATAATAATATGTTGGATTCATGTTAATATTTATTATCAGACATATTTTAATTTAGGGGAAAATCTTTTAAAATCAAACAATACTTTGCCCCCCTGCAGTTGTGTGTGACAAAGCTGCCGTCATTCATTAAGTTATTATTATTAAGTCAGTATTAACTTTTATTCCTCTGACACAAATCTCTCTATGGTGATGACTGAGACACAAAAGAGGAATAAAATAGTCATACTTGTATTTATTTTTGTTGCATGTTCATTGTAATGCTTTTATAAATCTGAATGATCTTCATATACCCAGCCTCTTCTGTTTGCATTACACACAGTAAAGCACAACATTGTGTGTGCGTGTGTGTGTGTTTGTGTGTGCGTGTGTGTGCGTGTGGGCTGAGCAGTAAAGGTTAGAAAGCCACCTCAGCACACCTCGTGGTTAGTGTATTAAAGTTGTTTACGTCCCGCAGCCACGCTTCCTGTCATGTGATCCGCGGCGTCGACGTCACAGTGACGGCCGGGGCACGCAGCGTCGCATGCTGCAGAGTTTGAAGTCTAACCCAACTTTAACTTATCTACGGTAATAAAAATGGAAAAGACCGATGAGTGCAGCAGCATTACCTGACCGATACCTCCGACAGGCTCAGTGACACTTTCCTGTAAGAAAAAAGACGAGGTGAGTGAGAATGAAGTGAACTTTTACAATTATACATTTAAAAACTGTGATTTGGCGATAGGTGCGCTCACTGAGGCGGCCGATGTCTTTCAAATGTGCGTGTTTGTCACGAAAAAGTAACTGTGAAAATCGAAGGGCTGACAATTTGCTCAAGGGACAAGTCAATTCTGAAAAATCACTGTTTTCACCATGGGAGTCTTGTACTAACCCTGTAAAACAGAAAGCCCGTTTGTGATGCTGATTTTAGACTGACACTATTGTAATGTATGTAATATTTCATTCCTATAATACATCCATTAGATTGGATAGAACTTTAGGGCATGCGTTCTTTATTACCCCTGTGACATTCCTGTAAAAACATGAATGTTAATATGTTTGCCAGAGTATTTATGTATCACAGTAATACACCCACATGGACTTGCCCTGTTGTAATATTAGTATAATATGCTCTTCAGTGTTTATAATTACATCTGTGCAGAACATATTCTGTCCAGTGGGGTTGTACTGTGTTGTATTGTGTTGTATTGTATTGTGTTGTGTTGTGTTGTGTTGTGTTGTGTTGTGTTGTGTTGTATTGTGTTGTAAGCGCGCTGTGTTTGTTTGAACTGTTGGAATATTTCAGCTTCATGAGCAAACCCACATGGAATGTATTTCCCCAAAATATTTATGCATTCCCTCCTCCCGTCTTTATCTCCTTCCTTCCTCTGTATCTGCTTCCTTCATTCTGTCTCTATAATCCCCTCCTCACACACACACACACACACACACACACACACACACACACACACACACACACACACACACACACACACACACACACACACACACACACACACACACACACACACACACACACACACACACACACACACACACTTACTGTTGGACATATTGCATCTTTTTCTTTCTTTCATTTTTTCTCTCTCCCTCTCTCGCCTTATTCACAGGAAGAGGAAAGTCTTTTGTTGTTTTAATCTATCCGCATTTTGTTCTGTCTCTGTTTCGCTCTCATTTTAATGATGGATAGTTTAAAAAAAAGCGGGCGGACTACTTTGTCTCGTCACTTGTGTTTACTTCCATTCATCTTCTGGATGGGATGATTGTGTCCTTCTTCAAATTAGGCTATATATTTTATTCACTGCAAGGTCCCATATTACGTTTATTTCCAGGATTCATTCTTGTATTTTGGGATTTTTACTAGAACACACTTTAAATGTTCAAAAGTTTTTGTCAGACGGGAAAATTCTTCAAGTCATGTGGTGAAGACAGACTGGTTTTCTTCCCATTGTTCCCGCTGTGCTTACCTTCACCCTCGGCAGAGTTATGTAATTCTGCACAAAGCCTCCTCAGCGTTAACGTCTTTCTGTCCAACCTGATTCTCAGAAGTGGTAAACTTTGGGAATTCCTCAGCGTCGAACAAGACAAACACAGAAACCCGGGGCACACCTGTCCTCCCTGTGTCCATTAGATGGCGTGCTGCCCCAGCGCTGAGCCGCCTCCTCCGCTTTTATCCTCCATCACCATCTGTGGTTGTTTTATCTGCAAACATTTGAGAGCCCATGCATGAATCTGCTTTTGTCAGTCTGCATGACTCACTGGTAACAGAAAAACAGCATTTGTCTTGTTGCTTCCTTAAGAAACCACTGGTCAGAAGAAGAAAAACTCATTTTTAGATTTATTGACAGGTTGTCAGGTTTTACGTTTGTCACGGTAATTTTTCCCTTTGGTGTCATCACTATTTTGATAGTTGGTTTTAGGCGATACACTGATTTCATTTGTCATCATGGCTGTCGTGTTTACCAAAATGCAGCCAGAGTTGTTGGTTTGAAACTGAAGAACCGAGAGATGGGATGACACTGTACTGATCCACCTGAAGAAACAAGTCTGCTGCAGAGCAGAGTAGAAACACACCTACAGTATCTGTCGATCCTGACGATGACTTGCTCCTGTTCCTCAGTGATCGCTGTTCAAAGGCCCTCTAGCCTCTGTTTGCCTGAGTGAGTAAGTCACACAGTTTGAGCTGAAAGCAAACATGTGGTTGAGCTTCATTCTGTGTGACGAGGGCGTGAAATGTAAAAGTATTTCTATTTCTCTAGGAATTATACTGTGGTATTGTTTTCACTGTCTCCTGTTTCTAAAGCCTGTTATTGATTTGTTTCTTTTGTAAAGCAAGAATGTAGATAATTGAAATTGTTAAAGCAATAATTTGTGGATTTCTAACCAAGAGTAAGAGGATTGATACCACTTTAATATCTGCACAGTAAAAACATAATAATTTAGAACAAACACTGGAAATATGGATAAACAGCTGTGCAAAGGTAATAAAATCCACATAGCAACACCTCCAAAAAGATCAATTAACACGTTATATCATGTTTGTTTAATTCATACAAAAACTGAAATGTGAAAAGAAAAAGTTGTGGCTTTATGGGGCGTTATATACTGGATAAAACATTTTTTTTTGCCAGCAGCAATAACTTTCTGAAGTGTGCGTAAAGAAAATGTTGAGTTGTTTCTTTACTGTCCCAATAAAAAGGTACTGTCGAGGTATGACTTAACTATAATAATGATGATAGTAATCCGTAGAGGTGTGTGTGTTGGGGGTGAAGGTTGAGCATCATTTACCCCTCAGTGGATATCTCGTTTAGTAGGGAGGCTCTTGAACGTTGCTCAGACTCTTTGTTTCGTATCAGAATCAATCTTAACAAGCCTATCAGATGTGCGTCACTACGACAGCGACGGCACCGCAAGACGCCTCGGGTGTTCACTTTATGATGGTTGATTGTAGAATTTAAGACAAGGACACCACTGTTGAGATAGTTAATCATTAGAGAGTCTGCAGTGCCAGGACAGGAGGCTTCACACCACACACACTGTGAACTTTTGAATAAGCGATGTTAAGAGATGTGTAAGAGATGTGTGCCGTGTAATCGATCACGCTGCCAGTCCATGTTAAAGTAAAGGCATTTTCTCTTTTAAACTTGCTGATCTGAAATGTAAAATAGCGGTATCGAACACTCTTTAGAGTAATGCTTTTTAAAAATTGAATTAATTGAAAATAACCAATATTTTTATGACTGTTCATGAAGACTTGTGGTTGATCTTTCTGATGGACTTACATTTAATGAAAGCACTTATAACTGTCGGAGACTCATCACAGAGTGTGCTTATTAAATAGACATTATAGGTAGTCCCTGCAGAGAAATCACACATATAATGGACAACATGAGTGATGGCTGCTAAAAACCTTTGTATTTACTATGTCAGCTCACGGGACAGGAAAGGTAGGCTGTCGATCCTTTGAGAAATGAAAGAAACTGACCAAAACTTATCAAAGATGTTGCTGCACTGCTGCTGAGATTGTAAAAGGCATCTCGAAACTAGGAAGAGCTGTAGTTAAAAAAAAAAAAAGGTCTGGCAAAGCCTGAAAGGTGAGGATTTTTTTTCTCTCAGAGGAAAAAGTAATCAAAAATACAGCGCGTTTCAAAAGATGTACTTTAATTAGAACACTCTCAGTGCCTACGTCTGTCAAGGCTGCACATTCCTCTACGTCTGATATTTAAATGATAGGCCTTTTTCAAAGCAGCCATTTTGACATTGTCCGCCTCTGGTTCTGGAAGTAAAAGTCCCATTCATTTTCCTCGTACACAATGTTATGTGAGTCACATTTGGAGCTTTTATTCGATGCTTTTCCTGTATGGACATGAAACTCTTTGTTGAATCGTTGGTCCAAAAGAAGAATGTGGATGGTAGACGCCAACAACTTTAAGGGAGAATATAACTATGACTCTAAGGGCGCACTCACACTGTCCTTCCGCACCGCGCCCCGGGCTTTAGGGTACTTGTCCCCCCCCTCCCTCTCCCCCCGCTTGCCAGCCCGTTTGTTTGTTCTCACACTGCCTGGGCCTCGGCCAATGCTTCTTGCCTGCCTATACGTCATCATGTCGTAACAAATCTTTCCATAGACCTCTGAGTTTTTGTGCGTCTTGTCGACTGTTTTTGAATATTTTCATCCGACCAAATCTGCAGTAAACACTCCACCTCCGCATCACACCAACGTGAACCTTTCGCCGCCATTGTTGTTGTTGTTGTTAAATGTCCGTGCATGGTCCGTCTTTCTATTTTCTATGTCCGAACAGGCGCACATAAATGACGTCAGAACCGCCGTAGGCCTCGTGCTCGTGCTCGTTTCCTGTGCACGCTCGTGTACGTACATGTGCAAACGCGCTCTACAAAAGCCCACCTCTCCAGACGGGCCGTGGACGGCCAGCTGGCCGCAGCTATGCGTGGAGCGGGTGCACTCACACTGGTCAAAAGCACTAGGCTTTAGCCGAAAAAGCTGTTTTGGCCCGGTGCGGAAGGACAGTGTGAGTGCGCCCTTAGGTGCATTTTGGCAAGAAACATCCAATCACAGAGCTGAAACTTCTGGTCTGCGCGCTGCTAACGGTGGGCAGAAGCCAAAGATGGCCATGTTGAGAAAACTGAAATCTGCAGCTTAAAGTGACAATGGACAGCTCTTCTGTTTTAACGTATCACTATGGAGTATATTTTGATTGCACAATGTAATGGCTACAGAATAATGACATCACTGGCATCAAGATTTGGCCCCTGTAAACTTTCACAATACAATTCTTTCTACCACTGGGTACGATCTCCCAGGATAATATCGATTCGCTTAATGGTACAAAGGAAGCAGATGGTGCTTGAGTTGCATCTATATCATAGGTCTATACTTATAAAGTTAATACAATACAATAACACAGAGGCTGCATCGTTGAACCATAAAGTCTGAGTACATTTTATTGCCTTCCAGATTGTCAAGGCAGCACAGCTTCCCACCTTCGTTCTCACCTTTTCACATAAAATCCCTAACGGTGCACTGCATCACTGCTTACCAGAGAGTGTCCACTCAAGAAACAGTAGTTCTTACAGTAGCTATTCCCAGGAAAAAGGAAAATAGCCCTGCAGAAGGAGAGAGAGGGAGAGTGATTAAAAAAACATTCTTCCTACTAAGATAGATCAGTGAGTAACAAAGCAGTTGAAAAGTTGTCTTCATTCAGCGTTTGGGATTCATGCAGCAACATGACTCACTGGAAACAAAACAGGAATAATGCATAAACCTATACGATCGTAACGTTTAAAGACAATTTTGAAATGGGACAAAAATGGGTGGAAAACATTTCTAGAACCTGCGGTCCCTCCTCTGACTTCACAAAAAACAACATAAAAACTTTATCAATGGCTCTGTTCTAATCAAGAGTCCCAGTAAACCTTCACACTGTGACAGTGAGCCAGCAAGCACAATGGACCGTGAAACTAAAGCAGCTAAAGGGAATTAAGCCATCATTAATGTTATTACCTGTCACGGAGGTCGTATTTTGGTCAAGTTTATCTGTTTGTCAGCAAGATTACAGAAAACCTACGGCCAGGTTTTCATGAAGTGAGGTGGCAGGGCCTCGGCCGAGGAAGGACCCGTTTCTTTGGAGCAGAATAAAGTGCCATTCTAGTTATTTGTGTTTTAAATATCTTCTGGGACAAGGGTTAATAGAAAATGTGTAATTGTGCAGACAATAATGTGTCTGACGAAATAAAAATGATTTAAAAACTTGTACTGTTCCTTTGGCCTTGGCCTGAATTTCCACATTTCTATTGAAATCTGTTGAGAAGAATCTGATATTGTGCTAACAAGCAAACAATGAAAAATGAACACATAATCTCTTTGGTCGAGGTAAAAATGTGCTGATAAGGCCAGGCAGTGCATTAAATCTTGGATATACCGTGACTTCAAGCAAATATCATGCTCTCATCTGTGCGAAAAACATAACTGTGTAGATGACATAAGATTACTGGGCTGTTCTGGCCTGGGAGGTTTATTCCTCACACACTGTGTCTTTACTTTCCTGTCACTTTCATTTAAAAGATTGTGCTCGTAAACACGCATCCTTTAGCGTTGAATTGGTAATAATACATTTCAGATATGAAAAACACCTGAGCGTGCAGGCTGGTATCAGACAGCAGGTCCTGTTTACTGCTGGATTTGATGAATAGCACGTGCAGCTTTTCCACAGAGACGTGCATGTTTTCTTAAAGCAGCAGCAGCAGCAGGAAAGTGATGAGGAGAAAGGAAAAGGACACAATGAAAATGTCCAACCGCTTTTTAATAAAAGTGACAAACCTGCCAATTTTCCCTCAGAGATTGAAAGCTTTAGCAGCTGCCTAGAAGTTCACCGAATGAAAAAAGGGGAACATGCTGTAATTAGATTTTAGTTTGTGAGGAGAAAGCAGCCAAAGAAGTAGGAACCTTAAGAATGGCCAGAGATTTAGGGAAACGGCTCATCCGAAGATACAAGTCTGACACGAGAAATCAGGCACAGAGAGGAACGTCCATGCACTCTTAACCCCAGATTTCCTAAATTGCACCAGAATTTTTTTCTCTGTGCTGAGGGGGAACTTGACCAATACATGTGGTGCTCAGGAAATTGTTGGATTTCCATGACTTTTATTCAACTCAGAGTTACTTTATAAGGAAGCTCTCAATAAAAGCATGTACTGCACACTGCACATTCGCTATAAACATAGTTTTTCATTCCATTTTTCCAAAGAATATGCAACACAATGAGCACAAGGCAATGACTTCTTTCACGTCAGCACTTCGACACCGCGCAGCGTCAAGCAGCCGCAGTTGATATACAATACATCCAAAATGCAACAACAAGAAGTGCATTTATTCCATTATGCATAATTAGACAAATTTGCATTGGTAATAATGTCATGGATCAAATGTCTATCACAATGTCAGAAATGAAGGAATAATATCCACAGTGGAGCCACAACATGTACTCCAGCTGCACGAGTGCAGAGCGAGGGATTGGATTATTAACTTCTACATATTTCTTTATTTGAAAATAAGAAAAATACTAAAAGGCTTTAGGGTGCTTTACTGGAGTCACGCATATTTATGATGTGGCTATAGAAGCCTCTAGCCCCTGTGTAGCAGCGTGCCTGAGTTGCACTCGTCTGTTTTATAAATCCAAAATAAAATATATTGTGCACCAGTGTACCATCCTGTTTTCCATTCCCATAGTAAGCCATCAATAAATGCAGATACACTTCAGCTGTTTGAATACACCTGAAGGACACCTGTTAATCAGGTTGTTGTTTTTAGTTTACAACCCTTATAGTTCAATAAAAATGAAAACAATCTTCCATTATTGATGTAAAGGGGAGTGGAGAAGAGATTAGACACCTTCCAGTACATTAACATTAACACCATAAACTACAGTCTCCAAAAAGAGCATGAAGGTCGATCAACACCTCTTCAACACAGCCGAACATTATAAACTTCATGAAGGTGGGATTGATCCAACAAGTCTCCGAATTACAACAACACAACGCATCGTTTGTCCATGAGAACAACACAACAACGTTTTCTGATCTGCGAGACAACATTGTTTGTTCCAAAACCAACAGGAATCACTGTTGAAAAATAAATGTTGGTTATTGTGACAATTTTATAGTTAGGGTTTGTTTAATATTAATGAATACCCCAAAAGAGAGAAAAAAGGTTAGATCCTGTATGCTAGGTTAGCAGCAGATGTCAAGTAAAGCTTTAGTGATTAGTCATCAATCAGATTAATGGCCAACTATTTAGATGATCAAAAATCATTTTTAAAGCAGAAATGATGAACTGGTAAAAAGCACTGGTATTTACAGTTTTGGTTTTTATTTGTTATATTTGAAATAAACCAGAATAAACAATGAATGTCTGATAACTGACACAGTTGACAGATTGGGATGCTGAGCGTGAATAAAACATTTCCATGTTGTGTTTCATGATGTTCGTACAAAAATTCAACTGAATGATAGATTGAATGGACCTTTATGATCTAAAGAGAAATTTAATAACCCACTACCTTCATTGATGAACAGCAGGAATTACAATAGAATTGACTTCTTTACTCATACAAACATCTCTCAGCGCGGGAGCCGCATGACTCTGAAAGCTCATGTTTAATTTGCTCTAGCCGATACTTGTATTTGTGATGTGGTCTGGTGGTGTCAGGCTACAAATCTCCGGCTCAGCTCCTCATATTGTTTCCCTCCTGGAGCTACTGTGGGTTGTAACTGACAGAAATGAAGTCAGACTTTGACTGCAGTAGTAGAATTATGCAATGAGAGCTGTGACACGACACAAATATCCAGTAAAGTGTAAATATATAAACATCGGATACTAGAATACTGTGAAAACTGTTGTGAAATATCTCAACTTGAGACTTTTTTTTTTTTTTACCACAGAGCCTCCTGTTACACTCTGGAGGGGAGGAGGTTGCAGGGGGCATTTAATAAAAGACGCTACTGAGTTGCATTATGGGAACATGAAGGATATGGATTAAAAAGTCTCTCTGTTGACCTCTGCTGGTATAGTTTTGACCATTTTAAAAAAAAATCTGTCTTTTGTGAATCCTCAGTGCAACACTAGAACACCGGACCACCTCTTTCACCTCAGGGAGGGTAGTTCAATCCCTCCTGCATGTTGAAGTTTCCTTGAGCAAGGGCTGAATAGGGGTTTAGGTCAGGGTAAGGCATTTACTGTACTGTTGAAGCGTGTGTGTGTGTGTGTGTGTGTGTGTGTGTGTGTGTGTGTGTGTGTGTGTGTGTGTGTGTGTGTGTGTGTGTGTGTGTGTGTGTGTGTGTGTGTGATATAGGATTTTGGAAACCCTGGTTTCCTCTTTCTCAGGGGAAAAAAAAATGATATACCAAAAATTGTAAAACATATATTTCTATGTCCACAAATTTCATTTCCCAACACAAGGGTCTCTGTCCTGTAAAAAAGTTTCAACTATTCATGAGATAAGAAAACAATCCTAACAAAAAAACAATCCTACAAGTTGTAGCGATGTGGTTGTCAGATAATCCAGTGGGTTTTTTAATGGTTTATTTAGCCCGAGAAGCAGAATTGAGTTAAAGGAAAACGTAACCGTAATACATATAAGTAAATAAAATGAGTCCAGATTAAATATATTGAGTGTAAGATAATATTAGAATC